>NC_092826.1:78540876-78890336 GCF_039878825.1 Excalfactoria chinensis | reverse complement strand
TTTTAATGTTTTGTTCAGTTTGAGCTGTCAAAATGTGAATTTCCTTCTTTTTGTACTCATTGTATGCTACTAGTTTTTAAAAAGTGTTTCAGCTCCCATTTTCAGAAACTTAATATGAACACACCTCACATTTTGGAGAGCTTACAGATGTAACCAAGAGCTAGTCCCTTAACACTGAGAAAGCAGAGGAGAAAATAGCTTAGTAGAATCCCTCCTGTTCAGTCTGCATGACAGAAACTATTTACTAATGTAGTTTAATGGCAGAACAAGCAGAAAGACTCATCAGCTAGTGATTTCCGTAAATCTTTTATCCTCCTGTACCTTACTGGTTCTGTGAACTGTCTATGAAGTAACTGCTTTATTCATGAGTGTGAGTCAGATCCAGCTTTTAATGCCATATGAAAAGGCCTTCCTTTCCTGACTGCAAGATTACTGTTATGATTCTTAGGCAGAATTGTCTGCTGTTATAACTGCTTCAAATTAACACCGTGGAAGCCTTACCACCTGATTTTTCAGCAAAGCGGGCTATTCCATCTACCCAAGCCTCACAGGTTTCTGCGAAGTATTTATGCCCATACAGCTCTTCCAGAGGTTTCTTAACCTTTTCGCTCCATTTTGAAACATCTCGGATACCTACATAAGATAACATTGAAATATGTTAGGATCAGACCTGCAACAAGACGAAACTCAATACTTGTCAACGTTTGAATAAGTTTTCAAATGCAGACGTATTTCAAACTTGAAACTGCAGCCTTTTGCTTTGGCTTATGGATGGAAGATCTTCCATGATTCTTAGCACTGCTCGGAAGAATGAAGCTCTTACTAAGGCATTCCCGCAGGCTGACATCATTATACATTTGCCATGGTCTTCAAGAAAAACAAGCAACTTTGCTTAATAGAGCCCAGTGACTCATGACATCCTGACTACAGTTGTAGAAATAATCTGACATTAAGTTCACCTATTTTTCCCCTAACATTTTCAATATAGGTCACAGATTGGACACCCATAAAGGTAACTTTCTTTCAACTGTATTTATTTCAGTTGTAAATATTTAAATCAAGAAAGCTCAAAATAATGTTGATAAAGCAGAGAATGTGAAAGAGACCTATTCAGTAGTGAAAAGTACCAAATCATCAAACAGTAATATATGCCATATAATATTTGACATAAGCAAAGCTCTTAATTGGCTTCAAACAGGAATTAAGGGGAAAAAGGAGTTTGATATTAATTAACAAACAGAACCTGTTGAGCTAAATGAGCAAAGCAGTACTGACTGATCAAAAGTGTTCTTTTATAACAGCATCCGATTGGTAACCACTGGGAAATAAGTTCAATCATCCCAGGTCATCTGTTACTGATGTTACTGACTGTTGAGGCTCACCACAAAAACTCCATAAAGGAGCAATCTTCAGAAAGAGATGCTGCCTTAGTGGTGGTCAGCCCTTAAATGGGATCTAGGAGAGGTGGAGTCAAGCTCTATTCCTTCCGGGAGCACAGCTGAATTACCCTTGCCTGTGCTTCTGCAGCTGACTTGTTGCTTGCCTCAGATGGTTAATCAGAGGTTCAGACTGTGATCAACTGTTTCCCTTACAATATCTGCTGTTTTATCCATGCTAATGTGTTGACCTTATTTTATGAAGATGAGGGAAAAAGAAAGCTAAATATTGAAAACCCTTTCTTTCTTACCAAACCCTCAAGCACAGATGAAATGCACTGATACTCAAGCAGCTTTATGGCCCAGAGATGCTGGAAGCACCAATCCACAAAAAGGCCAAAAGTGAGCATTGGAGAAGATGCTACCTGCAGTCCTTTCAAAGTAAGACTTATTTTATTCCAAATGACTGATTCTGACTTATGTACATTTTGTAATTATTATGTAATAGAATCTTTGTTCATATAATAGCACGTAGAGAACTAAAGTAGTGTGTTTTCAAAGCTAAAAAAAGAAACAGAAGAAACTACTGCTACTACTAATGGTAATAAAAATGACTTAGTACAGGTGTGTAACACACACACACTAGTTACTGAGATGAAAAAACCACTCGGTTTCACAGCTGGTAGAAAGCAAACTCTAATCACTTAAATAAAACTATCCTCAGTTACGCTTGTTGAGAGCCATTAGGGTTAATTCTTCATTTCTGATTTCAACTAGTGCCTTTTTTGTTGTTTTGCTTTAGATGGTAAATGGTCAGATTTTATTTTGCATGAATTTAATAATGATCAGAAATTCGGTGTTTGTTTATTTTGGAAAGATTTTGTAACCACAGCAATTAACTTAAAAGAAATGCAAATTAAAAAGGTATTCTGGGATTTTACATGAATAATTCATTTGCTTTCTGACCTCCAAACAGCAAGTTATGAGCTTGTTTTCTTACTATGTGTTCTACGTGCCCTAGAAGCAAAAGATATTACTTGTTGACATAACGATTTTCTTTGGACCTTGTCTAAAAGTTGTGCAAGATGTGAGAAAGTAAATTCAGCCAAGGGTTGGTAAGATAATTTAGAATTTAACTTCAAGAACTTGGCATGGCAACAAAACCTCACCTTCTGAAATATGCTACTAGAAATGATGCCTTTTAGCAGCTGTTGCTGAGGACTTCTTTTTAATCCCACTAGGTTACCCTCGAGTAACTGTTGGGCAAATTTTACCTATGATTTTAATCTATCCCTATGTGTAACAACTTGGTAGGTTTTGTACCCTGTTGCTTTAAATTTGTTGTGTCCTCAGCTCTGTCTCTACTTAGCTGTAACATGGCTAAGATCCTTGGATGGAGAAGAAATGAATTAATTATTCTAGGATATGGTATTTCTCTAGCCATTCAGTTCATACATACCATTATAAATTCTCACATCCTCTTGAGTGACGCTAGCGTTTGCTCCCCAGACAACCAACTTGTGGATAAGAGCTGGATACTTTGCGGCTGCAATGAGTGCTGTAATGCCACCATCGCTCCATCCCAGCAAAGAGAACTTCTTAAATTTCAGTGCCTTTGTTGGTACAAGAAAGTTATATAAAGCTGATATTTTTAATAAGCAGATATAAAGCATTCATCAAAAACTAGCAGTACCGATCTAGACGCAACGCTGCATCACTGAATTAGATAGGGTAGCTTCCAGCTAGATTTTCCTGCTATAGGAAAGGTCATATACTTAGAAAAAATCATGACAACCCGTGACAAAAAGAAACTCTACCCGCTCTTCTAATTTTTCATGACTACTTAATAAAACAATCAGTGATTATGTTAGATTCTTACTGCATTTAAGAAATTGTCTTGAAATTAAGAAATGCTTAGTTAGAATGGATAGTGAAGACCTAGAGAGGTATTAGAGATTCACTTAGTCCTATGACCTTGAAGTCTTGGACACCGATGGTACGTAGAATGTGTGGATTCTCTTCATATAAAGTTGGCAAAGACTACTGCAGTGTGGGATGGCATATAACCCAAGATGAACTTGAGAAAAAGAAAAGTTTAAGAATTGGAAAACGAAATCCAGCGATTTAATTTATTGATGCTAGCTGACCTATTTTAAAAACATCTGTAATTGACCAAAAAATGCTTAAAGAGCGTTTGCTATAGTATCAAACTATTGTATCAAATTTAGGTGCCTAATCCACGTTTTCTGAAGCATACGTGACATTTTAAATATTAGTACCTCATGAATTCCAATTCAAAACATTAATATTGCAATGTCTTTTTCTCAAAAAGGAAGGCTCAGAACAAAAAATACGTCAACCAGGACATTAATTCGTTCTGACTTATACATTGCTTTGCACTTAGAATCTGAAACTAGTTTTCTCATATTTCAAGATCTGTGGTAGAGGGTAACAGCAGTGACTGGACAGAAGATTTTGCGCATGTGATGTTCGGTGAGCAAAAGGTGAGGAAGATAAAAATGCTAGGAAGGAAAGGAATAGGCCTCACTGCAGCCTTCCAGCATTTAAAAGGGGATCATATACAGGAGGGGAATCAACTTTTTACAAGGATAGATAATGATAGGACAAGGGGGAGTGGTTTTAAGCACAAGGAGAGAAGGCTTAGATTGGATGTCAGGGGGAAGTTCTTTACTACGAGAGTGGTGAGGTGCTTTAACAGGCTGCCCAGAGTGGCTGTGGATGCTCTGTCACTGAAGGTGTCCAAGGCCAGGTTGGATGGGGCCCTGGGAAGCCTGGTCTAGTACCAGATCTGGAGGCTGGTGGCCTTGCGTGCAGCAGGGGGGTTGGAACTTGATGATCCTTGGGGTCTCCCCCAACCCAAGCCATTCTATGATAGAAATCTGCAGTTTGTACTGGAACAATATTCAATAGCAGTTTTGTATGTAGGAGCCTGAGTTTGTGAACTCTTTAGCAAAAAGGCATAGCTGAAAGTTTTGAAAGGGTTTGCTTGTGTGTATTCCTTTTTCTTTTAATTTTTTTTTTAGATGGCTTTAAAAAAGATATTGTACTTCTGAAGGAAAGAAAAAAAACAAAACAACACCAAGTCAGTTGAATGTGTTGTTTTGGCATTTAAGTGTTTTGTTGTTGGAATACCAGTCCTGCTTTCTTTGGAGAGAAGAAAGCAGAAGCAGGAAAAGAGATACAAAAGAACTACAGAGAAAGGAAAAAAGTAGTTATAATCTGAAAGCTTGTTCCTGCTTGTAAACATGATGCTCAAGTGAGGCACCCCCTTGCAGTCAAACTGATACCTGGTTTTCTTCTATTGCTACTGGACTTATCTGGTTTTGGCAGCTTCCTTGATTCTAGGCTCACTGTAGTCTTGCTCAATCCCAGATTTCATCTGTCTAAACCCTAATTAGCAAACAGAAAAGAAATAAGGTAGGGGATAGAGAAGGACACATAAGGTAAGATCTGACAACAAGGAGCCTTGAATTTTAGCAGCTAGTCACATGCTGGCCCTGGTCTGCTGAAAAAAAATTAGTTACAAATGAGCAACTTCCAGTATTGTTCTGCCAAAGTGTCGCTGGTGTCTTGGCAAGTTTTAGGAGTTGGCAGCAGTGCTCATAAAGCTTTAGTTTTTGTTGTTGCTGCTGTACTCCTAGTGCCAGTAGCAAATGATGCATCTCAAAGTTGCCTGATGGGTGGTATAGATGATTAAAATCTTTGCTCTAGGAAATCTGCCAGTGTTTTAACTGAGATCTACTTGCCTCCAGTTATGTATTTCTCTCACTAGCTAGCCATTATTTTGTTGCATTTTTGGGGGTTTTCTCAGGATGCTTTTTCAGCAGGAGGAATTTATTTTATCCTTTGTGGCCTTCCAAACAAAACCAATGCAATGAAACAGATGTCTTGAAAATGGTGTGTGTGTTTGTTTGCTTTAGTTCTGAACTTACAGTGTGGGCCACTAACTTACATTGGCAGTTACCTGGGAGCTTGTTTCATCTCCTCAGTTCTGTGGGTGATTTTGTGCTATCTTTACCCAACAAATGAACAACGTTTATTTTGAAATCACCTTCTCCATCAAGGTCAATGATGTGAAATGCAATCAAAAGATCATGCATGTTGTGACAAAAATAATTGACAACGTTAAGTTGCAATATAATATCACTCTGTACTATATTATTTCTTTAGATCACAGGAAGTATGCCACAAGGGACACAGTTTATCTACAAAAACTGGGAGAAGCCCAAACCCACCTTTTTACTTCAACAGTACATTTTCAGGCTCTTAAATATCACACTGACTGTTTCCATAATAATAATTCTTAATGTTTTGAGCCTTCATTGTGCTTTTCATTAGAGACTGGGATGGAGTAGAGCAGGATGGACCTAAATGCATTAGACTCCATCAATTTCAATTATATCTCAGTTCCTTTGCAGAACATGTTCAGTGATACATAGCACTGTCATCTGCATCAAGGTGCTAAATACTCTTCAGAATTTATACTTCTGTTATTTCACTGAAACCCTGCAGCAGTCACAGCTCCAGGAGAGATAGTAGAATCTGAAAGAGCCTAGAATATTCTGAAGGTTCACCCGAACAAATGGGTTTTGTCTGTCTGCAGGCTGTCTGCATGCAAACCATGCACCAGCTCTGCAGGAGCTCTGACTTTGTTTTGTGCTGGAAATCCTAGTTGGGGTGATTACGTGGGAGCTGTGCTATCCTTCACATGTTGTGCTAAAATAGAATCAAGTTACCTGCCTTTGGGAAGATTTTAACGAATAGTTGTTGTATGCTTACATCAGTGAACATCTTCAAAAAAAAAAACAGGATGCCACATCCCATTTGTTTTGGCAGCTTTAGAGCTTGGTGGGCTGCTGCCTTGTTTGACTGCACGCCTTATGATTACATGCTTTTTAAGGACAGCTCTGTTTTCTATTTTGCAGCTCTTAGTTTTTTAACAGAGGCAGGGAAAGGGAGTTACAACCATTTAGACTGAAAGTTTGTCACCTACCCATGGTAGCAGCTTTATTTTCTTTGTGTAGCAGAAGAAATTGGTGATTTACTGTGCAGAGACTGCTTATATGGTTAGAGGGCACAACTGTATTTCAATCCTGATTCTTCTGTCAGACTTATTTTGTTTCACCATGCAGAATACTCGAGGGAGGCTGCATTTCCAGTTTCATATGGTTCTTTCTGTAAGGCTACTGCTCGTTACAGAAATACAGTTGGATTCACTGACTGAATCTTGTCTCATATTTTTGGAATTTTCATGCTCTGCCAACTTTCTTAACATGGCCAAAGAAACTGTATAGCTTAACATAACAAGGCCAAAACGTTAGTTAGAACTAAACCAGAAAACAGTATTAGCACATAGAGGAAGGAATAAAAGCACAGCTTAGAACATAAATTAGAAATTAAAAAAAAATCCATAAGATGGAGAAATAACAACAGCTTTGAATCATAGTCTTCATAATCGCAATAGCAGTGTTGGTTAAGATCTGGTATGATTACAGGAATCCTTTGATTTCCCACAAAAAAGATTTCAGTAATAGGCTGTAAAATGCAAAGCGCAAACAGTCAGTTTCCACAATCAGATGTCTGTTGAACTGGATTGCTCGAGGTAAAATGTCAAGTTTCTATTAGCTAGAAAAATTTCTAAGAACCTTTCACTACTGTAATCTCTTCTAGTTAAATCACTCCGCTTCCCCTTTGTTTTTCATACACAGTTTAGCAAAACTCACGTGGTTCTCATCTGTAAATCTCATAGGGCAGGGCTTTGGAGTAAGAACATATTGCTTTGTAATTCCCTAAGCTGAACTTCTCTGTATATTGCAGAAGAAAATATTTTCCAGGATAGCGCATATCTGCTCAGTTTTAAGCCTTCATTTGTATGTTTTGCTTAACTTGTCATCTGTTGGAAACACCATATTGTCATGGTTTTGACTGGGATAGACTTAATTTTCTTCACAGAGGCTTGTATGATGCTGTGGTTTGGATTTTTACTGAAAATAACAGTGATAATACGCCAGTGGCTTTAGTTATTGCAGAGCAGTGCTTATACAGTCAAGGATTTCTCTGCTTCTTATACCAATCTGCAGTGAGGAAGCTGAGGGTGTGAGAGAAGCTGGGAGGGGATGAAGCCAGGACAGCTTACCCCAACTGACCAAAGGGATGTCCCATACATGGGACAATGCTTGGCAATACAAGCTAGGAGAAAAGAAGGAAGAAGGGGGTGTTTGCCTTCTCAGGTAAATGTGTGATGAGCTGTGCTTTCCTGTGGCTGAACATCTGCCTGCCAATGTGAACTACTGAAATAGATTCCTTATTTTACCTTGTTTGAATGCATAGCTTTCGCTTTACCTAGTAAGCTGCCTATCTCAACCCATGATTTTCACCTTTCTGCTGCTCTCTCCCATCCCACCAGAGGAGAATGAGCAATCAGTTGTGTGCTGCTGAGCTGCCTGCTGGGGTTAAACCAAAACACATACTTAGCAGCACACTTCCACCTGCAAAATTTAAGGTTTTATATATACGATAAAATCTGAGAATAGATTTACCTGCATAAGATCCACAGCATCTTTTGCATCTCTCTCAAAGAAATCTGGAGGGAAGTCTCGAGAGGGAGGGATGGACTTTCCATATCCTCGTGGATCCCAAGCAACAATTGTGAATAGTTGCTTATTCATGGATTTAAGCTGTGGTCCAAAATCCGTTTGACCACTCCCTGGAAAACCATCATTCTTCAATTAAAGAAACCACCATAATAATAAGTCTATGGGTGTTTGAAGCTGGACTTTAAATATGTTGTTTGAGGAGACAGTTGTGACACAAAAGTACAGAATTCTAACTTTTTATTTTTCTAAGGTGTTTGTTGCCAATTCTCTTCCTCCTGACACAGTACAGTTTCATTCATAGCCTTACTTTCAAAGATTAAATACACTGAGCCTAGAAAAATAGTGTTGCACTAAGCTATCTCTGAACACCAGGAGAAGACTGCAGTTTACTTCTAATTTGGATCATGGTTATGCGGTAACAAGTCACACACTACTTAAATAAAACCTGTCCAGCTCTAGTATGTAATACTCAAATAATGAAATATTGAGCTATTTATTGTTATATCAAAAAGGCTGTTCAAGGGCTAGACATGCTGCAAGAACTGAGGAAAAAAGCCTGTGCAAATTTCAAAGGGTTATAATCAAAAGCAGTAGTCTCAGCGGACAGGTATCACATAGCTAGCAGAATCTGTTGTCCATCTGTAGAAGTCAGTGAGAGTTTTAATGATGTTGTCCTCAATATCCCCAACACAAAAATATGTTTTAAAGCAAAAAGCAAGTCTCAGCTATGCCTTTTTCCCTATGAGCATAAACTGCAAGTGCGGCAGCACGCTTATTAATTCAACTGAAATGCACCTAGTTTCTAAGAGCAATGCAACAATCAGCTGTGTAACAAATACTGCTGACCTGCTTTTTTTTCCCCTACATTTCTTTGCACGTTGTTGCAGCTATTTGCTGGACACTCTTTTCTCACAGTCCAATCCAGAACGTATGAGTGACTACGAGAGTCAAGCAATTGAGAACCAATACCATTATGTATAAGAGTTGCCCAGTGTGATATTTGAAATCTTTAAAAGCAGTTAACTGGTTGCTATACGTTTTCTTTTGTATGTGAAACAATCCTCCTCTTAATGAAAATGTTCTATAATCAGGTGCTGGACACGTTACAAAACAGTTTGTGCACTGTAGCAAAAGAGCAGATGGTTAAAGAGGTGGTTGCTCTACAAAGGTAAAAACAAAATCTCCAGACCTAGCATTCCAGGCAGCAGAAGAACAGCATGGCTTCCTTCTCCTGTTTGCTGATAATGCAGGTTGACTCCATTCACTTGGATTTTGGCAGATGTTATCGAAGTACTAGGGATGCAGCAAGGAAAAGAAAAACATTCAGACAGGTAATTCTCATCACTACAAGGACATTCAAGGAATACCCAATAATTACTTTTTCTAGATATGAAGGATAATACAAGAAAATCTCACAGACACACGGAAAACTAAATATGAAACTTGACAGGTGTGCAGACGCGTTCATTATGTGACCATCAAAGAGGTGATGGAGTCTCCTATGGAAATACTCAAGACCCATCTGGACACCTATCTATGGGACCTACTGTAGGGAACCTGCTTTAGCAAGGGGGTTGGACTCGATGATCTCCTGAAGTCTCTTTCAACCCCTCTAATTCTGTAACTTGTACTCCTATTTCACAGTTAAATGAATCCAGATAAAGGAGGAAAAAGAGTCGCGACCATGCAACTGAAGCTTTACATAACTACAGAAAGACGTTGGAAGAAAGATACCATAGAGGAGAAACCTCCTTCTGCCATGTAATAACTTTTGAAGTAGCTAGGGTTGACCTTATTGCTTCTAAACTGCATTTCTCCGTCTGTGAAACGCATCACAATCTCTTTGTTAAGGTGGATATGTTGTTCTGTAAGAGTAGCATATATAGAAGGTAACCAACGTGTATTTCTTGTAGACAAGGGATGTATATAACGATTTTGAGATTCAGATAGTGTTAGACTTTTTCCACTGCTCTACCTTATTCCTGATTAATTATTAACATTGGGGGCTCAGGAATTTTGCTGAGCTTGTGCCATACAACCCTTGGATCACGTCTCAGCATAAAGCCCATTGAAATGCCAGTATTTTACACATAGTGTGTTTTTAACACTTTTTGGACTAAAATGATTTGGTTCTTTAGCATGCTGAGAAACCGTACTGGAACCGGGTATTGCTAAAACAGATGTTTTTCCACATGAAACTTCTGCATCTGAACTCAGTTCAGTATCGCTGCCGCCACCGCGACTTCATTTCTGCAAAGCATCCGTTAAAACACCCCATTTTTCATTGCTCGGCATAATCATACATGCAAAACAACCCACTTAAAACAGCGAACAAACAAACAAACAAACAAACACCCACAACCCGCAATGTAAGGCAGCTAGCAGCGTTAAGGCTTATAGCCGTGCGGAGCACCTGCCTGTATACACCAGCTTAGCACAAGGCAGAGCACGCAGCGAGCCTCTGGGGACTGTGCTTTCCATTACCCGTAGGAGGCGGCCGGTCCCCGGCTTGTGAGCAGCGCGGTGCGAGGTTGCAGCACCAGCAGAGCCGTGCCCGCGCTCCGCCATGCCATGGTGCCTCCTCCCCCTTCCCTGTGAGGGCGGCCCGCCCTCAGGCCGTCACCCGCGTCCCCAGTGAGGGGCGGTACGACATCAGCCCTGAGGCAACCGGCTACTCAGCGACTCTCTGCGCATGCGCAGAACCGCGATAACCCTCCCTCGCGCCGCTCGGCGGGAACGCACCTCTGCCGCCGCGCTCTGATTGGCGGCCGCGGTTGTCAGTCAAGGTTAGGAGAGGAGGTGGCGGTGCTGGTGGTGGTGGTTGTTGTGGTGTTGTAAGAGGGATAAGAAGAAGCAGGCTGCGACTTTTTGCTGCTGTGTCTGCTGTTGCTGCCAGCAGTGTGAGAGAGACTGAGAGGGGAAAAAAAGAATCCGTGGTGGTGATTTGGAGCTGCAGCTTTGCTTTGAACGCGGACAGTGAGGAAAGCCTCCAGCTGGGCCTATGCTGAAGGCTGTAGCTTCTCTAAGGCAATGCCTTCAGTGTGTCAGCCTCGCCAGGAATTGTTAACTCTGCTATGTGTGAAGGAGAAAGACCAATCTGAGCTACAGCCTTCCCCGGGCTGATGGTGAAGAGGACTGTGCAGATACTAAGGGGAAATGTAGAAAGCGTAGGGCTGGTACCAAGCTTGAAGAAGACCCAGGAAGTGCAATCTCCTGCCTTAGACCATGGCAGGAGGGATTATTCCAAGCCAGCTCAGTTGTGCCAGGGTAAGTTTGGGCTGAAATGTCAGGAAAAACTTCCTTACTGAAAGGGTTGTTAAGCACTGCAATGGGCTGCCTAGAGGGGTGGTTGAGTCACCATCCCTGAATGTGTTTAAAGTCTGTTTGGATGTGGTGCTCAGGGACACGATGTAACAGAGGGTTGTTAGAGTTAGGGTAGCATGGTTAGGTTGTGGTCAGACTCGAAGATCTTTAAGGTCTTTTCCAACCTGAATAGTTTTATGTTTCTATATACATTTCCTGCAGCCCAATGGGAGTGCAGTGGCTGTCCTGAGAGTGAGAAGTTGTCAGCCTTCTTGCTCCAGTGCAGTTTGTTTATATATAACCAACAATGCTTAGAGGTGAATGACAGTCATAGCAAATGCCAGTGCGTAAAGAGATTAACTCAGCTGTGTGAGCATGCTGGTTTCGTTTATCCCCTCAGCAGATCAAACCATTTAAGATTAAGGTCTTTAGTATAGCTAATTACAAGTAATCCACCATCAAGACAAGCTGCCTTCACTCTTGCCCAATGGCATGCACAAGACCCTGCGGTTTCCTTCCACTTTCAGAGGCCCGTTTTTGCTGTGTGTGTGTCACTGTTCTCACTTCCTTCTGGTGAAAGATGGTGACAGCTGACTGTTGTGGCCTCACAAAAAAAGAAAAGAAAAAAAAGAAAAAGAAAAAAGAAAGACAGTGGTGTTAGAACCGCCGCTTGCAACACCAGAGGGCCCGGGTTCGAATCCCCCTTGTGGCGCAAGGGGTAAAACTGCCGCTCTGCTACACTAGAGGGCTCGAATCCCGGGAGTTGGACTCAATGATCTCTAAGGTCCCTTCCAACTCGCATGATACTATGATACTATGATACTATGATGATGACATAGCTTGCTCTTTTGCTACATGAACTGCTTTATTTCTTTGGAACTCTCACATCAAAAGCGTTCCTATCTCACCTTTCACTGAGGAGGGTGTCTCAAACTTTTTGTATCTGGTTTCATTCATGTGAAAATGCCTTTCAGCGTCCAGTCTTACACATCCTCCTCCTCCTATGGCTGAAGATGTAGTAACTTGTCAGAACCTGTGGTGAAGAAGTGAGGGATAAGGTAGAAAGCACTGAGTACAATGTAGGAGGAGAAAAGAGGTAGTTAGAAAGGTAAAGCCCCGACCTCTCACCAGATAAGAGAGAGACGAGGAGGTTTACGTATCACTTAAGAATTAAGGTTCGTGTAGTTCTGGATCAGTTAACCACACTGTCATTATGGTGAAAAGCAGGTGGATGTGCTGCACCATCTTTAGTCTCAGATCTGGGCCACGTGAGTAATAACCATTCCTTTCCCATATGCTTGGGCTGTGCAACTCCTCTCTTAGGTTTTTGTGCCTTCTTTGGCCCAAAGAGAGCCCTTCCTTGCCCTGCAAACTGCATTATTATATTATAGAACTGCTGAGTTCCTTTGTTCCCTGTCACGTAGAATCATAGAATCAGTTGCTCAGGTTGGAAAATACCTTAAAGATCATGAAGTCCAACTGCAACCTACCCATAACACCCTAACAACTCTCTGCTAAATCATGGTCTAAGCGTCATCCAAACAGATTTTACACACATCCAGGGATGATGACTCAAACATAGGGAGCAGTTGGCTCTGTACTTGCTGTGCAGAGATGTATTTAATCTGGAAATACTACCCTTTTGTCTCCAGTTCCATGAAACAATTGCTAGAGAGTGTCCTCCTGCTGCGGACTAGGTTCTTGAGCCTGTGTACTTGTTAATAGGTTGTTTTTCCTTCTTTCTTTTGAGCTGCTTTTTATGAAGTGAAATGTCCTGCTGTTTTTGTGTTTGCTCTGGCACTTGGATTCCTCTGCTTTTCAGATGTTAAGCATCAGCCAGCATATTTGCCATCAGACAAAGCCTTGTTGCTGCAGCTCCACAAAATGTTACAGTTTGGACTGAGGTGAATTGCCTAATTCAGGGCAAAGATCATAGAATCATAGAATGGCCTGGGTTGAAAAGAACTGTAATGTTCATCTAGTTTCAATCCCCCTGCTATGTGCAGGGTTGCCAACCACCAGAGCAGGCTGCCCAGAGCCACATCCAGCCTGGCCTTGAATGTCTCCAGGGATGGGGCATCCACAGCCTCTCTGGGCAACCTGTCCCAGTGCGTCATCAGCCTCTGTGTGAAAAACTTCCTCCTAATATCCAACCTAAACCTCCCCTGTCTGAGTTTAAAACCATTTCCCCTTGTTCTATCACTATCCACCCATGTAAACAGCTGTTCCCCCTCCTAGTACTGGAAGGCCACAGTGGGGAAGAAGAGTAACATTCAGAAGATGGCTTTTGGTTTGTTTGTGGAAGAGGCTGTATGAATGTCTTTGCGTTTATAAGAGGTGAACTTGGTGACCCAGATATTTCTTCTAGTCTTCCACTTAGCTCTTGTGACTTGAGATATGTGTGGGACGCACAGGAATTGCAACCCACGGTTCAAAACCTAAGCGGTATTACTGACTCACTAAGGTGATTAGAGTGGATTTTTGTCTCAAACAACTCTCATCAAGAATCTCTGAGTTCTATAAGCTTTAGTGCTCGTTATCCGATTGCATCTTAGTTCTGGTACAAGTTAGCATCAGTACCAAAGAAATAAGGAAACTGTGCTATAGAGAAAGGAAGTGACCTACTTACAGTCATAAAGGAGTTGGAGAGAGGAGGGAAAGCCAGCATAAGTCAGGAGTTCTCCGACTCCTACGTTTCATCTGTAGGACAGCTTCCTCCAGCACAAAGGCAGCCTATGGGCCCTGTATGCTAGACCCTGTGCTGATCATATCTACCCTGTGGGTATCATGCCTTTTGACTTGCCTGGGCCACACTGAATGCAGAGGAATTGTCTTGGGACAGATACAGAAAATACAGTATGGTTAATGTGTATAAGTAACAAAACATATTATATATATTTATTGTTATTCAAAAATCAGCAACAAAAACATAAGACAAGCGGGATCTTTGACCTTGTTTTTGTGAAATGAACGCATCAATGTCTGGTTCAGTGGAAGTGGCTGCGATTCTTAGTGAGGTCTCGAGGTGTTCACCAGTGTTTTTTGTTGAAATATGGCTCTTCCTGTACTTCATCCTTGGAAGCATTTGTTTACAAATGTATGTGCTGCCAAAAGTGACGATGTGAAGGAGGCGTGGTTGTGAAGTGAGGGATATTTCTCTCTGCTAAGACTGTCTTCTAAAAGCTTGGAGAGAGACACGATCGACATTTTCTTTGTGTTGAATGTCTGGTTGCAGCTTTATAGATCCCGTTAGAAAACGTGCAGGTATTGTATTCATGTTGACTGAAAATGGAGCTGCAAATATATGGAACAATTGATGCTATCTTTTGGAAATCTTGAAACCCATTCTCAAATTCTTTTATCAAAGTTTAAAGCAGGCTGCATCTTTGCTGCTGCTCACGGCACCGTGTTTAGCCAACACATCAAAACGTCATTTCAAATGCTTCTTCATTTCAAATGCTGTTGTGGTTTGAAACATAGCACAGATAAATTGATTTTCACCTCGAAGGTGTATATTTAACTCATTTAAATGAGCAGCCAGATCCACCAAAAGTCCTAAATCTGTGAGCCGTTTTTAATCTTTCAATTCTGGCCCAATTTTTCCTTTTGATTCCATAAAAGAAGTGATTTCATTGAGCAAATCATAAACTCCTGGGAGCATTTTACCCCCAGCTTAGCCACCTTGCATCAGAAATGTAAACGGTGTCCCCAGAATTAGCACCCATACTTCAAGGAACTCCTGGAATTGTCCAATGGATTGAATCATTGCCTTCATGAAAGTTGCAGCTTCATGATTTGCACATTATCCACATTTAAAGCTTTCACACTTAAGTTTTCTTGCTGTGTGATGTGGTGACATTTCATCAGTCATGAGTTGCTGGTGGTAATTGCATTGTCTTCTATGAATGTTACAAGTCCCTCTTTTTTACCTGCCATTGCCAGGGCACTGTAAGTAGCTATATCAGATATATCTAATGCCATGACAAACAAGCACTGATCTGTCCAGTTTTTGTTGAATGCCCTTCCGCCCTTCCTCCCTCCCTCCCTCCCTCCCTCCCTTGTTTCCTTGTTTCCTTGTTTCCTTGTTTCCTTCCTTCCTTCCTCCCTTCCTTGTTTCCTTCCTTCCTTCCTCCCTTCCTTGTTTCCTTCCTTGTTTCCTTCCTTGTTTCCTTGTTTCCTTCCTTGTTTCCTTGTTTCCTTCCTTGTTTCCTTGTTTCCTTGTTTCCTTCCTTGTTTCCTTCCTTGTTTCCTTCCTTGTTTCCTCCCTTCCTTGTTTCCTCCCTTCCTTGTTTCCTCCCTTCCTTGTTTCCTCCCTTCCTTGTTTCCTCCCTTCCTTGTTTCCTCCCTTCCTTGTTTCCTCCCTTCCTTGTTTCCTCCCTTCCTTGTTTCCTCCCTTCCTTGTTTCCTCCCTTCCTTGTTTCCTCCCTTCCTTGTTTCCTCCCTTGTTTCCTTCCTTGTTTCCTTGTTTCCTTGTTTCCTTGTTTCCTTGTTTCCTTGTTTCCTTGTTTCCTTGTTTCCTTCCTTGTTTCCTTCCTTGTTTCCTTCCTTGTTTCCTTCCTTGTTTCTTTCCTTGTTTCTTTCCTTGTTTGTTTCCTTGTTTCCTTGTTTCCTTGTTTGTTTCCTTGTTTGTTTCCTTGTTTCCTTCCTTGTTTCCTTCCTTGTTTCCTTCCTTTCTTCCTTCCTTGTTTCCTTCCTTCCTTCCTTGTTTCCTTGTTTCCTTGTTTCCTTGTTTCCTTCCTTGTTTCCTTCCTTCCTTCCTTCCTTCCTTCCTTCCTTCCTTCCTTCCTTCCTTCCTTCCTTGTTTCCTTGTTTCCTTGTTTCCTTCCTTGTTTCCTTGTTTCCTTCCTTGTTTCCTTGTTTCCTTCCTTGTTTCCTTCCTTGTTTCCTTCCTTGTTTCCTTCCTTGTTTCCTTCCTTGTTTCCTTCCTTGTTTCCTTCCTTCCTTGTTTCCTTGTTTCCTTGTTTCCTTCCTTGTTTCCTTCCTTCCTTGTTTCCTTCCTTCCTTCCTTCCTTCCTTCCTTGTTTCCTTCCTTCCTTGTTTCCTTCCTTCCTTCCTTCCTTGTTTCCTTCCTTCCTTCCTTCCTTCCTTGTTTCCTTCCTTTCTTCCTTCCTTCCTTCCTTGTTTCCTTGTTTCCTTCCTTGTTTCCTTGTTTCCTTCCTTTCTTCCTTCCTTGTTTCCTTCCTTGTTTCCTTCCTTCCTTCCTTTCTTGTTTCCTTCCTTGTTTCCTTCCTTCCTTGTTTCCTTCCTTCCTTGTTTCCTTCCTTCCTTGTTTCCTTCCTTCCTTGTTTCCTTCCTTGTTTCCTTGTTTCCTTCCTTGTTTCCTTGTTTCCTTCCTTGTTTCCTCCCTCCCTCCCTCCCTCTCTCCCTTCCATTTTCTTTTGAGCCACCATTAATTAGGCTGCAGTATTAATATTAGTGATCACCGTGTGTTTCTCGCCAAGTGGCACAAGCACATGCCACATGTAATACATGTGGGGTTGGATGGGACTGAGTGTCTGGTAGGTGCAAGAGGAAGAGTCAGCACTGCACTGCACCTTTCCAGTTTTTCAGCCTGTAATGGTGCTGATTGCACACTGATGGTTTGATTGTTACTGAGCAGTGGGTGCACATCTGGTGCTGGGCCAAACTGAGCCATTTGGCAGTGGAACCTGTATGTCAGGGCTTGAACTGGAGGTTGATTGAGCACCTGCTGATGGAATGTGGTTGGCCATGTGACCAGAGAGGGTGGACTGAAGGTGGAGCCACCCTGAGCTCATATAAAGGCCTGCCACTGAAGGGAGAGCTTCTCTTGAACCTAAGTTGTTTCCTGTGAAGCGGTGCTGCATAGCCAGAGATCTCTTCTGCTGGGTGGTAAGTTCAGTTCTTTCTCTGTGTGACTTTTGGCCTACCTGTGAGTGCTTTGATATTGCCAAGAACCTGTCAGAAGCAATTTTGCTTCTTTGTGAGCAGAACAGATACCTAGAGGGTATTAGAAGCTAGCAAAGAAAGCCCTTTATAGTACTAGAGAGCTGTTAGTTGGCCCTGCTTGCACTGGATGATCTTTCCTACTTTGTCTGCCTTTAGATCCCTCTGGCCATGTGCAAGGCTGGGCATGTTTCAGAAACCTGAAGTTTCTTGCTCTATTTTTCACGTGGCTCCAAGGCTGAACTAAGGCCTTTGTTGTAGTGTAATGAAAAAAAAAAGAAAATTAATGCAGATAAAACCAGAGCTTATTTAATGCCACTTGGATCAGTCAGGGGCCAAATTCGAGAGTATTGCCTCTGTTTGGAAAAGTGGCTGCAGGAAGAGGGAGCGAAGTGTTGTCAGCCCACTTCAAGTCCACATATCAAACGTTTGCAACAGTGTCTTCTCTGAGTTTTCCATTCTGTACTGCTAATTGGTATTACTTAACAGCTATTTTAGAAGCAGTAAAAGTTTAAAGACATCAAGAAGATTCACAAATTCCCTAGGTAGTCTATTCCAGTAGTTAATTATCCAGTTTATTAAATATGTATTAATTCTAATTTCAGTGTGCCTGGCTGTAGCTTCTAGCCACTGGGTGCTATTATGTGGCTTTTCACAAGACTTAAGAACTCATAATGCTTTGTACTCTGCCCAGGAATCTGTGATTGACTTCTGGAAACAGTGACTGAAAGATTTTTTTGGTAGCTCCCACTTCTTTTCTATACGATCCACAAAGAGAACTGAATGCTGAGCTCTAGTGTTAGAATTGGACTTGCCAGTGTTAAAGCTTAAATGAACGTCTATCTCCCACATCCCAGTTCTTTGACTACTCTGTGCCTGTTGTACTGAGATGTTTCACATCTTTTGTTGTCACAGTTACTTCAGAATGTAAGGTCTTGGCTTGCTTTCATTAATAAAGAAAAAACTGAACATGCTCACCATTTATTCTGTGCATCAAATAAGACAAGGATCTTATAAGGGAAAAAATAGAATACTGTGCGAATAAAGACTATGTGTGTATGAGACTAGAATGGGGTATATGGAATGGATGTACTGCAGTGAAACCAAAGTACATGGATGTTTTTAGACCTGTTCTGGAATTTGTTTCATGGAGTAACGTAGCAGGTGGTGGTAGTAACAATCTGTGGACTAATAGCAGAAAAAGACACATGGGTTTTAGCATATGTGACTTTTGTTCACATAAGTTTTCCACTATCTGGGTGGATGACGCAGTCTGCATAATAATTCTGCTTAAGTCCTCATTCTGGGGACCCACTTTCACTATATCTTATTCTAAATAGTTCTAAAGCTGAGAAATATGTTGGAATTTGCTGTGATTCCAGTTTAATTTTACCTTTACTAAAACAGTGGCTGCTGTATCCTACGCTTGTGTTAAATTGCTAACTTTCTGGCATTATTTAGAAGCTAATGAAGCTTACTGCTTTTTCTACAGCAAAGAGACCTGGTCCAAAAAAATCTGTTTGGCTTGTAATAAACGAAGAAGAGGTATTGTTTTTTCATAGGAAGAGTTTGGCATGATTATTCTTAATGCAGCTTGCATTAAAAAAACCTTGCAGCTCAATAATTCTTCCTTTGCAGTATGAAAGATCTATGATTGTGTCAATACCTGTAAATTAAAGAGTGACAAGAAACCTTCCCAGGCACTAGGACACCCAAATCTGTGCTACGCAGCTCTTCCAATGTTCCCCAGTACAACTTAAACGTGGTGAGGCAATCCTTGCTTACATGATTCCTAAGCACGATTTAATATTTTCAAGGTTAAATGAATTTGTTATCCTGGCAGCAAGCTACTCTTTGCTAGCTGACCTCAGCACCCAAAGTGCATTTTAATTAACTGCATAATTTCATGCAGCCTAGGAGTGTTAGTAACTAGTAATAACTCTTAGTCATATAGTGCGCAGGAGAACGGGTCTTCTGTCCTGTAATAATAAAGCATTTTCCCCTTCCCAAAGCTCTCAGGTTTCCCAAGTCTTTATTATGGGTTGCATAATGATTGTTTTTTCCATATTATAAAGCAGACCAGAGATCACTTGTGTAAAATCTTCTCTACCAAGCAGCGTGAAATCTAATGTAATGTCAACCTGTGAAAGAAGATTACTTTAGCAATTACACACTTTTTCAACAACAACAAAAAAAAAATCATTCTTGCTTTTATTCACACTTCTATTCAGGATAGTTCTGGATATACAATTAACATTATAAAAAGGTTTAAAAATAATAGCACATTAACTTAGAGCAGTCTGAGATAGTTGTAGCCTTGTAAGTATTGGCGAAATTTAAGGGTTGATTTTGCTTTCTGTCTAAGTCTTTCCAACAGCGAGCCAGTCTTTCATGTTTGTACTGATCTATTGGTATTGCTGAAATGATATACCTTCTGCTCAGAACCAAACAAGAGTTTGGTTCCTCATGTTTAAACAGACTAGGAACTTTGTATAACTTATCTTCCTTGAATCAGTATTATTAATGCCTTTGTCTAATGTTTGCAAAAATCTTTGTTCTTAATTTTCCCTCCCAGAAGGAAAATATCAAAGTTTAGCATCTGGAAGACCTCATTATCTTGACACAAGTTTTTTGAGTTGCTGGAGGTATTCACTGAAAACTGCTCGGCAGAAAAATCCATTCCAAAGAGGAAAAGTGTGCAAAAAGCTCCAGAAAGTCTGTTCAGAATTATTTGTTATTAGAAAGTCTTCAGGTAAAAATATCCCGTGTTCCTCCCCCTCCAGCTTCAGTCAATTTATTCCTCATTCATTTGCATCAAGGCAGTAAGGAGATCCAGTCTTTTGCAGTCAAAGAGGGCTCTGGCAATTTTTCCAACCGTTGTACCTTTGGAGCCTTCTCTCATTTCCCACTTACTCAGCATTTGGTAAACTTTCTCTTTTAGTCCATATCGTTCATAGTCGTGATCGATTTCATCAATTTCAGAGTTGCTGAAGCCTAATTTACGGGCACAGTGCATCCACTGTTTCGCTAACTTTCCTCTCACCAGATCCATCTGTTTCTCAGTCAAGACAGTATTATTGTCTGAAGAAGAAGAAAAAAAAGAGTGTAAGTAAATAGCATTATTTAACATTCCTTCTGCTCCCCACACTATGTCAATCGTCCTTTCCAAAGCATTTGCAATATCCTGAGGTAGAACTTTAGTGACAGGATGAAAAGTGGAGGCGATATTACCTAATGAATACCACAAAAGAAACTTGCAGTTGGAACGTGTTCACAAGTCAGCTGGGGGACTTGCTTTTATTTTTCCCTGAGGCTACTTCAGTTTGTTATTGAAACACCTCCAAATTCAGAAGCTCTTTCCTAAAGTCCTTGTGTAGCTGACTGATGTTTATATGTCATCTCTTTTATATTCTGGGACTCCGTTACTTTGTTTACTTAGGACTAAAAGGGTAGCTTAATCCAATATTGACCAATTAAATAAATATATTAAAAATCTTCCAAATTCTATCCTAATGGAGTACTTATGTCAGGTGAGAACCATCAATCCCAGCCTCACTCCTATCAGTTTTAGAGTTGCTATTCCTCTAAATCTATACTTGGATCTGGTGTTTCATGAAGCCAAAAAAGAAATAAGGTGCATAGTATTACAGAACAGCATTGGCACAAGTCTTTATATTTTCAAGTACTGTGCTACTGTGTAGAAAAGGAGTCACAGAGCAGCTGAGTTGTACTGTTCTCATTGAGGATAATACGCCGAAGCTAGGGAGATGTATCTTACCAAATATACCCGTTGATTCATAGTATGAGTAAGATGTTTCTGTAGCAACAGGAGAAGTGCTGATGTGTTGATTCTGCTCTTCAATCTTCATGTGATTGTGGGATCCAATTTGAATTCCAGAGCTGTTAGTTATGTTGTACATGACTGAGTCTTCTGTGTAAGGAAATTAATAGAGTTTTATAAACATCTCCATACAAATCAAAAATCGAAGCAGTACTGTATGAACAGTGAGGATGAAGGTTTTGATTATCAAGGGAGTGATTAAACTCTTGTATTTAACATAGAAATAGAATTGTTTCAGTTGGAAGAGACCCTTAGAAGTCATCTAGTCAAACTCCCCTGCAGTGCACTGGCAGTCATGAATGTATTTTCATGTAGTGTGACACAGCTGTGCTCTAAAAGCCAGTCTTACTCTATCCCATACCAAAATGCCCTAAACAAAGGACAGAACAAAACTCAAGGGGTTTAAGGTAGCTGAACTTTAAAGACCTGTGCTCCAAGGTAGGATGATTAGAATGATCCTTTTGATTTACATTAAAGATGATGATATCCTTGATCAAGCAAATATAAATATGTAGATACAGGTAATTGTAGAGACAGAAATGAGTTTTGCTTAGTAATATTGCTAACTTCTGCTATATTTAAAGCAATTGGGTGAATTGTTTCAAGATGCTGAAGCTTTTTTTCCTCACTGATCGTGATGCAATGCATATACTGTTGGCTACCAAGACAAACAAAGGCTACAGCATTTACCTCTGGTTATTGAAGGTGCAGGACGATAATATGTGAAACTTCCCTTTGTGAAAGAGGCGGAAACCTTGATACCTAAACAGAGGGGAAATGCCAGAAGTGTTATGGAAATTAAAAGGAAATCTGCAAGTACTGCAGTTACTTGTACAGTGTGCATAGCGCTCTTAAATACAAAAAGGCAGTAAGTTTTTTAATTAACATGACTTTATCTCCTTAAATAACTCTGAAGCAGTTACCCTTATGGTGATTTTGCTTATGGACTGATAGCCTTTGTGATCCTTGGATTCCAGTGAGAACAATAGGATTCCACATGGGTGTATGAACACCTGCCTGGCAGATAGCAGCACACGATCACAGTGTAGACACAGATATTACTGCTTCCAAGCCAAGAAGGCTGCCAAGCACACTGCTGTTTACTGCTGAGACTGATCATGGTTTGTTAGGATGTTAGTTGTGACCAGCTGTAGCTGGGGATGCCACCGTATCTTCTGTTGGTAGCAATAATGTCCTGCAGAGATGTAACTTCCTGTCTGGCATAGTAATGGATTTGGATGTGCTCAGATGAGCTCTCACAGTTTGTGATGGGGCAGTAAGAGTGACTGGGTTATGGTCACCAAATAAGACTAATAAGGAAGAACTGCAGTGCAGGTCTTCTGCATCTGCCTGATGCCTGCCATGATATTGTATGTTCCCCCTACAATAACTGCTCTTAGTTTTTTTTATCTCTTTATAATAGTGATACTGACAGTTCCCGGCCTTCTGACATGGCAGCTCTCAGACTCATTTCAGTGCATAAACTTATAAATAGTTACAGCTTCTGTATAAATAATTTAACAGAATAACAACTTCATGGCATTCTGCCTGTAAGCAGCTGCGTGTCCTGTTTATTATTACCTTATTTTTCTGCGAAGATATAGAAAAGAATGCCACAATAAAAATCTCCTGTAACTAGTAGAAGACTAATGTGTACCACACTTCCTTTAGTTCCTAGAGGTTGTATCTTAACTGCTGCTGGTTACTGACCGCTTATATCCACTTATTACTGACACTCACTGTTATCTTTGTTTTCTCCATACCTTTCTATTCCACAGTTCACTAGCAAACTGTAAGAGCATCTCTGTGTTAGCACTGAGCAGTGTTCTCTGGAGAAACCAGTTAAGAGCTTCCTTTTTAGCTCCCTGAACTCTTAACTTGCTGCAAATCAAGCTTAGATATCTATTTTCTGAAATGCTACACACACACGAGAAAAGTTCCATTTTTGTGCACACAACCTGTGGTGTGAATTTTACATCCTGTGAGTCAAAAATACTCCTTAGTTTTCCAAGTGTGATTAGTAACAGCTCCTGGTTTTGTTAGCTGCTGCAGTATTATCCACTGTCTGCTATTATTAAGGCTGCTTTGTCTTTAGAGGAAAAACCACGCTTTCAGAAACACAAGAGTTAGGAGGAGGAATCTCACCTGTATCCACGTCTGCATTCTTTTGTTGCTGGTTTACGCTGCTCTGTGCCACCAGGTTTGGGCGAGATTCCGGCACAGGAGTTTTGCTTAGGCTAAAGGCACTGGTTGAATGTGGATCATAACGATCTTCAGTGTTTCCTGTTAGGAGACTGTTAACGTTTGGCCCATAAAAATTATCTAAATTTCCCTGAGTTGGTATTGCAGCTTGGTTTGGCCAAAACCAAGGGTTAGTGTTTGATCCTATGTTTTCAACTCTGTGATACCGTTCACTCCACTGAGGAACAGAAGGCAGCTTTGCAAATGGATCATTGGAAACTTTTCGTCTCATTTCTCTCTCTCTCGTTTCAGGGGTGTACGGTGGAGCTACTGATTTATCCATCCGGCTGCCATATGCGTGGTAGTCATATTCACGTTCAAGTTTTCTTTCTAGATTTTCAGGGCATGTAAACGAAGTCTCGCAGCTCTCAACAGGCTGGTTCTCATGGTAGGCAGCAAACAAGGCTTCATTAATCTGACCCTGAGAGCTGTGTAGAGAATTAGGTTGATCTGAAAGGGAGAAAAATTAAGTATTTGAAATAGATTCTATTGCATGTATATAACTAGTGGTGACATTAGATTCTATTGATTTATTTTTAATATTATGGTGAGTTATAAAGGATGAAACTGTAGCATCACTTCCAGCATAAACTGTTTTATGTAATACTTCCCTTTCTGGGAAGTATCACAGAATGACATGTAGGAAAGCGGTGTGTGAACTCATTGTGTATTCTGCTTATATTGACACCAGGTTCTTAGTCACTGAAACAGCAGGTTCCCAGCAGCACTCGTAGGGTCTGCCTTACTATTGAGTCTTGACTGCATTAACTGGTATTTAATCAGTGTAAGACCAGAATATAACAAGACGGTAGATAGAACTCACTGTAACTGGTGTTACTTAATGCAACACAAATAATTTTGTCACTGAAGTCCTATCTGCAAAAGATTATGTAGAAATCCTATCTGGAGATTTCAGGATTAATCCTGAAATTTTGTCTGGTTTATTCTTCATTGTTTCAAAGAATACATTTCTATAAGCAATGCCTACCAGATAGAACAGTCTGTCATCTTTGAAACTAATTCTATCAAAGGAAGTCCCAGATTAGACTGAATTACAATCTAGATCATGCTGCAACATTCCTAGACTAAACAAGACTGTAAAATTCTGCTTGTTACTACCTGTTCTTGTATTTTTTACAGGCAGGAACTACCGTTCTGAAAGCTTCACAGGTGTCTAGAAAATGTTGCCTGTTATCTTAAGCATGGGACTTGTGTAGGTCACTTTAAATGTGGAATAAAGTTTATATGCTTTTAGTTAGCTTGGATAATGTCAGTAAATTTTCTGTTGTTGTTTTCCATAGCTCCTTTTGATGCCTGCTTGTTAGTATGCATTCAGTTTTACTTGATCTGCTTCTGTTGTTACTGCTGCTGAAGGGACTATGAGAGGAATAACCTAACACAGAAGCAACCTCATCCAAACTCACAGCTGGAGAAAATTAGTATTCACATAATTGTATGACATGTATTCTTCAGAGTCAGCTTGAGATGTATGAGCAGGGTCCCGCAGGATATCTTTATCAGTGTCTGAGTAATGGTCATTGACTGGACCATTGACTGGGCATCTTTAAAAGCACAAAAACATCTCTGATCTGTAGTCTTACATTCTTATTTTTGCTAGGGAAACGTAACTATGCTAATTTAAAAGTCCAGCAATAGGCCTGCTTTACTAAGTCCAATAGTTCTACTTCTGTTATGGCAAACGTAGTGAAGGTTTGGTGAAGGTTTATCGGTTGCCTGTTATAGTTCCAAGTTACTTGTTTAATAAAATCTTTACAATGGTGTGGGCAAAGTTAGTAGGATTTGACTTCTACTGGATTTTAGATTGCTGTTTGTAAATCAGTGTTGGAAACAGGATCTCATTTCCTTTGCTGTTATGATACTTTGGTAAAACAGTTCCAACTATGCTACAAGACTATCTACATCATAATGTACTAGTGTGACAGCTCCATAAAACATGCAACTCATCCAAGATTTAAAACAGGAGAGGAAGGAGGGAAGACTTATCTATTAGTGCTTTTCTGGTCAACTCTATAGACAGCAAGATCACAAAATACTGTGGTGTCTTGGGTTTTTTTTATTAATAATTATGTGTCCTGGTTGTACTCAAATCATTTGCAACAAAGGCTGGAGTGGGAAAAAGGGCAAGTTTGTGGAACTGAAACTGACAGGACAAGAATTAAGTTAGTTGGTGTGACCAAAAGGATGGGAAGGAATATCAACTATGTAAAGCAATTATCAAATTGACCACTGAAAAATCTAATGTAGAAAAAACGGTTGGCCTGGAAGCGGAAAGTGCAAGACTGAAATAAAATGGGTTTGAACTGTAGATGGTGGAAATATGTTATGAGCTTGGGAGCAAATTTAGTTTTTTCAGTGATTAAAATTCTCTGTGAAGTACTGAATGATTGATTCTCTCCATAGCTACTTAATGGTAACATGACTTGCTTTGAACACGGGGCAACTTTATCTTTAGCACAGAGTACATGCCAGGATGATGTGCAAGTTATGCAACTTGGAACACCTACCTATTTGGCCATTGCTGGTATCTACTACAGCATCTATTTGAAGGGATTTCATCCTCTGCAGCAATTCTTCTGATTCAGGCCACATTTCCTATATGTAAGGAAAGAACATATGATCAAGTTATAGGTAAAAGCTTAACAAAAGGAAGCACTTGTAGAATAGAAAACACATCTTCACAGTGAAGTCACCTGGGTGAACAGATTCCATCAATCTGTTGGAAGAGATCCTCTTACAGAGGGCAGAGCCTTGCAGAAAATAGCCACTGCTTTGCTACAGCTGGGCAAAATCTTATCTTCAGTGAAAGGAGGAAGAACTGTAATGCAACTGTAGTAATACTGAGCTGGCCAGAGAACACCATTTACCTAAGTGAGTATAAGCTTAATCTGTACATAGGGATACATTTCATAATTAATGTGTCTTCTGACGTATTCACAAAAACACTGATAACTGTGAGCTAGATAAGCATACAGTGACAGGATTTGCTTAAGCCCTCTAACTCATGTTCCTAACGAACCTGTACTAGCAGTTCACCACCCTGACTTGCCTGGATGCTGTATTCATACTTTCAGTGTGAACTGATATGACCCTCAGTTGTGTGAACTGATATGAAGGGATGCTTTTCTTCCTGAGAAAGTAATAGATGTACCCCATTTTCTACATAGTTCTTTAGTCCCTGTGATTATTTGGGACTCCTATCATAATATGGACATTTGGACTTCATATCACAAGTCAGTTCAATCAAATCAGTCCAGGAAATCTATTTAATCAATCTTATATTACTGTGATAAACAATCGCTTGTGCTTTGTAGTCAATAGGCTTTCTAAACCAGAAACATTCAATTCCACAATTGCAGGCTTGGTGACAGAAGGAAGTGCTTTAGAGAAAACTACAAGTGAATGGTTTCCCAGAGGTTCTTGTTTTGCTTAATTAAAAGAACTGGACATATGCTTTCTGAGCCTCACCTTACTGCAGAGACTAAACCCTAACTCTTGGAGTTCTCATTGATAGCTGTCCTGACAAATGAATAAGTTAATAAAATCTACTACAAAAAGATTCTGTCATCAGACGATAGTCAGGATGTTCTTCATTCTCTTATTTCATTTTCAGTCCAGAAATCATTCTTTGTATTATAAGCTGTGAACCTCAAGCCAGAAAAGGAAGAGAAACCAACTTACGCACTAAGGAAAAATAACTGATTTCAAATAAAAACGGGAACTATTCTTATTGCTGTTGTGTAGCTCCTGCTTTCAAGCAGGCTGGGAATTTACAAGCATAAAAAAACCAAACCAAAACAACCTAGCATGAATTCAGATTTTTTTTATACTTACTTTAAATCATATTCTGACACTTTTGAATCTCTGGGAATTATATTTTATTATGTGAGACATTCTGGACATGATAGAAGCTTTTCTGAAGTACTGTGTTATCATAGTTATTCATATCAGGGTCATTCAGGTTACAGTGGGCCTTGGGACGTATCTTGTCCCACATCCTGCCCAGAACACCACTGTCTATGGGGTTGGACCAGGTAGCTCAGGGCTTTGTCCGTCTGTGTCTTGGAACAATCTCTAAGGATGGTGACAGGACAGCTGCCTTGGCCAGCTTGCTCCACTGCTTGTCTGTCCTTGTGGGGCTATTCTTGTTTCACTTATGCTCACTGTCTCTCACCTTCCTTCTTCTGTGTGCTGCTGTGAAAGAGCTTGGCTCCAGCTTCTCAATAAACCCTTCAAAGGTAGGAACAGGCTGCTACTTTTATGCCTTTCCCAAACCATCTCCTGTTCAGGCTGAGCGAGCCCTGAACTTTGCAGCAGTGCTGCTCCCCAGCCATCATTGAGGCCATGTGCTGTTTCTCCCCTCATGCATCGCACCACATTTTGGAGTTTTTTTTTGAGTTTTATAAGGTTTCTGTCATCCCATTCTTCTAGCCTGTTGTGGGCACCCTTGACCACAATGGTACTTATCTATCCCCAGTTTGTCATTTGCACACCTTATGAGCTCACTCCTTTGGTCGCTGATCAAGGTGTAAATCAGGGCATGTCCCAATACAGTAGATCCCTGTATTACTCCAGTTCTTCCTGTTCTCTATGTGAAGTAGGGCCCACTAACCACTACCCTCTAGGACCATCCAATTTGTTTTTAACCCATCTGGCCATCTCCCCATCCAGATGGTAACATCTAAGCCTGGACACGGGAATATTTTGGGAGACAGCACTGAAAATCTTCCTGAAGTTGAGGTAAATGATGTACACTGTTCTCCCTTCATTCACAAATCCATCCATTTTTACACTGAAGGAAATCAGGTTGGTCAGGCATGAACAGAGCTGGGGAGAATCTGGCAGTAACTGGGCATGTGGCACAGCATGGTTGGGAAACCCACTCTTTAATACTTAGGAAATAATACCAAACAAATTACTCACTTCTATCTTCTTCAGATCTTCGTCAATATTTTTTTCTAGATTCTGATAGTAAAAGGGCACGTACTTGTTACTAATTTCTGCAAAAAACAAACAAACAAACAAAAAAGGAGAACTAGATGAAGATGGTTTTCAGTAGAAAATAAGTAACTTCTACTGTTAGCAGTCTTGATGTACAAGGATTCAATCAAGATTTTATATCAAGTCAGAAACAGTAATGGGAAAGTTAAACGCACATGACTTGTTTAGCCGTAGTGTAGTTAAAAAGAATAAGATTTTTTTGGTTGTCTTATTGCTTTTTAGGAGGAAAGTGATCTGTGGCTGAAGTACCTTCCCTTGGCTGCCAAAGTAAACAGTAATACCTGCATTCAGGTATTGAATAAACAGCTACTCTACTTCTACTAAAGATGGAATTACTCAAAGAATCTACAAACATCATTGCAGGTTAAATACAGAAACAGCTGATTTGCTTCTCCATGTCTATATGCTTCCCGTGAATATTGATCCTGCTGCATACGAAGCTCTAGGTGCCTCTGCATAAATCCTAACTCCCCATTTCCTATAACATGCAGGTTTTCTTTTTGGGGACTTCTGTTGTGACAGAGAGAAAAGACAAAAAGAAATGAGGAATACCAGCTTATGTGTGTTGTATATTTGATGACTGCTCTTATTTCTATCCCTCTTTCCCCCCTGCCCCCACCTTCTGTCAGACCATTCAATCCAGGCTTTTACTAACTTCAGTTGTTTTGGATTCTGACCATATAAAAGGATGAACAAACTGTTGCGTTGCTAATGGGAGGCTAATCAGCTTTTGATGCAAATTTTGATAGGATATTATGTTGGTTGTACCCAAGATGTGCTATGTTCCTTCACACCAGCTTTTTTATAAGCTTCAGAAGGAAGATCATACAATGTTGAAAAAAAAATTACAGCACGTACAAAGTGTCTTCTCTCCATCCAGTCACTAAAGTTTCTCAAAGCTATAAATGTTGGACAAGATGCTGATTTTAGTCAGTGTACAGAGAACAGGCTTTACTGGGCATCTGAGTTGGTCACTTTATTTTCTAACTGAGAATTAATTCACGTTTGCTGCATTGCAAACTATGGATGGACACATAACAAAAATAATCCCCCCGGTTACGTCTTACCTGCAAAGGTGGGTCGATTCTCTGCCTTCTGCTCCCAGCATTGTTTCATTAAGTCAATAATTTCCTTTGGACATTCCTCAGTGATTTCTTCTATGTTCGGTCTGTTTCCACGAATGATTCCAAATTGAATATGAGCTGCATTTATACAATCTGAAAAATTAAAAGTTCCAAATCAGGTTCTGATCATGGGTTGTTTTTCTCTCCCTGAAAGTCACATCTTTGCAGGTATAAAGGAACAGCTGAAGCAACAGCCTGTATATTTGTGGATACATCAATGAAGATTTCAAAGAAAGATGTCTGAGTTACAGATAGAAATTTGAGAGATTTGTGAATCTGAACCCAGATCCCTAACTCCTGTACATTAGCAACTTAAGATTAATGGATGTTTTTACAAAGGTGTGCCATGTAAGGGTGGCACATCTAGATTTGTAGAACCTGAATCTCAGTTATGCTCTGTGCTAGAGCACAAAGATAGTCGCATAGGCACTGTTTAGACAGTTAGCGGAACAAAACAAACATTCAGAATGATAAACACTGCTCTGGAATTCCATGGTCTGCTCCCACTTTTCTACACATGTGCATGTTAAGAAATTAGCATTACACAGCTGAGAAACAGTAACTGGCTGCATGAACATTCCTGTTAAGGAAAAATGCAGGTATGTTTAGCCCATGTTAGGAAACAGCATACATGCGAGTTTCCATCCTGGCCTGCCTAAGGCTTGTCTAATTTCTGCCACTAAGTGCAGGTTTACAGGCATTCTGTATGGTCAAACTTGGGCTTATGCCTATATTTCAAGTGCAACTGGGATATTCCTGACCACATGTAAAAGGAATGATGCAACCAATGCCTATAAGTGGCCATGAGATGTAAAACAGGGGCTATACTTGGGCACAGGCAACATAATCCACAATTGTTAACACTGTAGTTTTAAACGCTTAGCATTTATAACCTAATTTTGTAATCTAGTCTAGTCTTTCCCCAAGTAACTTACTCTCATATGGTTCTTTGTTAGCAAAAATTGCCCAGATTACAATGCCAAAGCTGTAAACATCTGATTTCTCCACAGGTTTTTCATTAACATTTTCTAAGTGCTCTGGGGCCATATAGAAAAGGGTCCCGGCATTGTTCTGGGAAGCGCTCGTGATTTTCTTCTGTCGGAAAGTCTCTTCTGTGGTCAGCCGGCTCCAGTGCTTAAAGGAAGCGACACCAAGATCTGCAATCTTTAGATAAATAAATAATTAATTAAAATGTCAGAGCTGGTGCTGCGAGGAAAAGGAGATAAGGAAGTCGTTCATGCAGTGCGCCACGTTATAACAGTTGCTGGTAGAAACTGCAAAAGTGTAACTAAAAGGAAGGAGGGAAAATGTTTTCTGTTTTCTTTTTTCTCTCTTTTTCTTTTCCCCCCCCTAAATAAAATATTACGGCCAATTGTAAGCCATTAGGTTGAACTTTCATTACTACCCTAAGACCACGTGGAGCAATGGTACAACGCAAGGGGAAAAACGTTCAGTTTTGCTCATAGTGATAATCTTGTTTGAGATATGTTTTGCTCTATTCGTAGCACAATAGAAGATCCACAAAAGCAGCAGCTAACATTCAGGAATAACCTATGAGAAACACGTACATCCTCAACTCCCCCTTCTCATTTAGAATCCATTTAACACAACCCCCCTTAAGCCTTTCTACAAAAAAAGGAGAGGAATTAGATCTAAAGTGATACAACACGTGTGCTGTAAGAGACATGGAAAAAGGACAGCATGAAATAAGTTAAAGCCAGAGTATCTGGGTACTGCGCACTGGATAACATGATGTTACTGAAACCTTAGGATGCTGTTTTACGACAGCTGGACTAATGGCTGGTGGTGAACAAAGTAATTCTACCCTCCTTTTCTCACAGCCTCCTCTCATGTGCTCGCTTGGCTTATTCTGGTCCTGCAGTGGCAGGGCATGTAGTGCAAGGCGCTCAACCAGCTCCCCAACAGAAGGGTGGTCAGAAGGGTAGCCAGAAAGGCAAAATGTAGTCTGCTTGGTTTGGCTTCCTAAACTATAGTGGGGACAGGGTGGACAAAGTCCGGGAATTCAACAGGAGAGGAAAAATGGAAGAAAGTGGGACTACCTCAATGGGCTACAGGAAGCTGTGAACCTCAGCTAGTTGTGTAACCCAATCACTTCAGATACAACTGGAGTGACACACTGCTTCACTTCTAACTTTTCTCCTGCTGCCTCTAACCAGCTTACTGTTCCTCTTCAGTTTCTAAAGCTCTCAGAATCACAGAATCACAGAATGAACTGGGTTGGAAGAGACCTCAAGGATCATGAAGTTCCAACCCCCCTGCATGGCAGGGCCTCCAAACTTCCACTCTCATCTAAATTTAGAGGAGATACATTCAAAGAGGAAGAAATTCTAAGTTCAAGCCTCCTTGGAGACCTAGGTCTCCAAGTTCATGTCTAAAAGTGACAGGAGGTGTAATGTGGCAGAGGAAAACATGATAAAAAAATTCTCCTGCATTTTCAGTTTCCTAGAATGGCTGTTTCCCATTATAAATATTAGCAACATTAAACACATCTGAGCAGACAGATCATTCAACAGCTGCCTTACGTGAGACTTTTGGTCAAACTGCTAAGTCTGATCTGACTGGGAATTTGATCCTGGGCTCCAGTTTGGTTTGCCATACGTTGTGATCATCTAATTTGTGTCTGTCTGTATAAGCAGTCTGAAACGCCCCAAACCATCCAATTTACCTTTAAAGTGGATAATGAGGTGGTGGGTTTGTTGCTGGTTTTTTGTTTTGGTAAAAAAAAACAACAACCCAATACAAGCTTATCTCTCTTTTCTGCAAGCTGCTCATACTGCACATGACTTGCTACTATCTTAACCTTGTTAAATTATTTCTCACTGATTTATGTGTGAGAAGTATCAAATGACAGTTTTCTTCACAACATTCTATTCACTAGTTTCCTATTGTAACAAACTGATTATCTCAGTAACTCACCTTGAGCAGGACAACTGATGAGGACAGCTGCAAATTCTACTCAGGTTTATTGAGCAGTAGGCTCTATATGCACACGTCTGGATCCAAAAGCCCCCTGAAGTTAACAGAAGGACTTTGGAACTGGTTTATAAATCATTCTCTGTAGTAGTCTCCTGCTGATTTATTTAGTTAGTTATTTATTTCTGTAGCTCCTGGCTGTCAGTTAAAAATGATGACTAAGGGAAAAAAAAAGAGGGAGACAAAAGAGGAAAAGATAATAAGGAGAAGAAGAAAAAAGGAGTTAGAGGCAGGATGAGAAATTGCAGCAATAAAGGACAACAGATGTGATCCTTAAGATACCTTTTGATTCAAACTCTGGGTGCTGAAGTTTGCTCTTCTTTCTTTTTAGTTGTTTCATTATTCACTAATTCTCACTAATATTGTTCAACTTTTAATGCTTGCAGTGATTTTTCTTTTCCCCCATAAACAGGGGGAAGATTACGCAAATCTCAAGTGCAGAACTTGCGTAGGTCACTGCTGATATTGCCTTAGCGATAGCTCAGTGAAATACAGAAGAGTTCATCTACCAATCAGCAATACCATCCGAATGCAGACGGACTGTGGGCTATGATGCAAATTATCAGCATTCTCCATTTTCATTTTAACACGCACCTTAATGTGAAAGTCTTTATCCACAAGGATGTTTTCTGGTTTTAGATCTTTGTGTACTAAGCCTTGCTCGTGTAGATAAAGCATTCCTTCTATGATCTCCAGGATGAAACGTCCTTTCACTGACAAAGGTACTGGGAGCTGAAATGAAGGAAAACCACCTGGTAAAGAATGCTATTACAACCATCAAATAAGAAACAATATTTAACCAAGTTTGTTTCTCAGTCTTATGATTGCTTCTGTTCAAGACAGGGTATGAAATGAACTAAAGGTCCTTCCTGAATCTAAATTATTCCATTATGGTAGTTTTAGAGTCACTCCATATTTACAAAAGCACTCTTAATGAAGAAAATTCTTCAGGTATTTCTACAAACATACCCCATTAACTCTGAACCTACAACTGTGGTTTGTTCCTCTGCAATACACAGGAAGGCCAAAGCTGTGTTCTGCTTTTACAACCTGCCATCTCTAGAGCAGGAAAGGTGCCACTGGCCCTTTAATAGAGAAAGGAGAATCCGAAACTAAAAGGACTGCATCCTCTGGTGATGGTAGTAACATCCTGTCCCTTTCAACCATCAACTGAAAGGAGCAGCAAGGAATGAAGCAATTGACTGCTCACTTTTTGGAGCACTTTCATCATGTTGCCCCGGTGCACATATTCCATCACGAGTGAGTAGTTTCCATCTTCCAAAATTATACCGAGTAGTTTTACCACACGGTCATGCTGCAGATTGCGCATAATCCTGCCTTCTTCAAGGAGGGAAGCATTACATCTGCAAAACAAACAAACAAACAAACAATTGCTCTGAATGCGGCCTATGAAAAAACACAGGAACGAAAACACTTGATTCATCATGAACACGATGGCCAGATGTCAACCTCTGCTGTAAGATGAACCGTTTCTTCTGTTTGTTTTGACCTGGTACAGTGGATTTACTATAGAGGAGTCTACCCTCATACTGGATGCTGGTAACATTTACTATGGATTATGGGTTTAGGGTGAACTCAAAGTCTGGTCACCTGGACCATAGTACAACCCACCAATAGTCACAGGTACGCAGACAGGAGCTCACTATTAGAGAAGGAAGGTACCCATGATTTTAAATATAAGAAGGGATGGTATTTTACTATTACTCCTGTTACATCACAGACAAACGGTGGCAAGAACAGCTTGAGACTGTATTGCTCGCTAGCGCTTTCCTAGGCTGTGACTTGAGAAAATGATTTCTCGCTCTGTCTTCCTCTCCAGTATTAGTGAAAGTGGCTGTTTTGTTTGCTTTAGGCTCATTTAGAAGGTTGCTTAAGACTTTTGATTCAAGACTTTTATTCAAGGAATAAAAAGCTTAAAGAGCCTGGACAGTGAGACTTGCAAGAAACAAGACCAGAAACAAAGCTGGCAAGCTTGTCGATTTAAACTGTCTGTCCCAACCATCAGTGCAATCTGCAAACTACCGGCATCTCTTAATTCACTTTACACTGGCAAAATAAAGACTCGAGTTATTCACCCTCACTCAAATTAGAACATGGGTTTTTGTCTCTCTCTAGTAGATGACTCAAGGGAGAGTTTTATGATGGTTAGGACTATGAGGAAGTAGAGACAATGTGACCAGAATCCATTGAAATCAACAGCTATTTCAGTCCCTGAATTATGTCAGTGGGTTTAGCTCACATTCCTTCTCAGAAGAGAGACCTGCATTCTTGGTATCATAACTGTAGGGCTGGAGTGCTGCCGACAGACAGTGACTGTTCAGTTCCTTGTGGTTATCGACAGTTGGGACAACTATATTGAAAACTGATCAGCAAGCTTGAAAATAACATGTCCACTGAGTTCCTGCATCTGTTCAGGTGTGCAAGACTTAACAATTCACAGCAGTGCACACCTTGCAAAATAAAACAAATCAAAACCAAACCAAACCAACAAACATGGAGGCATTCAAGGCCAGGCTGGATGTGGCTCTGGGCAGCCTGGTCCGGTGGTTGGTGACCCTGCACATAGCAGGGGGGCTGAAACTGGGTGATCATTGTGGTCCTTTTTAACTCAGGCCATTCTATCATTGTATGAACTTGAGAACTCTACTGTAATGAGTTAAAACTGCAGAAAATGTGGCTAATGAGGGAAAAGTGAAAATCTGAAGGAAAGCTGCTAGTACTGTATTAGGAGTGTTTTCCCCCAGCATCTCCAGGATTCAAAGATCTACAATTATAAACTTGTATTCAGATTTATCTCCATTGAATTTAGAGGACTCATTAGACTGAAAGAACACATCCTTAACTTACTCAGAGCGCTGGGGTCCTGTGTACACTGTTTTTAATACTACATATCCGTGTGTCCTGTGACGACATAACAAAATTTTTCCGTATCCTCCAGCATCTAATTGTTGTTTGTCAAGCAAATCCTTCGTGCTCATGTGGATGTCATCCAGTGACATGTTTGCAGGCTTTGTGGCTTAGCAGTCAAAAGGAAAAGAAGTACTCTAGCGGTTCTGGATCTACAGGAAAGAGGAAAAGAAAGTGTCATTATTCAGCATTTAGCTGTTCCACTAAATCAGCCTCTATGTAAGGAGAGCAATGCTGGTATATACACTCTTGTAACTCCTCCGAACTAGCTGCATTTCAAAGGGCCTCGGTGTGAAACTGAAGATTCTGTTGTTCTCTTATAGGATCAGACCCTAAGATCACAAATGATGTATTCTATCAATCCATTAGTTATATTACATTGATGTTTAACTGTTTCTTCACCTGATTGCTGCAGACTGCTGTTAATAATAATAACGTGTTCTTATCCATATAATATGTAGTGGGTTGGTACTGTCGTTGTACATCAAGCTTCTCTAAAACTGAGAACCTGAAAAACCAAGAGCCACAGTTCTAAAGGCAGGTTGTGCATAGCAATTCTGAGAAGCAGTTTACAGTCTATATTGCTTGAATGTGGGTCTGCCTAGATACTTATAACTCTAAGCTACCTCTCAGGCATCTTTGTAACCTCAGCTTCGATACTTATAACTCTAAGCTACATCTCAGGCATCTTTGTAACCTCAGCTTCCAAGACTTCGCTTGAAGCTTAAAACAAAGGCAAGTTTTCTCTGGATGATGAAAGAGAACCCAACTTCTGCAGCAATCGCCTTTGCCCAGCTGCTTCAATGTAAGGAGACAAACACTGGCAAGGACTGTGGTGGGGATATAAGGCAATCCTCTCGTCCCCATCCCTTGGGGAAAGAAAAAGAAAAGATGAAGAAATTATGAAGGCTTGCAGTAACTCCTAAATAAACCGAGAACTTGGGGGAGCCTTGAAATGGGTAGGCAAGTCACCCCAGTGAATACCCAAGTGATTTTAAGCTTTTGATAAAGCTGCAGCACTCTCTTACCTGACGTGTCTCTCAGGAGGTAAAACCTGAAAAGAAGGCTACACAGCCTACCTCAAGTGCACGTCAGCAACCCACAAGCTCTGCTATTCCATCCTGAACTCTCACCTTTATCATGTTATGTCACGTAAAGGAAAAGTTTTCTAATAGAAGGCAAAGTCCAAGAGACCAGAAGGGTTGTGCAGTTGCAGTTTCTTCCGGGTGGCTGTGACAGCTATAGCAGAGGCACTGTCAGCAGCAATAGATTAGTTCATTCAGGTAGCTGAAGGAAGAGAGATGTTATTGTGCAGATCTGGAAACTGGCTGTTCATTTCAATACTGACTGGCCAAAATAAGAAAGAATAATAAAAATACACCTGCAGAATACAAAGAGCAAGAGCTTCTTCCCTGCATATGTATATGCTACGATCTGTTGTCATACAGACAGAGGAAATCCTGCTTACAGTTGAAGCAGTTCACCTCTCTTCAGAGTTTTCTTCTTTAGCTTTCCTAGACTTGAAAGAATGCTGATTGTGTTTTGCTGGAGCGCTAGCCTGCCTAGTAAGCACAGCACTGATGATATGGCACCTTGTGCTGCTGAGAATCCCTGCTGCCACTCTTGTCTCCTTTGATGTGCCCAGTGATGGCCTTATGGCTTCCTTGGTGTTCTTGGTGAGATGCTGCTGGTGGGTATTGGTGTCATGAGTACAAAGGCCTGAATTCAGTCATGAGACTTTTAACATGACATGGACTAATATTGCACTTCTTTATCTGGGCTAGCCCTTTAAAATACTGCATCTAAGTCACATATCCATAGTTTGGTTTAGGTTAGACATTAGGAGGAAGTTTTTCACTCAGAGGGTGGTGACGCACTGGAACAGGTTGCCCAAGGAGGCTGTGGATGCCCCATCCCTGGAGGCATTCAAGGCCAGGGTGGATGTGGCTCTGGGCAGCCTGGCCTAGTGGTTGGCAACCCTGCACATAGCAGGGGGAGTTGAAACTGTGGTCCTTTTCAATGCAGGCCATTCTATGATTCTACAATCCGTAGTAAGTTACGCACGCTAACGGTAATTTCACATCTGAGTAGTAAGTGCTCATACAAGAATCGCACGTACTGCTCTTCTGAATGCAAATTACATATGTAGGTGTGTATCATTTGAAGACTGCTTATTTCAGTATGCTAACTAACGAGATACTGACTTGTTACCTGAGATTGTCAGATAATGCAGAAATCAAGGAGGAGGGCTCAGGTCCATTCAAAGCTTACTTCTTTTTGAGATACATGGCGATTTGGATGTATCCTTAGCACCTGTGATACATCAATACACACATTAAGTGCCTGTGATTGAGAGGAAAGAAGTTCTGTAGTTCAGCTCAGCCTGATACTACAGAAGCCAAGTACACTCCTTGCAGGTAGTTTGTATATAAATATGTATTCACTCTCACCGGTACAGCTGGTTGATTACAAAACACATTATTTCCAACACACTACTCTGAGCATCTGTATTAGAGATGATTCATATTTCACAACTATGAATATGTACTATGAGAGCTTTGAACAATGGTTTCTAACGAGAGGCATTTGATTTTATCCACCAGCACGCATGGCTTTTCTTTGGAGAGCAGTAGCAGTGTAACATGTGGTTCTGTTTTCTTTTTAACCCCACGGCTGTGTTCTCCCCTCTGGCCCCTAAGAGCAGCACAGACTCCCTAGAATCATGCCCTGATCACCAGTCATATGGACGTAACCGGCGTTTGAAAGCATCTCATTCCATTCCACTGGTTTGATCCCGATCTGACGCAGACGTTGTATGGCATGCGTGGTTGAAGAGGTCTGCTGGGTGTATTAATGTGGTAATATGAAAAAGGGTCAACGAGTAATTACAGCCCTTTAGGTCGAACGCTACTTGGAGCAGGTTATTTCTTGTGAGGCGTCGCCAGATACAATCAAAGCAAGGAGCCGAGTTTGCAGTACCTAAACCTCTTGGCCACGTAGTGAAGAGTGGAGCAGAATAACAAACTGGAATTGGTATCACTGATATATATGGGCAAATGGGGGAGAAAGGTGGGATGGCTGTGGCAGCGGAGGACAAATTATGCACTTACAGATGTTTCAAAACCTGCCAGTGCCTCACAGCTCTATCTCTGACTGTCATAATGCACTCAGCCCAAACCCTTCTACTCTGATAAGTTTTTTTCTTTTTCTCTATGGTGTTTTTTCACTGAGGAGCATTTACTTCTTTACTTCTGGAAACCGCAAAGACAATATGTGTTGCACGAGCAGTCTCTAGAGGGGAGTCCATGGGAATGCAAGGAGAAGCCAAACTAAAGGAAGCAAAGAAAGTAGTGATACACTGTGTGTTCTAGTAAAAGAGCAGAGGCAGATGGGGAAATGGAGAGCAGAGGGTCTGCGCGACGCTTTGCAGCAGTACAGTTGTATCACCGTCGCTTTATAAGCGGTCACAAAGACGCGCATCCCCCAGCGGGACACGGCACGGACAGCAGCCTGGTCGGCAGGAGCCGTGGGTGGGCTCCGGCCTACTTCTCGTTGGCCGGCAGCGCGTCCTCTTTCGGCTCCTCCCGGCGGCTTCCTGCCCGCCGATCCCGGCTCGGGCCGCCTCCCCGCGCGGCCCGGCGCCCCTTCCCGCGTGCCGAACACCTGCGCCTCGCCTCGCCCGGGGCTGTCAGCCCGGCGGGCACCGGGACCGGCCCGGGAGCTGCGAACCGGCGGCGGTATCGCCGCCACAAGATGGGGACGGTGCGGGGCTTTCGGTTTCGGCAGAGAACTCGGCTGCCCGGCCCGCTCTCCCCCGATCCGTCGAGCCTTACCGTGGCTACGGGCTCCGTCCTGCCGCCTCGCCGGCCCCTGCCGAGCCCCGCGGCCCGGCGGCGGAGGTCTCGCCGTGCCCCGCCGCTGCGCCTGCTCGGAAGTGAAGGAGGCGGCTCGGGCTGCGGCTGTCGTTCCGTCGGCTCTTGCGCAGGGTAACCGGGGCTGCGCGAAAGTCACACACCCTCCGACGGGAAGCGGCAGCGCGGCACTCCGGGCGCGGGCCTGGCGGGGCAGGGATACCGCTGCGTCGCAGGGGTTGGAGAAGCGCGTTTCTATGCTGCGGCATCGGTGCTTAAAAGGCAGCTTAGTGTGGAGGAAACATGATGCAGCCGCAAAAATACCTAAACTAAAAGGACCGGCATAAAGCAACCAGTCCATTCAGCTCTACTGAGGTCAGGTGTGTCCCGCCTGCTAACAGCTAACCTAACAGCAAGGAAGACTGCACAACTTTGTAATGTATTCTATTATTTTCATCGGGAAAGCTGTTAATAGAAATAATGGCTAATGTAGCATCTTTGCATAAGACCAACCCCTAAATCACAGTTTGTTCAGTGAAACAGTGATAACTACCTTTCTCATTCTAGGGCATTCTTGCACTCTTCGCTATGCTGAGTGGGTGCCGCAGAGTTCAGAACTAACAGAACAGCAGCAGCAGGTCCATGTGGTAGGTAGCAGCAGCCCACAGGTTATGTTTAAGGGAGGGGATCTTTCTACAACTGGAAAGCAAGCTCTAGATGTGTAATGAAGCATCCCAGTAAGTGATCCTGTAGCCTGTTTCTGTTCTCTGGTGGAAGCTGAGGGCCAAGACTATTGCAGATTAAAAAGAAACACAATGGCCAGGGTGGAGTTGTTTAATTCTGTGCTAAACCCCCACAGTGAGTTTCCTTGATGAGGTTCCTTTGCTGTGAAAGACTTCTGAGGCTGTGTTTGTATCAGTCCTATGCCTGTCTCTTGCAAACAAAATGATCACACTCCCTTCAGTACTGTAAAACTTTTGAGGTTTATATGAGTATACTGGTGTGTAATGCTGGCATATCCTGGAACTCTGGCCCTCTGCAAGTATAGAAGTTGAACTTTATCCCCCTCTGCGATGGTCATCAAGGAATCTGAATGTTTTAAACCACTGATGCATCCTTATTTGCCCTTTCAGAGAAAGAGGCAATCTGACTTGTACCTTCTGTTTACTCTTAAATATCTTTATGGATGATCCGACACTAAGTTGGGAGGTAGTGTTGATCTGCCTGAGGGTAGGAAAGCCCTACAGAGGGATCTGGATAGGCTGGATTGATGGTCTGAGGCCAGTTGTTCAGCAAGACCAAGGGCTGTGTCTTGCACTTTGATCGCAACAACCCCCATACATCCTTACAGGCTTGGTGCAGAGTGACTGGAAAGCTGCCCGTCAGAAAAGGACCTGGAGGAGTGCAAGAAATGTGCAGGTGTGACACTGAGAGACGGGGTTAGTGGGCATGCTTGTCATGGATTGGCAGTCGGACTAGATGATCTTAGAGGTCTTTCCAACTTTAATGATCTATGATTCTGTTGTATAATTCTGCTGGCCAGCATGTTCCTCCACAAGAAACAGGAGACTCGTACCTTGCGGCTTTCTGTGAAGCCTCTCTTTGGAAAGAGGTGGGAAATGGCAGTGTGTGGAAAGGCAGAACTACCTTGGTGGTAGCACAGTCGCTTCAAGGCTGAAGTTTCCTCCTTGGGCCTGAAGATAATTTTCTACACTTCGTTAGACAAATAGCTTCTTTCCGAGTCAATCTCTATAAAACGCTGAGTATAACTGCTACTGCTCTAAATAATAATGAATAATAATTAGAATGAATAATAACGATGATGATAGCAATGGAATTGGCGTGTGCCTAGTGCATCCCTGTTTTCAACTAATTCTGGATTGACTAGAATGGAAACAGTTATTGGTGTTTAATGCTTTGGCTGCTCTAAATGGAAGGGCTGTTAACACCTATAGTAATTCAGAGGCTTAGGGCAGTCCCTTTGAGATGACAGATTAAGTTTAAGGTAGTTGGAGGACAGGTGTTTCTTGGCAGCCAATATTGTGAGATGTTGTAAAGAAAGCTATACTAAAACCCACAGTCCAGAGATTCTGAGATGGGGTAGCAATGAAACGAAGCAAAAATTAGTTCAGACATATAACTGGGGTGAAGTCACTCACTTCTGCTGTTGTTTTCTTCTCTGTTGCAATCCCCGGCATTATGAAAATCATTGGACAGCATTTTGTTTCTGGGTTTCTTCGATGCTCTTTGTTTTTGTTTCTCCGCTTCTTTGGAGCTTTGCATTATGTCTGTGGCTGAAGAAAGGAAGTAAGATGGCTAAATCTCTAACAATTGTGTGGTTGGAAACTTTTCAGTCTTAGTCAGTACTAATTTACCGGTGAGTCCTAGGCAAAAAAAAAAAAGACAGAAATTAGCATTTATTTGTTGGTTCTCAAGAGCTCAGTGTTGCCAGTTATGACACCCCTTCTGAAAACGAGTAGGGAAAAGAAACTGATCCAGCAATGCAATCTGAATTTACACAGAAATCTCTTAATTGTGACTGAGAAGAAAGGAAGGCTATCCCACGGTGGGCAATAACCTCAATAACCTTAAGGTTTTGCACAGTAATGTATTTATATGGGCAATAACCTCAATGCTTCTTTTTAAGGCTTTGCACAGTAATGTATTTATATGAGCAAAAATGCTAAATTGTAGCATTAGTGAGAATAAAATAAACCCAGTGGTACCATTGCACTGCTGAAAAACTGCAGGAGGCTGATAAATAGAAAGTGTCAGAACAGCAAAGTGCTGGACCAAGGTTACCTGGAGACAGCTTCCCATCTTATTAATCTTCAAAATAAAGTGAGATCACAGTAAGTTTGTGCCGTACTGGGAAAGGGACTTTTCAAAGGAAACTGGATTTCCTTCATTTCTACTTGTGACTGTGGTTAGCTCAGAGGCTCTTTCTTTTCTGTGTCTCATGTGCTTTAGGAGCTGTGTAGGGACCGGCACACTGGTGGGATGTGAGTTTGGTGGCACTGTTGCTGCCCATGGCTGCAGACTCGATGGGGAGCAGCAGGGAGGAGCGATCCCTCACACTGAACGTTCCCAGCTCTGGAGTCAACGCTGAGACGTTAATTCCGGGCTCAGCACCCTGCCCAGGATGCTGTACAGAGGGATGATCAGTGGACAATACCCTAAGCAGGTATTTGTCTGTAATCTTTCTTTCTGTAATCTACCTTTTAATCTAAAGCTAAAGCATTATCTGATCTAATTGATCCCACTGCTGTCCTGCAGCTGTCAAGATATTATGTTGCGCCGTTGATTTTAACAAGGAGAGGTCACGATATTTAGATACCTTTGGCCCACCCATTCCTCAAAAAGTTCTGTTGTATTTCCCTGACACCATAGGGCAGAAGAAGAAGCAACCGTGCAACAATCAGCACTGAGGTGTGGAAGAAGGGCCGTATCCCCTCAGGGAGCACAAGTGCAGAGTGTGATGAGGGACTACTGCTGTTTGTGACTGGATGCAGCCAAAATTTCCTGTTGTAGTTAAGTTCAGAAGATCTTCCACGATCCTTCCTGGATGCTGAGGTGTGGCCCAGCAGCAGCTGTAAGCGTGGAGAATAGTAAGAGGATTTACTTTCACTTGGACTTTATATAGAGTTCCAGTAAAGGCATTACCTTTGCTGATTTTGGCAGAAAGCTGTATTTCCTATGGCCCCTGCATCCCCTCCAGTTGCACGTACCAATGCAGCCCCCCAAACAGAGTTCTCAGGGGCACATGTGGCTGTGTGCTGGGGAGATCCTTCAGTCAGGCTGAGGAGGTGCTGGTTACAATGAAGCACCTTTGAAATGTTGTTACACCAGGGCATGCAGCGCAAGGAGGAGCAAGTGAGAGGAGCCGGAAGCCTTGGCTCAGTCCCAGAGCTACAACATCACTGGCTTAAAGTGAAACCTGGTGGGCAGGTATGGACGTCCTGAGTTGTTTAGCAGGGATAGGCAGGGCAGGTGAGGTGGGAGGTGTTTGTGTGTGAGGAAGTGGCTGGGCTGTACAGAGCTGGCAGCTGGTGATGGCACAGTTGGCAGCCTCTAGGTAGGGATTAAAGGACAAGCAAATAAAAGGGATATTGTTGTAAGATTCTGCTATGGGTCACCCAGTTAAGACAGTGAAAGCAGTGAATTATTCTTTAAGAATCATAGAATGATTTGGGTTGGAAGGGTCCTTTAAGATCACCTAGTGCCATCCCCCTGCTATAGGCAGGAATATCTCCCTCTAGACCAGGTTGCTCACAGCCCCATCCAGCCTGGCCTGGAAAGCCTCCAGGGAAGGGGCATCCACATCCTCGCTGGCAGCCTGTTTCAGTGTCTCACCACCTTCACAGTAATGAATTGCTTCCTGATATCTAGTCTAAATCTACTCTCTTCCAGTTTAAAGCCATTTCCCCTTGTCCTGTCACTATATGCCCTTATAAAAAGTCCTTCCCCAGCTTTACTGTGTGCCCCCGGTGGCGCACGGTGTTAGAACCGCCGCTTGCAACACCGGAGGGCCCAGGTTCGAATCCCCCCTGTGGCGCAAGGGGTAAAACTGCCGCTCTGCTACACTAGAGGGCTCGAATCCCGGGAGTTGGACTCAATGATCTCTAAGGTCCCTTCCAACTCGCACGATACTATGATACTATGATATGATACTGTCAGCCCCTTCAGGTATTGGAAGGCTGCTATGAGGTCTTCTCAGAGCCTTCTCTTCTCCAGACTGAGCAGCCTCAGCTCTCTCAGCCTGCTTGCTAAGAACTTATTACTGAGAACTAAAGAGATGCCTCTGGATCAGCTGCCCTTGGCCTTATGGGTGACTTCAGCTTGCTGATGCAAACATTCATCCTGTACTTTGATGATAACTTCTTGTTACAGGTGCAAAGAGAGCTGACTAGGAAATGTGCTCCTCTTAAATGGAGAAAGTTTTCATGGGTGAAGAGGCCATCTAGATCATAGAGACTGTGAAGTAGTTGAGTTTAAAATCTTTGCTAGGAGGCAAACTACCACCAAAACTTCAACCCTGAATGTAGGGAGAGCAGATTTCAGGCTGCTCAGGAAGCTAATTAGCAAGATCTCCTGGGAAACTGCTTTTGATGGCACTGGCGAGGGTTGTTCTTCCCCAGATATTTGTAGGCAATGATTCTTTTAGACTTTTTTAACTTGGTTTTTGTAACTAAGGCTGGAATAGCTCTCAGTCTCTGTAATGACTCACCTAATTTAAAAGGAAACGCCACAAATTTTCAAGCTTCATTTTTAAGTATATTAATTCCTTTAGAATGACAAGACAGTGTCTGGCACAGAAACTTAACGTTGCCACTAACTTCAATTATTTGCTTTCCTTTTGTGTATGTAAGGTCAAATATTTAAGCCAAAGAGTGATATAAATCAGAGGGGCATCTGCTTGTTTATCTGTGTTTTTCTGATGTTGCAAATGTGCTTCACCTGCTGCTATAAGATATAAAAATAAAGAAAAATTGTCATGATCATCAGAGAACAAGACCAGTGTTGCCTAAACATGTGCGGGAGAGGAGGATCAGCTGCAAGAAGATAGAAATCCAGACTAAATGGAGGAGGGAAGCACGTTGGCCTTATACCCTTCTCCCATGTCTGAGACAGAGCTGAAGTTACCTAAATCTAGCCTGGTTCTGATGAAGTCAGTGTAGTTTTGATAGGACTGTATTTATCTGCTAGCCATTCAGCAGAGCAATATGTTTTTACAGGTAAATCGCTGTAACATTTCCAGCACTTCTAAAAAATTGATACTGTCCTTTCTTTTTCCTCTTTCCTTATTAACTGCAGACCACCGTCTCAACATTCTCCCTTGAGTTTCTGAAGGGCACATGCCACAATACATATGTACCATGCTCAGTGCGTGCTACACTGAAGGCAATGAGAGTGTCTCAGCACCCACTGTTGCACAGCTGACTGGCTTCTAAAGCACTGCGTGAGCACCCTTCAGCAAACATGATTTAATCTGGTACAGATCCACACCCTCGACACAGTACAGAGTTCTGATTACCTCATTCCAGAATAGACATAGCAAAGGTAGGAAGGAGTGACAAGAATTATTTGGCACGTGGAGCAGTTTCTGTGTGGGAAAAGATTACACAGGAACCAACTGAGATGACTACGGAGAGTTGCAGTTGGACAGTTGTTCTTCATAGTATCATAGTATCGTGCGAGTTGGAAGGGACCTTAGAGATCATCGAGTCCAACCCCCGGGATTCGAGCCCTCTGTGTAGCAGCGCGGCACTTCTACCCCCTGCGCCACAGGGGGGATTCGAACCCAGGCCCTCCGGTGTTGCAAGCAGCAATTCTACCACTGCGCCACCGGGGGCACACAAATGGTCCCACGATCTTGTTCTTGGTTTATTTATGCACCCCATCATATATCCCTTTGTATAATGGCTTCAAAAATTCTGATAAGGTAAGGTTAGGAAAGATTACAGCATGGACACATATCTAGAAGACAGGACAAAGAAGGCAAATGTAAACGGTCAGTTCATTGTTCATGGGTTGTTACAAGTCACGTTCTGCAGGGATCCATGCTGATGAAAATAAATGGTGTGGAAAAGGAGGTGAGCACTGAGGCTGAGAAAGTTTGCTGGTAATACAGTTGTTCCACGTGAGAGGAGCCCCCTTTAGCTGTCTCTGCTGGGCAGTTCAGTGGTCCCACAGCTCTTTCTGAATGTCCACTTCCTCAAAGCCAGGCAGCAAGCAGCTTAAAACAGCAAAAGACCTCTGGACAAGGGGCTTGCTTACAGTTCTTCATCCTCCCGCCTCTCCCACCGTGTAGGTGTTTTCTGACTGGTTGGGTGAGGAGAAGTGACTCAGATGTGCTGTTTCATCAAGAGGGAAAGTTGCTGATAGATTATGTATCCCAGTTTTGGTGGGGGTGAGGAATTAGAGTCAATATGTAAAAGGGGCTAATGTTTACCATCCTCAGCTGTAATTAATAAGGTGACGTTTTTGCTACCTACTGCAGGTCACCAGGGTAAGTTGGAGCCTCGAGTGATGATCAGTGCTACAGGCACTTGCACCTTTGACTTCAGCCCCTGAGCCTATGAAGCTGCTGCCCATTTCATTGTGCCTTTTGTCTCTTTTCTGTGGAAAATTGTGAAAGGTGTTTTGTTGGTATTGATGCACGAGGGCTTGGAGAATTGATATGAGAATCTTCTGTGGGATCTTTTCTGCTAGGCCAGGATTTTATCTAATTTTTGAGGTCTCTGAGAGTTTAACGATATTTTGAGACAAGGCTCCAAGCCACCCTGGTGATAACTAATGGGCACTTGTTTTCCAGTGACAGCCTTGCTCATGTTTTTTCTCTGGATCTTGCAGGGTTTGAGTACAAGGTGTGAGTCTTCTTCTCATTAAAGTCACTTCTAATCTGCTCCACTCAGACAGAGGAACTGAGGCTGCATTTTAAATTTCGACTCAAAGGGAATAATGAGAACAGATTTATTCATGTCATTAACAGACAGACTCACTGGAAAGGAGTGAAATGCTGGAGCTCCTGAAGTCTAGGAGATACAGATTTCTTCCCTTGTTGTCTGAGTTTATTTAAGGCTTTGCTTTTACTTTATCTTCTTATAGTTTGGCAGAAGGCCCACTTCCAAACATTTCAGATTTGCTTGTATTTATGAAGGAATTTTCCATAATTTCATTATTTGAGCAAGTAAACAAACATAACTGTGGTTAATAGTCCAGCTCATGGGTGTCAAACCTTTTGGCTTGTCTGGGCAAAACCGAGTGAAGAGGGATTGTCTTGGGCAGCATATAAAAATATGTAATATAGTTAATGTGTATAAGTAACAAAACTTATTTCATCATTTAATATTTTTATTAAAACATTAAAAAAGAGCAACAAAAGCATAAAACTGGTTGGATATTTAACCCTGTTTTTGTGGAACTAAACAAGCTACTCTTTATCTGCTGTTGATCTGTTGGTGTGGTGATACACATGTCACAGCATGAAGGCGCTGAAAACACTGATGAACAGCATGGCCTGAATTTAAAGAGGACTTGGAGAAGCAGGATATGTTCACCTACTGTGATCTAAAGAAATATGTTCTGTTCTCTTAAATGTATTTTGCTCCTTTTCCTTCATATCTCTGTATTTCTGTTTCCCCATTCTGAATAGGAAAAGAACATTAAAATTGCATCTCAGACCTGAATAAGTCAATGAGAGGCTCAGATGAAAACGCGTCCCTCTGCTGGCTTTCTTGAATGCTTGAAGGAGGTGAAGATACACTCTATGTGGTAAGGAGGCAGGAAAGGTTTGCAAGCGAAGATACAGGTATGTACTTTCAGTATTTCTTGGTTGGGATGGTGTGTTAACTAAGATCTGACAGTCTTCTGATTTTCAAAGAAGAGTACCTGGGAAAAAACACAAATAAGTACCAAAAAGAAATACTCCATGCACAACAGGCATGAAGGATTGAAATGGTTCATGTCCAGCAAAACCTAAGTATATGAAGACACAAGTCTACATTTGATATCTTTGTGGAGACAGGTGCAGGAGAAACAAAGGTTTTTGAGGTTAGGTTTTGACCGTGTGTAAATATCTGTTCTTTCAGTTCTAGCCATGATTGTAGGACACCTCGTGTCACAGAGAATGTGTGTGACAGGGATGCCTGAGTTTGTAGTTTGTTGCACTGTTTTGATAACTGTGGAAGCCAAAAGCCCACCTTGTCATGCAAATATGATGATAGGTGAGTGAGTAGTTGTAAGGCATGAGGGAATATCACACCAGTGTCATGGACTGGATTCTCTCTGAGGCTGGGGAGAAGCTCTGCTCCTCACAGAAAGCCTTCTCCCTTCCAAACTCAGCACCAACCCTAGCAAGATCTGGGCAGCTGGGACAAAGACAGTTAGCACATCCCAGGGCTGTGGGCGTGCAAGATGATCAAGGGCAGGTCTCCCTGGTGCTGGGAGCCTATCGCTGTGCCCAGCGCTCCAGCTGCAGCCTCCCCAGAGCTGAGCTGAGGGGCAGCATCTCTACCCCTTGCACGCTGGCAGCAACGCGAAACGCCTTGTCAACAACACTGAGACATTTTCTTACTATTTGTAACAGATGTTTATTAGTTATTATAAGCAGCAGGCTGAGAGGTAGATGTTGGCCTCTCAGCCTGCTAGAGCCGTGCTCTGACGGCAGTGCGGTGCTGGCCTAGCGCCACCGCCGGGGCCGCCTCTTGCAGGGCGGCACAGAGTCCTGGGGGCTGCTGCGGGCCTTCCTCTTCAGGGAGCGCCGGGGTCCCCCAGACGAGCGGTCCCTGCCCTGGGAAGAGGGGCCCGCTGCCGCCGCCTGCCCTGGCTCCGTGCTGGGCCCTGCGGGGCTGGTGGAGCGGCCTGGGCCCGAGGCAGGAGGCTCCTGATGGGAGGTGCTGGTGGTGGGGCTGGCTGCAGGGCTGTCCTCCCTCCTTCCAGAAGCACGGGCGTCCTGGTGGTCCATCTGGTGTCTGATCGTGGGACCGTACAGGGCTGCAGCGGTGCTGATGAGCCTCCTTACAAAGGGCAGCACGTCCCCTCTGGTCATCAGCTGCAGCGCCCGCACCAAGGCCTCCTGGTCCAGCCCGTGCTGGCACAGGAAGTTCACAGTGGTGCACTGTCCCACGTAGACTTCCCACCAGTCATCGCTGGACGTCTCCTGGATCTCCTCCTGCAGCCACTGTAGCAGGGGTCCGAGGTCTTCCGGGTGGTTTTGGAAGAAGGCAGCCCAGACCTCGGCTGGGAAGTTGTGCTCAGGTGGGATGAGCACCGGCTCTGCAGGCCCCTGCTCGTCCTGCAGGCCGTGATCCGAGTGCGCTGCGGGCTGCGGGACAGCACACTCGAGGTAATCCTGGTCCGACCTCACCGAGTATCTGATGGTGTCAATTTTGTGCCCACATACGGCACAACTCGGCTTCTTGCTTGCCCACCAGATGGCACAGCCATAGCACAGCTGGTGCTGGCAGGGGGTCACGTAGGTGACATCCTCCCGAATTTGCCCGCAGATGGGGCAGGTCCAGTTGGATGGCACGTCCATGGCCCTGGGCTGTGCGGTGGGCTGGGGAGAGCTGAGGTCGGGAAGCTGCTCCCCTCACAGGTGCTGCAGCAGGCAGAAGGTGTTACGAACTGCAAGAGAGAGAGAGAGGCCACCGTCACTCGCTGCCTCAGTCTCTCATTATCAAACCCTCCCTGCCCCTGTTCCCCTCCAGACACTGTAGGAAGTAGACAATACGCCTTACAGGCATAGGCCAGACTGGGGAGGGTCCCTCAAGAAGCACCCCCAGCTGCTGGCATGAGGCATTGCCACGCTGCCCACCTGCTCTGCTGCACGCTCCTCTCCTTGATGTCCCGTCTGCCTGCTACCAGCAGGGTCGGGGTACACCACAAATGGCCCTGAAACAGCGTCTGAGAGCTGCGCAAGCAGCACCCAGAGCACGTTCCAGCTCCGAATTTCGCCCTGTCCACACTCCAGTCCTCGCACACACGCTCGGTTGGAGGCCAGGCACGAACTGCTGGGCTGGGCTGCTGCGCCCGCATTAGAGCAGTGTGGGCCAAGCAGTCACAATCCATCGCCTGGAGATGTCACAGACCAGGGCTTGGCAGTGTTGCCAGCCTCAGCTTCACTGGGGGACATCACCACCCGTCCCACAGCGATGACACCCTCCATTGCATGGTCATCACCATGCGCCAGCCTCACCTGCTGCACGTGTGCCAGCAGCACTCCAGTCCCAGCACACATTTCTGGGCTTTCCCCAGCACTGCTGGCCACCCCATTTAACGCCGCAGCTCTTGTGTGCTTGTCATCAATGTTTCACATCAATATCCGAGGCCTGGGTCGTGTCTTCCCACATGCCCCATCTGGTTGATCTGGCTATGGCCATGGCACACAGCCCCTGGCTCATACAGCAAGTAGGTTTATTGTTCAATAAAATTTCATACTTCCCTCTATCTCTTGCAATAGGAGATGTTTTCCAGCCTTCTTGATTCTATCATATTGTGCTGCCCAAGATTGCTGTAGAGTGAACCTTTCACTTCAGTGGAACATAATTCGTGTCACTGTCCCCAACATTGTCAGCATTGTTTATTTAAGCATTTATTTTTACTGTTCAACCTGAAGTGCAGCGCTCTGGTGTGCTGAAAAGCCAGCCTGCAGAAAAAGCATAGGGCAGCTAATTAACTGGGGTAGGGTAGCTAATGGGGACCACATTTGACTAGAATAGAGAACTAGAATTACTAATACGTTTTCATTACTGAGATGCTGAGTAGCCACTGAGGCAACTGTCTGTGCTTGTCAGAGTGCTGGGGAATTAACTGGCCACCAGTGAATAGGATGTGTGTGTGTGCCTTGCCTGAATATGGCCATTTGTGTGAGATTGCAGGGCCGTCCCAGCTGGTTTTGTTCAGTCACTACACAGGGTTTGCTTGCTGCATACCCCGTACACTTCCATTACCAGACCTGCAGTGGTTCCCTGACACTTGTCAGGGATCACTATCCTGATCCTGCTTTGTCTGTGAAACGTGATGAAATAAAAGCCTAACGTGCTTCATGTGTAACTTCTGCTCTGCTGCCGCTCAGCTGATGTTGCCACGTCTGCACTGAGTGGATGAGGTGGCTCTGCTGACTTCTCGACTGAGGTGCCAGGAAGTTTTTTACAAGTGCACTTGCTGAAGCTTTTCATTGCATTGAATAATCTGGGATTGTTTCTCATTTTTCCTATGTTTGCTGAACAGTCACTGGTGCCTCGTGTTATCTGGAGTTTTTCATTGGACTGATTTTCATCATCAAATCAGGTACCACATATGAAGCTGTTCTCCATTAAAACAATCAATGGATTCAAGCCAAAGATCATGATATAACTGAAGTGTTTCAAAAATTAAGGAGATCAGTCATGGCTGTGTGCTGCTATTGGGTTTGAGTTTGATTCTTTACTTTTCCGTGTGTTTTCCTTCCTCTGATGCATTCCTGCATTACTCACAGTGAGATTATTTGGGACAGGGACTGATATTGTGATGTCATCACAGAATGTCATAACACGTCATAACAGTTGATCCATCCTCTGCTCTTTGGGGTTTTGGCTCTGTTATTAGTCATATCAAGAGTGCAGATTTATGGTCATGGAAGAAAAGATGAAATGTAACACCCTCCGTCAGGATGGAAATATGGAGAAAGCAGCATGGGTAGGATGGGTAGGGACAGCAATGCCAGCAGTTTGTCAATAACACACAGACATTGTCTTTTTTTAAATTTTTTTAACTGATATTTATTATTTATTATAAGCAGCAGGCCGAGAGGTAGATGTTGTGCTCCCAGCCTGCCGGAGCCGTGCTCTGATGGCAGCAGTGCCGGCCTAGCGCCGCCGCTGGGGCCGCCTCTTGCAGGGCGGCGCAGAGTCCTGAGAGCTGCTGCAGGCCTTCCTCTTCGGGGGGCGCCGAGGCCCCCCACACGAGCGGTCCCTGCCCTGGGAAGAGGGGCCCTCTGTCACCTCCTGCCCTGGCTCCGTGCTGGGCCCTGCGGGGCTGGTGGAGCGGCCTGGGCCCGAGGCAGGAGGCTCCTGATGGGAGGTGCTGGTGGTGGGGCTGGCTGCAGGGCTGTCCTCCCTCCTTCCAGAAGCACGGGCGTCCTGGTGGTCCATCTGGTGTCTGATCGTGGGACCGTACAGGGCTGCTGCAGTGCTGATGAGCCTCCTTACAAAGGGCAGCACGTCCCCGCTGGTCATCAGCTGCAGCTCCCGCACCAAGGCCTCCTGGTCCAGCCCGTGCTGGCACAGGAAGTTCACAGTGGTGCACTGTCCCACGTAGACTTCCCACCAGTCATCGCTGGACGTCTCCTGGATCTCCTCCTGCAGCCACTGTAGCAGGGGTCCGAGGTCTTCCGGGTGGTTTTGGAAGAAGGCAGCCCAGACCTCGGCTGGGAAGTTGTGCTCAGGTGGGATGAGCACCGGCTCTGCAGGCCCCTGCTCATCCTGCAGGCCGTGATCCGAGTGCGCTGCGGGCTGCGGGACAGCACACTCGAGGTAATCTTCGTCCGACCTCACCGAGTATCGGATGGTGGTAATTTTGTGCCCACATACAGCACAACTCGGCTTCCTCCTTGCCCACCAGATGGCACAGCCATAGCACAGCTGGTGCTGGCAGGGGGTCACGTAGGTGACATCCTCCCGAACTTGCCCGCAGATGGGGCAGGTCCAGTTGGATGGCACGTCCATGGCCCTGGGCTGTGCGGTGGACTGGGGAGAGCTGAGGTCGGGAAGCTGCTCCCCTCACAGGTGCTGCAGCAGGCAGAAGGTGTTACGAACTGTAAGAGAGAGAGAGAGGCCACGGTCACTCACTGCACCGGTCCCTCACCATCAGTGCCTCCCGGTCCCTGTTCTACTCCAGACACTGTAGGAAGTGGACAATACGCCTTACAGGCATAGGCCAGACTGGGGAGGGTCCCTCAAGAAGCACCCCCAGCTGCTGGCATGAGGCATTGCCACACTGCCCACCTGCTCTGCTGCACGCTCCTCTCCTTGATGTCCCGTCTGCCTGCTACCAGCAGGGTCGGGGTACACCACAAATGGCCCTGAAACAGCGTCTGAGAGCTGCGCAAGCAGCACCCAGAGCACGTTCCAGCTCCAAATTTCGCCCTGTCCACACTCCAGTCCTCGCACACACGCTCGGTTGGAGGCCAGGCACGAACTGCTGGGCTGGGCTGCTGCGCCCGCATTAGAGCAGTGTGGGCCAAGCAGTCACAATCCATCGCCTGGAGATGTCACAGACCAGGGCTTGGCCGTGTTGCCAGGCCTCAGCTTCACTGGGAGACATCACCACCCGTCCCACAGCGATGACACCCTCCATTGCTTGGTCATCACCATGCGCCAGCCTCACCTGCTGCATGTGTGCAACATTGCGAGATCGTGTCAATGTGATATAATCAACCTGCCATGCCTCCCCATATTTTCCCTTCTACGATTGTACTAATCCCATAAATTTTCATCTTCTTGGTTTGTTTAACTGAGCAGCATGTCTCACAGTCATGGATAAACTATGCAATAGTGGCCATAGTTAAGTCCATCCCTCCTTCTCTCGGCCTCTTGTATGTTGCATCTCTTCACTGATGGTCTTAGGTTTCATGGGCCCACTGAGCTTGAAATAATTCACCCTTGTTCTGCCAGTCCAAATCTATTTGAGACACTTTAATTCTGGCAGCACAATATACATAAAGGCTAGTTTGTTATTTGTCAGTAGCCTGACTCTTGAGCACATGAGCATCCACATGGTGCACCTGGGCAACTGTATTCAGGCACCAGAGTCTTCCAGCTCAGCAGCCCTCACTAGTCTTGCCCCTTTGTGGCCAGTTGTTTTGTTCCCACTGCGGTAACCACCCCCATAAGGCATTTGCCACCATCCACGAGACAGCATAAAGACAAAGCATTGGCCACCTCTCCTGTTCATCAAAATCTAAGGACATCTGGACAGCCTTTATCTCTGCAAACTGACTTGATTCTTCTTCACCTTCAGTGGCCTCTGCAACTTTTCGTGTGGGGCTCCATAGAGCAGCTTTCCGTCTGCTGTGCTTCTTCTCAGTACATCACGATCCATTTGTGAACAGGGCAAATGTCTTTTCATTTTCTGGTAGTTCATTGTATGGTACTGCCTCTTTAGCATGTGATACGTCTTCTGCTGGTGATGTATCAAACTTTTTACCTTCAGGCCAGTCCATGATCACCTGTAGGATTCCTGGCTGACCGGGATTCCCCATGCGAGCTTGTTGTGTAATCAGTGCAATCCACTTGCTCCAGGTGGCATCAGTAGCATGATGGGTGGAGGGAACCATTCCCATTAACATCCAGTTCAGCACTGCCAGTCGAGACGCCAGGAGAAGATGCATTTCAGTGCCAATTACTTGGGAAGCAGCCCAAACCTCCTCATATGTGGCTGAGATCTCCTTATCAGTTGGAGTGTAGCACTCTTTGGACCCCCTGTACGCTCAACTCCAGAATCCCAGGGACTGGCCTCGGGTCTCTCCTGAGGCTCTTTGCCACAGGCTCCAAGTGTAACCTTTCTCTCCAGCAGCCATGTAGAGGATGTTCTTTACACTGCGTCCTATTCACACTGGCCCCAGGGCCACAGCTCGGGCTTTCTGATGTTTAATCTGCTCAAAATCCTGCAGCTGCTCAGGGCCCCACATAAAACTATTCTTCTTCCTTGTCCCCTGATGAAGGGGGCTTACAGCGAGGCTGTAGTTTGGAACATGCATTCTCCAAAAGCCCACTACGCCCAGAAAGGATTGTGCCTCTGTCTTACTTGTGGGTGGAGACATGGCAGTGATTTGCTGGCATCCCACAACTTTTGGGATGTGTTGATGCCCATCTTGTCACTTTATTCCTAGGAACCGAATTTCCTGTGCAGGAAATTTCTCTTTGTTTTACTTAATAGCGAATCCAGCTTGGAGAAGGTTGGGGATTATTCTCTCTCCTTTCTTGAAACCTTCCTCTGCTGTATTGCCTCCCGCAATAATGTCATCAATACATTGTATGTGCTAAGGAGCACTGTCTTGTTCCAGTGCAGCTTGGATCAACCCATGGCAAATTGCTGGACTGTGCTTCCACCCCTGGGACAAGCAGTTCCAGATGGAGGGAACAACTGAATGCCCCAGCAGGTGAAAGCAAACTATGGCCTACATTCTGTGGCCAATGAAACGGAGAAAAGGCGCTAGCATTGTCAATGGTGGCATGCCAGATGGCTGCTTTTGACTCCAGATCATAGTGGAGTTTTAACATGTCCGGCACAGCAGCACTCAGTGGGGGTGTGACTTTGGTGACCAGACTGGTAGATGAGGAAAGGCTGTTGATGCCATCTACCTAGACTTCAGGAAAGCCATTGACATGGTTTCTCACAGTATTTTCCTGGGAAACTGTCTGCCTGTGGCCTGGACAGGTATTCCCTCCTTTGGGTATGGAACTGGCTGAAGGGCCGTGCCAAATGTCTAGTGGTTAATGGAGTTAAGTCTGGAAAATCCCTTACAAGTGTGTTACGCAGGGGTCGATGCTGGGGCCCATCTTGTTTAATATCTTCACAGATGACCTAGGTAAGGGGTTTGAGTGTACGCTCAGAAAGTTTGCAGATGACAACAGGTTGGGAGGTGGTGTCCATCTGCCTGAGGGTAGGGAGGCCCTTCAGAGGGATCTGGATAGGCTGGATCGCTGGGCTGAGGTGAATAGGATGAGGCTCAACAAGGCCAAGTGCCTGGTCCTGCACTTTGGCCACAATAACCCCATGTAGAGCTGTAGGCTTGGGGCTGAGTGGCTGGATGACTGTGAAGAGGAAAGGGACCTGGGGGTGTTGGTTGATGTTTGGCTGAACGTGAGCCAACAGTGTGCCCAGGTGTCCAGCAGGGCCAATGGCATCCTGGCCTGTATTAGAAATAGTGTGTCCAACAGGAGTAGAGTGGTAATCGTTCCCCTGTGCTCAGCAATGGTGAGGCCGCATCTCAGGTATTGTGTTCATTTTCACTATAAGAATGACATCAAATGTGTCCAGAGAGGGGCAACAAAACTGGTGATGGGTCTGGAGCACAAGTCTTACGAGGAGAAGCTGAGGGAGCTGGGACTGTTCAGTCTGGAGGAGTCTCAGGGGAGACCTCGTTGCACTCTACAGCTTCCTGAAGGGAGGTTGTGATGAGGAGGGGTTTGGCCTCTTCTCTTAGGTGAGTGGGAAAAAATGCAGGGAGATGGGCCTTAAGACAAAACAGTGGTAACAATCTCTTGGGGAAAAACAATATACTAAATATGATAGCGGAACATGAGATAACATAATAGAACATAAATGGAATTGAAGCCAGTGAATAAAATGAGAGTGTCCAAAACGAAAGGTCTTTCTCTAATGCTGAAGGTGAGACAGCTGGGGAGCACGTACTGCAGAGACAAGCAGTAAGAGGAAGGTGCTGTTCCGTGACTCAATCTGCCAGTCTTCAAATTTCCAAAGACGAGTACTCGGAAAAAAAAACAAATAAATACCAAAACAAATACTCCACTCACAACAGGTAGGAAGGAGTGAAATGGTTCATGTCCAGCAAAACCTAAGTATATGCAGACACAGGCCTACATTTGATATCCTTGTGGTAACAGGTGCAGGAGGAACAAAGGTTTTTGAGGTTCGGTTTTGAATGTGAGTGAATATCTGTTCTTTCAGTTCTAGCCATGATTGTAAGACACGTCGTGTCACGGAGAATGTGTGTGACAGAGATGCCTGAGTTTGTAGTTTGTTGCACTGTTTTGACAACTGTGGAAGCCAAAAGCCCACCCTGACATGCAAAAAATATGATGGGTGAGTGAGTAGTTGTAAGGCATGAGAGAACATCACACCTGTGTAGTGGACTGGCTCCTCTCTGAGGCTGGGGACAAGCTCCGCGCTCAGTAAGCCGCGCTCCCTTCCAAACTCAGCACCAAGCCCAGCAACCCCTTGGCAGTTGGGACAGGGATAGTTAGCACAACCCAGGTCTGCAGGCGTGCAAGATGATCAAGGGCAGGTCTCCCTGGTGCTGGGAGCCTATCACTGTGCCCAGCGCTCCAGCTGCGGCCTCCCCAGAGCTGAGCAGAGGGGCAGCATCTCTGCCCTTCGCACGCTGGCAGCACGCTGGCACCTCATGCAGCCCAGGACAGCAGTCAGGTTTGCGGGCAGCGCTCCTTGCCGGCTGAGCCGAGTGTCCGGCAGGACTCCTGGGTCCTGTCCAGCTGGGTGGCCCCGGCTGCGGTGTGGCCTGGAGGTGTTACAACACAGGTGCAGAAATTTGCCCTTCCCCGCACTGTTCCTGATGATGGGATTATTGGAGTAAGGTGTGCTCCATCCCCAACTTGTTGGGGCCCTTGTATGTTTTATTAGTGCTGTCAAGAGTGCTGATTCACTGTGGAGGAAATAAAGTTGCATTTCTGTGCCAGGCTTCAGGACAAGTAGAAGGAGATAGCATCATGGGTAGGAACAGCAACGCGAAACGCCTTCTCAACAACACTGAGACATTTTCTCATTATTTGTAATCGATGTTTATTAGGCATTATAAGCAGCAGGCCGAGAGGTAGATGTTGTGCTCCCAGCCTGCCGGAGCCGTGCTGTGACGGCAGTGCGGTGCCGGCCTAGTGCCGCCGCCGGGGCTGCCTCTTGCAGGGCGGCGCAGAGTCCTGGGGGCTGCTGTGGGCCTTCCTCTTCGGGGGGCGCCGGGGCTCCCCACATGAGCGGTCCCTGCCCTGGGAAGAGGGGCCCGCTGCCGCCGCCTGCCCTGGCTCCGTGCTGGGCCCTGCGGGGCTGGTGGAGCGGCCTGGGCCCGAGGCAGGAGGCTCCTGATGGGAGGTGCTGGTGGTGGGGCTGGCTGCAGGGCTGTCCTCCCTCCTTCCAGCAGCGTGACTGGCTTGGTGGTCCATCTGGTGTCTGATCGTGGGACCGTACAGGGCTGCAGCGGTGCTGATGAGCCTCCTTACAAAAGGCAGCACGTCGCCGCTGGTCATCAGCTGCAGCGCCTGCACCAAGGCCTCCTGGTCCAGCCTGTGCTGGCACAGGAAGTTCACAGTGGTGCACTGTCCCACGTAGACTTCCCACCAGTCGTCGCTGGACGTCTCCTGGATCTCCTCCTGCAGCCACTGTAGCAGGGGTCCGAGGTCTTCCGGGTGGTTTTGGAAGAAGGCAGCCCAGACCTCGGCTGGGAAGTTGTGCTCAGGTGGGATGAGCACCGGCTCTGCAGGCCCCTGCTCGTCCTGCAGGCCGTGATCCGAGTGCGCTGCGGGCTGCGGGACAGCACACTCGAGGTAATCCTCCTCCGACCTCACCGAGTATCGGATGGTATCAATTTTGTGCCCACATACGGCACAACTCGGCTTCTGCCTTGCCCACCAGATGGCACAGCCGTAGCACAGCTGGTGCTGGCAGGGGGTCACGTAGGTGACATCCTCCCGACTTTGCCCGCAGATGGGGCAGGTCCAGTTGGATGGCACGTCCATGGCCCTGGGCTGTGCGGTGGGCTGGGGAGAGCTGAGGTCGGGAAGCTGCTCCCCTCACAGGTGCTGCAGCAGGCAGAAGGTGTTACGAACTGTAAGAGAGAGAGAGAGGCCACGGTCACTCGATGCCACAGTCTCTCATTATCAAACCCTCCCTGCCCCTGTTCCCCTCCAGCCACTGTAGGAAGTGGACAATACGCCTTACAGGCATAGGCCAGACTGGGGAGGGTCCCTCAAGAAGCACCCCCAGCTGCTGGCATGAGGCATTGCCACGCTGCCCACCTGCTCTGCTGCACGCTCCTCTCCTTGATGTCCCGGCTGCCTGCTACAAGCAGGGTCTGGGTAAAGCACAAGCGGCTCTGAAACAGCGTCTGAGAGCTGCACAAGCAGCACCCAGAGCACGTTCCAGCTCCGAATTTCGCCCTGTCCACACTCCAGTCCTTGCACACTCGCTCGGTTGGAGGCCAGGCACGAACTGCTGGGCTGGGCTGCTGTGCCCGCATTAGAGCAGCGTGGGCCAAGCAGTCACAATCCATCACCTGGAGATGTCACAGACCAGGGCTTGGCAGTGTTGCCAGGCCTCAGCTTCACTGGGGGACATCACCACCCGTCCCACAGCGATGACACCCTCCATTGCTTGGTCATCACCATGTGCCGGCCTCACCTGCTGCACGTGTGCCAGTTGCACTCCAGCAAATCTTCCTGGGATGTCTGCAGTGTTGCTGCCCACTCCATTCCCCCCCAGCTCTTGTGTGCTCAACATCAGTGTTTCCCAGCAATCACTAGTGCCTGAACCATGTCTTCCCACAGGCCCTTTGCGTGGCCATGGCACACAGCCCCAGACTCATACAGCAAGAGGATTTATTCAATAAAAGTTCATGTTTCCCTTTGTCTCTTGCACTGGATGAACTTAGAGGTCCTTTCCAGCCTTCATGATTCTGTGATCTATGCTACCCACATCCATGATCGCTGTTGAGTGAACGTTTCACTTCAGTGGAATATCAAGTCACGCTGCTGTCCCTGACACTGACAGCTTTCGTTCATTGAAGTGCTTTATTTTTTTCTGTTGGATCTTAAGTGTGCAGTGCTCTGGTCTGCTGAAAAGCCAGCCACTGTAGAAACAGCTTAGGGCTGCTAATTAGCTTGGGCAGGGTAGCAAATGGGACCATATTTGACTAGAACAGTGAGCTAGATTTACTACTTGTTTTTCATTACTGGGATGCTGAGCAGCTGCTGGTGTAATTGTCTGTGCTTGTCAAGGTGCTGTGGAATTACCTGGCCACCAGTGAATAAGGTGTGTACGTGTGCCCTGGCTGAAAATGGCCACCTCTGCAAGAACACAGTGCAGTCCCAGCTGATGGTTCCAAGTCAGGAAGCAAACTTTCCTTGAGGAGGAGTCTCAGTTGAAGCTCCTGCGTTTCACCATACTTTGCTGCATCTTGGCCTTGATGAAAGCGTTTCAGTAAACAACCCAAGACATCTTTGCTCACTGTTCAAGACAAAGCTTTTTATAACTCTCTTTTCTGAGCCAAAAGTTACTTCTGTTGGAAACATTATTTATTCCAAGGCTCCCAGTCTTCATAATTCATGGAATTGTGGATATTACTTAAATGCTTCAAAAATTAAGGAGATCACTCACATCTGTGTGCTGTTACTGGGTTTGAGTTTGATTCTTTACACTTGTGTGTGCTCTCCTTCCTCTGATAAGTTCCTGCATTTGTCATAGTGGGGTGGTTTGGGATGGGATCTGCTTTAGTGAGTTTGTCTGTGCATATCCTAGAAGTGTGGAGAGACATGAGTAGAGGCAAAGATGCACTTTATATTCATAGTAAATACTTTTGTCAGAAGCACTTCTGCTATCATGTGCTATTATGCTTAATGGAGAGAATGGAAGTGATGCACTTAAAAGGGCTGCAGGTGAAACTGGTTTAAAAGTGACTGTGTGCCCCTGCAGGCAGGAGTTGTTTTGGGGATTTCCATTAATGCTTTAGCAAACTTGTTCCTTCTGAGGTTGTAGACTCATTGTGCTGTCCTCTGAGAAGCTGAAGGTTCCATCTGGAAGTGCTAGACAATGGAAGATGTGTGCTGCCTCTGTGAGAATCTGCAGTGTGCTCAGCTCCCGCAGTTGTATCCAAACATACTTAAGAAACAAGCTTTGAAGATCTGTGCTATATGTGAATGTTCTGGTCTTTTCTTTGCCCCTAGCCAGCAAGCGGGCTGAGAGCATGTCACTAGCAATTGTTTCTCCTGTGCAGGGGCTGCAGAGCTCTCTGCCCTTACTAGAAGGAAGCAAGGCCAAGTCATGCAGCAGGTAGCAGCTTTAGGAAAATCTGTACAGGCTGAAGCCTCCTCTCTTGAAAGAAACTGAGCGCTACCCATACAAAAGGGAGTCCAGCATAGAGCATGAGTTAAACAGGCTGATGATGAGATTCACTGAGTCATATGCTCTCCGTCTTGCATAAGGACTACTGATTTCAGCTTGAGTACATCAGTAGTTGCTGCTCTGATTTGGAGCTACAGATAATAAAACTTCCTACTACGCATTTAAGGGTGTGCTCCTTAACTGCAGTTTAGTTCTGACGTGGCAAGCCTACTAGCTTACCAACTTTCTAGGCTTAATTGAGCAGAATAACATCCCAAATGACACAATTAAAACATCTTTTACTGTTCAGATGTTTTTCTTTATAAGCCTATGAACTTTATAAGAAGCAACATTAATTGAATTGTATTTGATTACTTCAAATAAATAATAGAATTGGCATAATTGGTGTGAGTTCAGTAGACAGCCGTGATTCAGCTGTTCCTGTGTCTCGTTTTGACTGTAAAGATGGAGCTTCCAACCTCCACAGTACGTGTGCAACAAGTTTCTAGGCAGGAAAAAAGTTGTTTTTAAAAGAACCTTATGGGAAGTACGGGTAGAGCTTCCTTCACAGTGTAACAGGATGCGAGTAGAGCTCCTTATTCATTTAAAACAAAAACCAAGAAGTTACTCCAGGCTGGTTATGCATCGTCTATTTATTAAACTGGCCAAAAATATTCTTAAGCTGGGCAGTTAAGGACAAGGCAGTCTGTCTCAATCACCTTGATCATGCTCCTTTGACTCGCCATCCTCCCACAGCTCCTTAGTATCCTTCTATTATAGCAGTGGATTTTTGCATATAGAGAACTTCAGACACAAATAATAGCTAATTTATTTGTGTGCATGTATGTGTACCTTTTTTTTTTTGTGTGTGGATAAACATACAAAGAATATTTCTGTGCGTAGTTATCCATACAAAAGTATATGTGTGTGTGTGCGTCTGTGTATATACATACACATAAAAGCACTTTGGAGCACTCCGGCCTCATACTTTTTATTACAGGTTCAGACTTCATAAGAAATAAACTATTTAGGAGAGCAAGTGATGTGTGTCTACATAACTCTGTCGTGTGGATGAATGGATGAAATCAATCATTTACTGCTTGACTGGGAGTAAACAAATGAAACTCTTGGAACCAGGTGCTTCTCCCCCTCTGGGTTTCTCCAGCCCCAGTGCCATGTGCAAGGAAAAAGTTGACCAGATGGACACTGCCAAAGAGCACTGACTGCTTAAAATGGACATAAATCCATGAGAGGACTAAACAAAATACAGAGGAGAGATCTACTGCAGCTGGTAAATGTGGAGAAAACAAACACAGCCCAGGAAATCCCCCAAACTAAATGTAGTCAGAGGTTGGGACAGCATTCAGGGGAAGTGTTTGCTCTTCCTGGCTTATAACCACTGTGTAGAAAAGCTTTGGAGTTAGAGAATCCTTGTTTTAACCTAACACTGCTGCTCCTTACTTTATGCCTAACCGGGCTAATACTGGCATTTATTATCATGATGTAAACGAGCTGACACACACACAGCAAGTAGTATCCAGAAGTGTATCTTAATCATATTCGAGTAATTATCATATATTGTATAATAGATGCACATAATGTATGTGTATATAATATGTACATACAAATATACATATAGAATAATATGTATATTAATTATACTCTTCACCTAACATTTAAACCTACTAAGCATCGTAGTTGATTCAGCAAAGTAACTTTTTGTTTGACAGTTTCAACTTCTGCTTTCATATCCACTTCCTTTCTTGAATTCTCTGGTAACTGGACATAGTAAAGTTAAGGATGATTAATCTTCTGTACTACTTTAATATTTGCATTTACAATCATATAGATTGGAAAAGACCTTCAAGATAGTCACATCCAACTGTCAACCTGACCGTGTCCCTTCGCATCCTTATCATCCATGATAATCTTGGAGTTTTGAGTTGATTCTTATTTTCTCAGAAATCTTTTTGTCCCTTCATGGGTTTAATGATGGAAGGACTTAGGAAGCAATAATTTCCAAATTTGAAATTAGGCTTTGTTGTTAGAATAATCATTTTAAAAGCTATTATATTCTGGTCTTGATTGCTTTGATGGAGACACCTCCTATTGTGCTATGTAACACCTCAGTTCCATCTTTGCACATGCCTCTGGTATTAACTCCTCTGCAGGAAATAACACACACAGGATGTGCTGGGAAATTCTGATACGGTTTCACTTGTTGTCCTTAGGAGATAACAGTAAGTGTTCCACTGACCCTGAATAATGTCTTATTCTTTCCCAATTTTTAGAAAATAATTTTCTTCTGCTGTGTTAACTGGTCAGATCACTCGACACAGTGAAAAGAGAAGGGGAATCCTTTACTGAGCAAATGTTTTGTCCTGACTGGGCTTTGCAGTGGGGTTCTGTGCTGGGCAGGAAATTGTAATTGGGATTTTTTAGAATTTTTATGCATGTTGTAAAGCCTTATCAGCCAGACAGTGACATGAAATTTCCTTCTTGAGAAAGTCCTTACGGTGTTCAAGAAACATTTCGATGTTGTACTAAGGGATATGGTTTAGTGGGGAAATTTTGGTGGTAGGTGGACTGGATGATCTCAGAGGTCTTTTCTAACCTTGGTGATCCTATGATTCTGTTCTATGATTCTTTTCAGATGTTCTGTATGCACATGATTTCACAAGATCGGTCGTCAGCTGAAGAACCAGATACAATAGTCATGGTTAGCTATACAGAATGGTAGAATTTCCATGTCAGTTGAGATCTTTTCTTGGTACCGGATACTCATCCATCTTCTGGCAAGGTAAGCACCATAATTATAAAATCCAGGAAATTGTAAAATTAGGTTCCACACATCTGAAGATACTCTGTGGAATATGGATAATACTCTATGTCTTCCAAAGAATTACTCTCCTCCAAATCAGTGAGTCTTCCATGGTAAGACACTTATTTTCCTGTGGAGAGGGTTTCACTTGTTCTTCAATCCCTCTTTAGGTAACTTCAAGTTATTTTCCTTGTGTCCTTTGGACAAAAATGTGCTTTCTGCACATGACATTTTCCTTTTTATTCCCATTCCCCTTCATGCACAAAAGATAATGTACCAAGGCAAAACTGTCTCTTGCTTGTATAACTTAAGGGCTCTGAATCACCATGCAACTGTACATCCTTTTATATTATCCGCAGTTGAGCTTCATAGTTCAAAGGCACAAGTGTAAATCTTTCATTTAGTAAAACAGGTTTGGCCACAGTGAGGTTGAGTATAGGCAGTGTATTTCCTGGTCAATAAATAGGAAAAGGCAGTTGGTAAGAAGAGTGTTGAAATAAAATTGGCAATGTAATTTACTGTTTCATAAGCGCTAATGGTATAATTTGCAATTAAATAACTCTTGTGTTACTAACCACGTGAAGGCAGAATGTCACTGTTTATATGGGTGAGGACAGTTCACAGATCACAGAATCACAGAATGACCCGGGTTGGAAGGGACCTCAAGGATCATGTAGTTCCAACCCCCCTGCCTAGCAGGGCCACCAAACATACGCCTTTACTAGATCAGGTTGCCCAGAGCCCTGTCCAACCTGGTCTTGAACACCTCCAAGGACGGGGCATCCACAGCCTCCCTGGGCAGCCTGTTCCAGGACCTAACCACTCTCCTAGTAAAGAACTTCCCCCTAACATCCAACCTAAATCTTCCCTCTTTTAACTTAAAACCATTTCCCCTAGTCCTGCTATTATCAGCCCTTTCGAAGAGTTTGCTCCCCTCCTGGGAGTAAGTTCCCTTCAGGTATTGAAAGGCTGCAATGATGTCACCCCGCAACCTTCTCTTCTCCAGGCTGAAAAAACCCAACTCCCTCAGCCTGTCCTCATAGGGGAGGTGCTCCAGCCCCCTGATCATTTTCGTGGCCCTCCTCTGGACCCTTTCCAAAATCTCCATATCTTTTTTGTACTGAGGGCTCCACACCTGGACACAGTACTCCAGATGGGGCCTCACAAGAGCAGAATAGAGAGGGACAATCACCTCCCTATCCCTGCTGACCACCCCTCTCCTGATGGAGCCCAGGATCCCATTTGCCTTCCGGGCTGCCAGAGCGCACTGCTGGCTCATGTTAAGTTTCTCATCTATCAGGACCCCTAGGTCTTTCTCTGCCGAGCTGCTCTCGAGGACAACTCATTCCAGCCTGTACAAGTGCCTGGGGTTCTTCCGGCCCAAGTGCAAAACCTTGCACTTTGCCGTGTTGAACCTCATTAGGTTCACCCGAGCCCAGCTTTCCAGCCTGTCAAGGTCCCTCTGAATGGCATCCGTTCCCTCCACCGTATCGACTGCACCACTCAGCTTAGTGTCATCAGCAAACTTGCTGAGGGTGCACTCCATTCCCTCATCGATGTCATTAATAAAGATGTTAAAGAGCACCGGTCCCAAGACAGACCCTTGAGGGACACCGCTCGTTACCGGCCTCCACCTGGACATAGAGCCATTGACCACCACCCTCTGTCTGCGGCCTTTCAACCAATTGCTTATCCATCTAGTTGTCCACCCATCAAATCCACTTCCCTCCAATTTGGAGATGAGGATGTGATGGGGGACCATGTCAAAGGCCTTGCTCAGGTCCAGGTAAATGACATCGGTCGCCTTCCCTTCGTCCAGTTCTTCACAAAGAGTTGTGCATCCACCATTGAAGAGAATTCCTCAGAAATCAATAAAGACAAATGCTTTACTGCCAGCAAAGCTGCCAGTTGTAGTCTTGAAGATACCTATAATACATACAAATTCTGAAGCTATCATTCTGATATTGAGATAAAGCACCAAAAACGATGTAAAAAAAGCATCTATGATCTTGCATTTGAATATTACTTAAAATACCACTCAGGAGAGCAGTTTATGGGTTCTTCCTTCCAAAGAGTCCTCAGTCGCTGTGCCCAGGCAATAAGCATCTCCTTCCTTTTCTCCTCAGAGACATATTCTGGAGCAAAGCAGATATGAGGCTTAAGGACTTTCACACCGCAAAAGTGCATGATGCCATGCTAAAACCAAAGGAAAGAAAGAAACATGTTAGCACATAGTTAGCTTTTCACTTTCAATTCAAGCACGTGGTATATTCAAGTCTAAAACTGCTTCTGTGACCCTATGGGAGACAGGTTTTCTAAACCAGTGTCTTTATCAAGGGAAGGGAAATTAATTGAGGGCATCTGGTATTTACTTTGGCAGTTGGTGCTGAAGGGCAGACATGAAGCAGAATAGCATACAGTGCACTGAATAAGGTCAGTTTCATTGATCCTGGTCTGTGGTATTTGTCAGCTCAACTTGCCATTTCTCTTTGCGTGTCTGAATTCACAGCTGCATTTAACATTCTTTATTATGCTGATTTGCAAGATACACAGCTAGGTAGCCTCACAAGGGCACACAGACAGTATTCAAAATGGTTAGACCAAAGAATTTCTAGATAAATTCATACATACTGATTGTGTTATATCAAGAAGTAGCTGGCCCGATTTGCCTTATCACCTAAATTACTCAGGAAACTTTTTCTACCTCTGACAAAAGAGCAGCAATAAGAAAAGATATGCCAGAATAATGTGTCCCCCATCCTATGTGACTCAGGTAGGCATGGGAACAAGAAACTGCATGCTAGAGCTAATGGAAATTCTATCGTACTGGAGAAGCAGACATTGTAAGTTTTCTTCAGAGGAGAAGGTACAAAGCAACTTTAAAACTCTGTGGACTTTCAAAGCAGTTGCATGATTATAGGGCCTGGCTTGTAGATGATTGGAATTAACAAACTAGTTATTTCTTATTATAATATACAATAAATATATCTTGTGTAAAACTAACATCAATACAATTGAAAAAAAAAAAAGATAATAGAAGAGACGTAGAGATAATAAGATATAATAAAGAATAATAAAAATTAAGGCCAATGAGTAACAGCAACAATAGATTTCATTTCTTATACCTGCATGGGCCACAGGATATAGCGGATATCACCACTCATACTTCCTTTCATATACATCTCTTCAGTTCCCCCAGTGGTGAAAGAAAACATAGCTAACTTGTTCTAGAATTAAAAAACAAAACAACACTGCTTAAGTCAGACATGTTTAAAGGAGCGTTGTTGAAAAGTTTAAGAGAGATTCAGGAAAACCTGGACATAATCAACTTCTAGGGGTGTCCTGTTTCCTGGATCTCAGGTGTAGCAGCAGCTCTGAGTCATAGGCTGAACATGAGCAGCTAGACAACGGTCTGTGCATCAGGCTTTTAGGCACACATCATAATGAAAAGGGATTACGTATACTGACACCCATTTATGAAACAGGGCTGACCCTTGCTTTCTCTGATTCAATTTTGGGAAAACTGTGATGGGAAAGCAATCTGTTACTGAGGATACCTTTACTCCCCTCTCTCACGAATGCAGAAATTGAATGCTACAGTCCTCATTCAGACTTGGACTTGCTTGTCACTTTCCAAGCTATAACTGGTTTTCAAACTATTCCTCAGGTTTTCTACAACCCCCATGTTTCTTCTGATTCAGTAACTGTGGTATTGGCCACAGGCTTGTACTCAGCACATGTTCTCTGTCTTAGTAATTAAAATCACTTTTTTCCTGGAATGACTCAGTGCAGTATCTCAGCTTCCTTGCTTGTAATCAGCTTGCAGCTATGATGATTACAGTTTACTCTTATTCATCTCAGTTGGGCACCTATTTCTGAAATTTAAACCAACTGAAATATTTGGAATAGTGAAAATCAGAAATGACATAGATTACAGCGCACAGAAGGGGTGCTTGGAAGTATAAAGACATTGACCTGCTATAGCCCCACTAGTCTGAACTGGTAAGAATATCTCTAAGTGATGCTGAAAAACAACTGCAACAGATGGAATTTGGAAGCATGGCACTCACATCTTCCCCCCTTGACTATGAAATGATTCATTTTATTATTATTATTTTTTACCTTTTGCAATGTATTGCAGAGGATTGATGTCTGGATTACATTCTGGAGGAAGATGAGGGAATGAGGCCCAGTAATGGACTAGTAAGCAGTTTTTGTAACTCCTTGCACTTACCAAGCAACTATTGAGTGCTATTCAAGATACCTTTGGATTGATAAATACCTCAGTGTGTCAAAGACCTGAACTTATGTATTAAGGCTGCTCCAAAAGTAATGCATTCTATTTATTTCCAGGGAAACCACAACAGATACAAAAAGCATATAATGCTTTATAGAGAAAATTCTCAGCTACAAAACACTACTTTTCAACATAGTCACTACCATTAGCTATGCATTTTCACCAGTGATGAACAGCAGCCTGCATGCCTTGCTCATAAAAATCTGCACCAGTGGAGGTGACATTCTCACTGTTGCCACTGCTGAAACGTACCGCTCACCACCTCACTGTGCTCACAGTCCCTGTTTGGACTCCAGAAATGTCCAGCAAGCATTGATGAATGTCAGTGAATGGCATGCTTTCTGCATGGATGAATTCAGTTTGTTTCATACTCAATTCCATTCATACCTTTGTTTCATACTCAATTCCACGTCAGATGTCATTTGGTCAGACCACTCCTCTGCTTCCATCTGTCACACAGCAACAACATGTGACAGAATACTGGAGGGATGGTTCAACCTCTACTGCCATACCACCATCTGCCTCTGACATCAAGTGCCAACATAATAAATTAGGCATTACTTTTGGAGCAGCTCTTGTAACTGCAATGCTGAAGGCCTGAATGAGCCAGATGCTTTCAAAAACAAGTAATTCCTCCAAAGAATGGAGGACAGCTGAAAGTGAAAGCTTTATGCAAATATAATGGAAAAGATCGCTTCCAACCCAAGCCATGCTATGGTGCTATGATTCTATGAAAAGAAAGACCATTACCTAAACTGCGCTGCAAAGATCTTCAACTTAATAAAACAGTCTCAGAAACATACCTTGAGCAAACCAGTATCGTAACACTCTGGAAAATCGTGAGCGAATCCTTGGACCAAGACTCTGTCCATCCAGCCCTTCATGATTGCTGGCATGCTGAACCAGTACAAGGGAAACTAGGCAAAAAAAGGAATGACCCTGTTAGTACAGAGAGCCTAAGGCATCCTTAGGCCTGGTCTTTAGGTAATCTCCTGTTTTCCTAATCTGTTCGGGTCTTGTACATATCTTTTTCCAAGAAGGAGAGGGAGTAATTATGCAATTACCCTTTCCTTATATTATATTAATTTAATTTAATTTAATTTTTTTTTTTTTTTTGCACCAAAATGTACTCAACTCCTTCTGGTATTTTACAGACAGAAAGTAGAAAGCAATCTCGTCCTTCAGGGGATGTTTTATGATACTTATCTGAGAAACAGTATTTTGAAAATGATGAAAACATGCACTGAAATACTCGCTCAAGATACAGTCATATCCTAAATTTCACCAGGAGCAGGACAGCGGAATACATGCAAGCTGTGCCTAGGCCAACAGTTTGATTATGAATTTGGCCAGAATATTTTCCTGGATATCAGCACTCTGGAGGCCAGTACATTGTGTACTTTATCCTTGCTATTGACTGTATTTGCACAAGTATGTGACACGTTTCACTCTCTACACTGCTGATGCCACTGTTTCATTTAGGAGCTACTCTGCACCCAGGCATCTGTTTCCCATAGGTAACACTATTTCCATGTTGTGGGGCTAGTGATATTTCTGGGCCTTTTGCACGCCAAAGATAGGACTCCTGAAGAAGAGAGCAGAGATGAGTTGTAAAACTCAGCTAGCAAGTTCAGACATTGCTTGTTTAACTCAGCAATAAAAGAGGGCAGTATGGTTGGGGAAGTCAGAACTCCCCAAGCCTGCTGGCTGCCCCAAACTCCTTGCCCATAAAAGAAGCAATGCCCGGCTTCCTGCTGCCTGATAACCATGGCCAGGTACATCTTTGTGAATACAGACATTACATTTGGCCTTGTTGCAGCAAGTTTCTGGATCTGCTGTTATAACTGCTCTGATAATTGTACTCCTGATCTGTGCTTGTTCCTGTGCCATTATTTAGAGATGAAGCGTTTATCCATACAGCTGATGGTTTGGTGTCTGTTACAGTTTCCCAAACTTGAAACTGCTTTCTTGCACTTAAGCCTTTACATTCCTGTGCATAAATCTGTGTTTGGCTTGTTCTCCAAGGCATGAGTGTAGTATCAGGTTGCATGATACTATGGCATGGTTCTCTTATTGAGAATTACAGCATTAGTTTGCACTCGATACTTCACAGTGGACCCATGCAATTGTTTTAGAGTGCAGGTGGCATAAGAAGCAGTCTTCCCAAAAGCAGTCTAATTGTACTTTGAATATTGGTTTCTAAGTGAAATGCAGGTGTGAATTTTACTTGGATGCTTTAAAGATCTGCTTTGAGATGCCTTCCTATTTGCTAAAAACGTCAGTGTGGAGCCTTAATTTGGTGAAAAATTCATACTGTGCCAGCACAAAGAATACACTTGATCTGGTATCTTTGATGTTTTCCAAAATACACACCATATCAGGAAAACCTGACACCTTGAAATTGCTACGCTGGGTACAAACCATTTTATGTTGATGGCTGAACTGCTGCCTGTTTTCATTCTGGCTAGAGTTAACGTTCTTAATGAAATCTGTAATCTTTTTGCTTACTACTCCTTTTAGGTTGTTCATCCCTGTACTTTACCACTTGAAGTATTTTAATACAATTTAAAGTAGCAACCTGAAAAATCAGCAGGTCTGCTTCCTGCACCTTCTTTTGCTCTTCAATCAAATCGTTGGACAAACATCCTCTCTTGTAAGCTTCTGCTGCCTCCACTGCATAACTGAAGTTGTCTGAGTTGTGCAAGCAACCTGTGGAGAGAAGGGCACAGTCACTGCTTACTCCGTCCACAGCACTGTAGTCAAATAATTAAATATGTGTTGTGATCTACAGTTCTAAACTGAGTTACTTGCTTACCCTTTTTTTTCTCACATTTTTTCATGGATATTCAGTATCATCACAGCTGATAGCTGAAGGGCTGGAAAATCAGCCCTATGAGGAGAGGCTGAGGGAGCTGGGGCTGTTTAGTCTGGGGAAAAGGAGGCTGAGGGGAGACCTTATTGCTCTCTTCCAGTATCTGAAGGGTGCTTACAGTGAGAGCAGGGCAAGTCTCTTCTCACTGGTGACAGGTGCCAGGGCGAGGGGAAATGGCCTCAAGTTGCAACAAGGTAAGTTTAAGTTGGACGTTAGGAAACACTTCTTTACAGAAAGGGTAGTTAAACACTGGAATAGGTTCCCCAGGGAGATGGTTGAGTAACCATCCCTGGATGTGTTTAAGAGCCGTTTGGATGTGGTGCTCAGGGATATGATTTAGCAGAGGGTTGTTAGAGTTAGGGTACTATGGTTAGGCTGTGGTTGGACTTGATGATCTTCGAGGTCTTTTCCAACCTGGGTAATTCTATGATAGATGATGACTTGGTTGTAAACTGGGGAGGAATGTATGATCTCAGAGTACTGAAACTTTCACCTTTCTATAGTAGCATGCTATGTGCAAAAAGAAGACCTAGTCTGGTGATGTGGGTGGATGGTTTAAGAAGATGTAAGAGAATTTTGCTAATTGCTCTGCCTCTGCATTGGGGATTACTGAAACTGCAGTCACAAGCACTACGTAGCTGCTTTTCAGTTTCTGTGGGAACTCAGCAGAGGCTGGGGAACCAGCATCCACTGGCTCTGCTGGCTCCACCATGGCTGGGTGAGCTGACACAGGTATGTCCAAATGAAACTACACATCCATTCCTGCAGACTGGATTAGCAGTTCATCAGTCTTTAGCAACAGGACTGGTGAAAAATATGGGAAGGCAGAAGCATTAATCTCATAAACTGAGCTAAGTAAGTTGTACAATGATATCTGAAGACATTTCTCACTCGAGAGAAGTGGACCTTAAATGAGAGATTAATTCTGAACAAGTGCTAATGCATTTTTGTCTCTCACTAATCTCACTGTAAGCCAACGGTCACATCCAGGAGTCGACTTTTAGAAATGCTTAAGTTTTGTAGCCTCACTGTGTACAGGAAACTATTGCTCACAGCCTGAATCTCTGACTGACCACCTGAGGCAAAGCAATGAGTCAGCTGCGGGAGCACAGGTGAAGGTAATTCAGCTGTGCTACCAGAAGGGTGCTGCTTGGCTGCACCTCTCCCAGATGTCATTTAAGGACTGACCACCACTAAGGCAGGATCTCTTTCTCTGGAGATTGCTCCTGTGTGGAGTTTACTGCAAACCGTCAACATCAATGAGCATTTACCATAAATGTCTTTCTACTATGATAGTCTTTTGTATGAAACATCTATTCAACTGTTGTCTGTATGTTTGTATAACTGTACAACTACATATGCTTTAATAAGCATCTTCTTTCTTTGCTAATGCTTGCCTTAGGCCTGTGATATTTCTTTTTGGTTCTTGTTCTACAGAAAGATTGTCAGTTCTCATAGGTGGTGATTTGTTCTACGTAACTAGAAAAAGTATTATGGCTAAATGCTATAAAATAGTTGTGAGGTGCCAAAATGACTCGCAAGCCCATGCGCTTAAATGCCTGGAGTTAATTTGCAGAAAGCATTTGTAATATTGTTCGTTAAGGGGATGTGGTTCTTAAAGCATCTCCTCAGTTGGTTGCAAATACCAGGAAAACAGTCTTTCAGTCTATAGGCAGAACACTGTTTTACAGGTCTGCGCTATATGGGTGATTTATCATTCTGATTGAAGGGGCATTTTTAAGACTTATTACACAACAGGTGATACTTACACTGGCATCTTTTTTATCAGTGCTTGCAGAAAATAAAAAAGCAGAGTCTTGTTAGTTGAGTTATATAGGTACAGAATGATAGCAACTGCTTTTCAGAGTGCACCTAACGGCATGGGTTCTAGATTGTTAATGCAGCAGGATGAACAAGATGCAAGTTTGTCTCATTGCTACTGTTAAAATCTCTCACCAACAATGTCATTTCTTGTTGCCCGTGGCTCGAACTGCATTGCATATAAGTCAGACACTGTGACACTGCAGCCCTGTTTGCTCAGTTCTTCCACAGCAACAGTCTTCAAAGATCCATTAAAAGAGTTGGGCTCTTGATGTGCGTAGACTATCAGGACTTTTTTCCCTGGGGGCAGAAAGAAAAGCAGAGGACACCTTTGAGACAGGCAGATACAAAGCAGTTATTGTGCTGTATTTTCTAGTGAAAATTGCAACAGCGTTTGATTCCTGCTCAACAGGAGTGACTCATGAGGAAGTAATCAGTAAGTGCCTCCCCTCCAGCAATTTTGTGCTATGCTGTTTTCCTAGGTGGAACTTAGTGGACAGTGGGTGTATTTCTTTAGCACGTCACACTGCCCTATGCTGGATCAAGTCAGGGCTTCTCAACTTCTCCTCAAGCAAGGTCCTCTTGAATCAGCTTTTGTGTTTGGCTGGTTCCACTACCACCCAAAAAACCACCCTACAACAGAAAAACAAACAAGACGGCCTTCTGTTGATTTAGCCCTTTCAGCTGGGGGTTAGACAAGCGACAGCAATTGTACAAACATGGTGGGATCAGAGCGGCACCAATTTACGTGGTCTCAGACTGTCGTAGAAACGACTTCTGGGAGCTCAGAGCATCTTCTTGCAGGTTCTCTACATCTTCTGTTTCAGTGCTGTGTGACTGACAACATCAGATGTTTAGATGCCGCTATCTTCAGTGTCTTCATGGTGATACCACCAGAAAGCGACATGATTTCTCTTAGTGTGTCAGTGAGCTTTCTGGTTTGTGTCAAACAGCCAACAGAGTGTATTTAAGCTAAATCAAATGGCAAGGTTGGATATGTTGGGGTGTAGCTTCAGAAAGAGCAGTGAGGCAGTGGCACAGGCTGCCCAGGGAGGTGGTGAAGTCACGGCCCCTAGAGGTATTCAAGAAACACGTGGATGTGGCACTGAGGGCTGCGGTTAGTAGGCAGGGTGGGGGTGGGTTGATAGTTGAAATAGGTGATCTTAGCAGTCTTTTTCAACCTTAATGAATCTATGATTCTATTCCCTGGAATTTCAAGGTATTATAGGCGAAAACCTGAATACACAAAACAAGCAGCTCTCAGATCCTGGCTGGCAATACATAATGCAGGTCTCTCCTGAGCTCATTTTCTCCAGTGGTTTATTGCCCTTGAAGGGGAGCCGAGTGTGCTCCGACACCGTGTTTGGAGAGACTGGAGTTTTCAAGTGCATCCTCTGCTGGGGGAATTGCAGTGCTGTGACAAAACACTGGCTTAGTATCATAAGCCAGCACTACAGGCATTCCATACACCAGCCTGCCCAGGGTTTAAGTGAATTGCATTTGTATTAGTAGATGTTCTTACCTGCCATTTTCCACTAGCGTTCTCTGATGCGGCCTGTAAGCTCAAACGATGTTTGTTTACGTGGGAGACACCACCAGGAGGTACACGAAGATCCCTGTCTGCAGGAGCAGGGTGAGAGGCCCACAAGCACGATCTTTTGTGAGCTCTGCCGGACAGACAGAGCGATGGGAGAGAACGGACTTCTTACATCTCCCCCCCCACGCTGGGCAGAGAATCGTGCTTTCGTTTCGGCCTTTCTTCTTGTCGCCTTTTCAAACCCTGTTTCAGACCCACTCGCCGCTCCTCGGTCTCGCTGCAGCGTAGACCCTGGGGCGGCGATGACGGGCTCGGAGCTCACGGCTCAGCACCGCTCCCCGCTGTGCTTTACCCTCAGCGGGGCCCAGCCGACTGAGGCTGGCTGCCAGGCGGTTCGGATCCGAGCCGAGCCGCTCCCTGCCCTCCCGGTGCCTTCCGGAGGGCCGGGCCCTATGCGGGGCGGGCAGCGGCCCGAGGCTGTGGCTGCTGCCGCCGCTGGAGGCGTTGGTTGTGCTGCGCGCTGTCATTACCGTTGTGTCTATGCCTATAAGTGTAGTATGTGATGGATCACACGCTCACTCATGTTCTGCTATAAAGGGCGATGCTCACTGCTGGCAACAGTAGCTTGGTGATAGGAACACCCACACCTCCTCCAGCCTTCGTGTGTAGAGGGGTGAGCATGATTCTTTGGGGTTTCCAAACGGGGAGTCTGAGGGTACAGCCAAGTGTTTGAGCACAAAGCACTGATCAATAAACACCAGTGCTACCTGTGTCCTTCTGCAGTGAGAAAGCCTCTGTGCAAAGCTCACGCCACTGGCATTTTTCACCTGCTGTGCCCGGGTTATTGGAGATGTAAGCCCCACAGCATTTCCCATTACTTCCCAGGGAGAAGGTGCTGCGGGCACTGAGACTGCAGCAGTGGGCACTTACAGGCTGGGCAGGGCTCTGAGCAACCTGATCTATCAGCAAACCTTCCTGTTCATTGCTGGGGAAGCTGGACTTGATGATTTTTAAGGGTCCCTTTCAACTTAAATGATTCTATGATTCTGTTCTATTCAATATCACTGAACATCAACCAGGACTCTGCTGGCACATGGCCTACTCTGAGGTCTTGCTTCCTTTCCTATCCACACCCACTGCTATCAGGAGCCTACCCAGAGTGAGCAATGGCTATTGCTCAGCCAAAAAGCTTTCCAAAGTGTCCAGACCTTTCACAGAGTCTGATGGGATCTGGCATGTTCTTGGTCTTATCCTGACATGAAGCAGTTCAATTCCTATGTATAGCTGGCACAGAAGTCACAACTGTCTAGGTCTCCTGTAATGCAGACAGTGAATGTAAGATGTACAACTGAAGGACAGATTCTTTTTCTCAGAGTACAAAATATTTTTGTCCTCCTCAAGATGTGTTGTTAAAATATATGTAGTTAATCTCAACGATATTTGAAAAGGTTCACATGAACATAGAAGTCACATTAACACACATTAACAGGGGAGTCTATTTCATGTACTTCAGGGAGTACATCAGATGGATGGAAAGATGGGGAGCTTTTGGAATAGGTCCAGAGGAGGGCCATGAAGATGATCAGAGGGCTGGAGCACCTCTCCTATGAAGACAGACTGAGGGAGCTGGGCTTGTTCAGCCTGGAGAAGAGGAGACTCCTGGGAGGCCTTCTAAAACTTAAAGGGAATTTATAAGCGGGAGGAAAATAAACTCTTTATGTGTCTAGATAGTGATAGGACAGGAAAGAATGGTTTTAAAGTGAAAGAGGGGAGATTTAGACTAGATATCAGGAGGAAATTATTCATTGAGAGGATGATCAGATGCTGGAACAGGCTGCCCAGAGAGGTTGTGGTTGCCCTGTTGCTGGAAATGTTCATAATCAGGTTGGCTGGGGTGCTGGGTAGCCTGATCTAGTGCCTGATTTAGTAATTGCTAACCCTGCCTGCGGCAAGAGTGTTGGAACTAAAAGGAATATTTGAGGCCCCTTCCAACCTAAGTTATTCTGTGATACACTGAAGTGTGTCTTTCTCCAATACTGTGAGGCTGATCTCTAATGATTCTGCAAAATAATATTGGAAAAGTCAGTCTGTTTTCCCGTTTGCCTTTGGACGAGTCATCTTGTAAGGATTTCAGCAGCCTGGTTCAGTCATTTCTTAGAAATCCAATGAGCACATTTTTCAGAGCTTTTAAGAGAAAGTTCAGGGGTTTTAGGAATTATTTTTGCTGTTTAGGCAACACTGTGGGACAGGCTGGGGGTTCTTATAGTCTCCCTTCCACCTCTTTTGCGTCCCCCTCATTTTTAATGTTAATTAGTTCCCAGGAAAGTGTTTAGAGTGGCTCAGGCATCCTCCAAGAACAGTGTATTCTCCTGTCCCTGCCAGTTATCCCTGAGCATTCACTGAGTAGTACTTCATAAGAAATATGTATATTTATAGCTTATCTGGCTTTTGATTGGCAGAACAGACTGTTCTCCTCTCTAACACAAAACAGAGCTCCTAAGATAATAACAATGGCAATAGAGGTTCAGACCAAGGGCCTGTCTAACCTAGTATTCTGTCTTCAACTCTGCTCACAAGTAACTTCCTTCAAAACAGTAAGGGCAAGGTAAGCATGTAGGATATTTGCCCTACTGCTTGGCTTGCAGATATCTTAGACCTGAACATATAGCAGTTTGTATGGTAAACTACTATATGGTTTACCTCTTTGTTAAGTACTTTGCCTGATCTCCCTATAAATCCATGCCAGTTTATTGCGCATGTTGTCCTTTCTCTTCAGTAGCCTATTAAGATTTTAAAACAGGTATCCAAAGGATATCTGTTGTGCCCTCTAGTGCCTAGTGCAAGGGTTTGCACTTTTATCAGGGGTTAAAATGAAAGGAAGCCTTTATCGAGGGCAAGGTTTTGTACAGGCCATGAATGCTGAAATTCTGCACTGTACCTTCATACGTGTCTCAGTAACACTGTTGTTATCCCTGTGTTTGTTCTGCGAGGTAGTGAAAAGGAGACGGTCAACCTCATGTGGATCTCTCTTCTTAAAGCAGTAGAGTTGAGAGGCTTGAATAACAGGAAGGAAGGCAGTAGGAAGACCTACGTAACTAACAGCCTCTCACTGTGACCTGTTTTTCTTCTCAGCCCCTGTCTGGGAGTGAGTAACAGAAATTGGAAATGGTGACCTCTTGTGTTAAAAATTATCCGGTATCTATAAGTGAAAAACAAAGCATCAGTGAGGACAGCATCCCGGGAAGTAATTCTGATTAGTCATCCGGGTTGGTTTTAAAACTTGCGATGGTTAAACATTTAATAATGCTTAAATGGTTTAGAGTGCTTTCAAATGTATATATTTAAGGCTTCTATCAATTTGAAACTTCACTGCAGCTTCTCCTAGCAAGTCTTTGTCAAGGCATTAGGGGAGCAGTTAGTCAGGTACTAATCTATGCGATGCATAAATCTCATAGAATCTCCTGATTTAGAAGGGGCCCACAATGATCAGTGAGTCCAACTCTGTCTTCTGTATTTACACGACACAATCATTACCTAAAATTGTCCTGGCAAAATTCTAAGTCAGAAAGTTCAGACCAGGTGGATTTAAACATTACAGATTAGACAGGAGAACAGTTCACAGGGCAGAAATCTTGAGCGTAGCCAGATGGGAGATGGCTATACATTCTGTTGACTTGCTCCCTCTGTCTCTAAGTAACAGTTTGCCTATGCATAGAATATAAACTATTGTTATTGTTGTATTATTCTTGGTTTGTACCAACTACTACGACAGCAGTGTTTGTTCTATGATCAAACTGTAGTTACGGGTGAAATTCAGGTTTCCACATTTGATAGTGTTGTTTAAACACTCCTTGAACTCCAGCACTTGGGGCTGTGCCCACTGACCTGGGCAGCCTGTTCCATGCCCACAACCCCATGGTGCAGGGCCTGTCCCTGACCCTCCCCTGATGCAGCCTCATGATGTTCCCTCAGGCCCTGTTGCTGTTTTATGTCCTTCTGATATGATGGCACTTAAACCTGCAGCTGGTGCTGGAGGTGCAGCTGCACAGCGCAGAGCACAGTGGGACAGTCCCTTCCTTGCACCATAGTGTACATTTGGACCTTTGGTCTGCCAGGGCACTGCTGACTGAGATTCAGTTTGTCGTCAGCCAGAACCCCCATATCCTTTCCCATGGGGCTGCTCTGCAGCTTCTCATCCCCCAGTCTATACAGATCTCCAAAGCTGCCTTATACCAGGTGCAGAAACTGGCACCTGCTCTTGTTAAGCTTCATGTGGTTGGTGATTTCCCTGCCTGTTAATTTGTCAAAATCTCCGTGCAAAGCACCTGTTGTATCTGCTGATAGTGAAGTTTAGCTATGTTGCAGAATAATATGTTCAACTCCTGCTATAACTGGCTTCAACCAGCAGGTGGTCCCAAATTTGGCCGATTTTGCTTTTAGTTCCACAGCTAATGCATTGCTACTTCTAGTTCAACTCATTTGCACCAGTGCCTTTCCCTGAAGTCGAGCCGCCTGTATGTAAATTCCTTAGATGCTATTTAATATTCATCCTAATCTGCATTTCCATGAACAGCTACAAGAAACTGAGAGGCAGTGCATTCACACTCTGTTGCCTTTCTGTCACAAATGGGACAAAGACGTACTGTCTCTGCCTTGGCAAATATTCTCATTATTCAGATACAAAGGCAAATCCTTCTGAAAAATATGTGGAAAGACGATGTAGTCACTGCTCACTGCCAGTACAGGCTCATGTGGGAAAAGCCCTGTTTAATGAACTTACTTAATCTCTGTTTATGGTAAGTTTATCCACCTGGTTGACCAAGGGAAGCCAATTGAAGTAATCTTTTTTGGATCTCAGCAGTGCTTTCAATACTGTTTCTTACGATACCCTTCTGGACAAAATATCCAGCATAGAGCAGGACAACAACATAATATGAAGGTTAAACTATTGGCTGACAGGTTGGGATCAAAGTGTTCTAACAAATGGGCTTACATCAGGCTGGCAGCCGGTCACTAATGAGTGGGCTCCATTTTAGGCTGAGTTTTCTTTAACGTTTTCATCAGTAACTTGGATAAAGGACTTGAAGGTGTAAGTAAATTTGCAAATGACACTAGATTAGGAGGAGCTATTGACTTCCTTGAGGGTAGAGGGACCTTGCAGATAGATTTTGACAAACCAGAGGGCTGGGAAATCACCAACCACATGAAGTTTAACCAGAGCAGGTGCCACATTCTGCACCTGGGAAGGGACAGCCCTGGATATTTGTACAGACTGGGAGATGAGAGGCTGGAGAACAGCCCCATGGAAAGGGAACTGGATGTTCTGGTTGACAAGTTGAATCTGAGTCAGATTATTATATGGAAGACATAATTCTGGGGGTAGGCTCCTATGAATTTATGCCACACAAATAGTCACTAAGGTTTCAACAGGAGTAAAGAAACAATTCATAATCTTTAGCATCCCAAAGTTACTTTGGCCGGTGGTGAACCGTAGAAAAAGGATGATAGTGCTTCCCTAGTCAGAGCCCAGAAGAGGGCGGTGGAGAGCTGAGAACACTCTTCTAGTTGCATTAAGTCACTGAAATGCAATGAACAGTAGATCCAAATACCAACTATCTTTCTCGATAGATCATTAAAATAACGAAAGAGATAGTCAAAGTCTTTCTCACATTTGGCAGATACAGAATGCACGTATATGCTGGTGCCATGTGTACCATCTTTCAAATGTATTTCAGGACCCATTCTCATTGCTTCATTTCTGTGCAATTCTTCTGAGCAGCTATTTTGTTACTACAACCAGCACGTACTGGGCTATTTTTATACCAGAAAAATATCTATGTGATGTGAGCTTCACTTCACATATAGCATTTTATGCATAGAACAGATATTATTTCTGTAGCATTTGGTACAAATCAAGAATAATAATATAATAATAATACATAGAATCATAGAATCTCAGGTTGGAAAAGACCTTAAAGATAATCGAGTCCAACCACAGCCTAACCATAGTACCCTAACTCTATCAACTCTGCTAAATCGTGTCCCTGAGCACCACATCCAAATGGTTTTTAAACACCTCCAGGGATGGTGACTCAACCACCTCCCTGGGGAGCCCGTTCTGGTGCTTAACAACCCTTTCTGTAAAGAAGTTTTTCCTGATATCCAACCTAAACTTACCTTGGTGCAACTTGAGGCCATATCCCTCTCATAAGAATAATTTATATTCTCTTTATAGGCAAACTGATATTTAGACACTGACAGAGCGATTCAGCAGAATGTATCTCCCTTCTGTCCATGCTTGAGATTTCTGCCCTTTAAACTCTTCTCCTGTCTAATCTGTAATGTTTAAAATCCATCTGGTCCAAACTTTCTGACTTAGAATTTTCCCACTGTGTTGTGCAAATGCAGAAGATGATGCCTGGAGAAATAGCAGTGGTCCAGATTTCTCCTCCTTGCAGTAACAGGCATAAACCATCAGGCTACAGTCTTGCTGCTTGTGAGCTGTCAGTTTCTCAACTCTATTCTGCACATTGAAATCACTTCAGCCTGGGGAGATGCCTTACCTTTCCCCTACTCTTTAATTTCCTTCTCAGCTGTAATACCAAGCATTTTGAGGGCCAAGGTACACCGAGGTGTGAAACTTGTGACAAAATCTTTTGTTGCATGACTTGAAGTTCAGCCTTAGTCACTGGGCTATAACACAGCAGAAAAATGAAGGGTAGTACCCATACATTCTGGAAAAGATAGGTGCCTGCTTCTGGCTGTGGCTATTTGTTCCCTGAGGATGTACCAGAATGTTAGAGGAAGGAAACAGCTGAAGATACATTCCTGGCATTAGCTACTGTTGTTTTTACTATTGCCCGAATGCAGGAATGTTGTCTTTATTTCACCCTCTGCCTCAAGGCATCTTTGCCTGGTTGTTTGTGTCAGCTGTTCTGTTTGAGCTGTCCTGATGCTAGCTGCAGCTGGCAAAGAGCATTCCCAGGAACAGCTGGTTTTTGGTGAATGGAGGAGAAGAACAGCTTGGATCTCAACCTCTTAGTCCCTGCAGATTAGCTCCTAAGCGCACCTGGGCTATAATGCTTGCAGTTTTGATTCAAATAAAACTAAAAGCTTTTAAAACACCGAATATGTAATGTAAGCCTCTTCAGGACTGAAGTTTTAACATATCTGATGGGCACTCCCTGACAGCTCTGGATGGCACTCACCAGAGGTGTGAAAGTGTCGTTTTAACCAATGTAACCACTGTCCAGACCTGCCTCCTCCTCAGGCATGGGAAGGAGAAGTAGCTCACCACAAAAGGAGGTATTTATTTCTGCAGTACCAGTGCAGAATATGACTTGTTAAGCTGCCTTGTAAGGTAGAATATTACAGTCTTGGAAACCAAGGAATACAGTAGATTTTGGCAAATGACAGTCTCTACAGACCATTAGGGTGATATAAAATTACATCTTCATGTAAGTTGTTAACTGATTGATTTACATGTGCTTAGTGTTTAGTATATGCTTTGAGTGTTCTGGTTTGAGCAATGCATTGTTAAAGTGATTAGGTTTGTTGCAATAATGCTGACTAAAATCACCTCGGTGTGCCCCATTACTTTAGACTGCCTCTACACTTGCTCTGTATGACACAGTTCCATAAACTTAGTATATGGTTCAGAGAGATACATCCCCAGTACTAACTGGAATTAATAGTATAGATATATGTGTGCTTTGACACCCCCCCCCCCCCCCTCCCTTTTTTTAAGCACTGATTTGGGGTGTCCCCATTTGTGCCCGGAGCTCCTACAAGAAAGGCTCAAGCACAAAATATATTTCCCTGAAGCACTGTAACCAGTCGTGCAGATCTACCACCGCTGCAACAGCGCTGCCACATTTTAGAATTACTTCCTTACCATACATCTGCACAACCTTTCTCCCATCCCCTCCCCCTTTTCTTCTTTGCTACTTGCAGCATTGCAAACCCTGAGAGCAATGAGCAGAACTGAGAAATCCCCCAAACTCAGTTATCCGTGCAGCTACTCAGCATAGCTCTCACAGTACTCAACACGTGCACTGCTTGCCCCATTGGGTTTTTTGACCTTTTCTGTGGCCTATCATCATTTAGCATCCTGCGTCACACTACCTTACAAGCTCAAGTAATACGTTCTGGTATTAATTGTTGTGGTTCAGGGGCTCAACCCAAAGTGCAGGATAGTGACTGCTATACAGCAAGGCTAACAATGAAACCCCAAGTGGAAAACTGAAAGAGAGATGAATCTCTCCTCTCCTCTCCTCTCCTCTCCTCTCCTCTCCTCTCCTCTCCTCTCCTCTCCTCTCCTCTCCTCTCCTCTCCTCTCCTCTCCTCTCCTCTCCTCTCCTCTCCTCTCCTCTCCTCTCCTCTCCTCTCCTCTCCTCTCCTCTCCTCTCCTCTCCTCTCCTCTCCTCTCCTCTCCTCTCCTCTCCTCAGAATTCTTTGTATAACTTTGGATGGACAGATCATGGTTGTCTCTTCTGTCTGGATGTAGTAATCAAAACTTCCAGAACAAAAGTCCTATTTTTTTTTTCTGTCTTGACCTCCCAAATGCTGCTATGGAAGTTTTACTTAGAAATGTGTGCATTAATGTTCATGGATGCAATAATGAAAAAGGATTTTAGTTTAGCTGCAGAATAGTCAAGGAAAGAAGTGGAGGGCTGGGAAACTTCATCTCTGCCACTGACAATCTGTTCTGGAAGGGAAAGTTGAATAGACCCTTAGTCTGAGTGTTCATTCACGTAATTTGAGTTAATGTATCTCATGCTTAGATACCTTAGATACCTCTCTATGTAGAGAAAGATGGGGGATTGCCACAGTCACACAGTCTCTGTTGCAGTGGGTTTCTTAGAGACCTGTTGACACCTAGTTGTTCTAGAGAGCAAGCTCAGGTTGGGCACTCAGAAATGAAAAGGCTGCTTTTGAGAAAAGGCTGCCTTGAAGAATCGTGATGCATACATGATACAAAAGGCCAATGGGTGATGGATGAAGCTCAAGGAGGACTTGTTTGCTGGGAGAGAGCAATTTTGTGGTGCTTCACAAATTTTAAATTATGGTGGTGATTTTGATTCAATCTTAGGAGATGTTACTGATGAACAACATGGTCACCTTTTGACCAGAGAGTTTGTGTGTTATTTATTCATTTATTATAGGAAAGGATCTAAAATATAAACATCATTGGAAAGATGAGAGAAATGGGAACAAGGACATGCATGACATGTTCCTGACCTATGTAAGTGCATCACAGAATTGAGTTAAAAATAGGAAAGTAGCAGAAAGCTCTGTGGATTACAAGTCATCTGCTTAATAAGTGGTGTGACAAGTTAAGCTGGAAAATTTAGCCTGGGTTTAACAGAAACCAATTCCTTCCTTTTATTTTAGTTTGCTTACCAAAACCCTTGACTAAAATGCATTGATGCTGCACTCCTTCAAGCATCTATTATTGCACAACAGAGCTTACTATTATATTTTCATTAGCACAGGCAGAAACTTGTATAATTTTCTGTACCTAACAAAATGGGGTATGGGTCACATTTGGAATCCTCAAGTCACAGTGCTAACAGAAATCACAGGACAAATAGTGAACTGTTTGCCTAGCACTATGGGTGCCAGTGGCTACACCAGACATTTACTCAAGCCATTCTCACCACTGTTATCTTCTGAAGTAAAGCATTTTCATGCACTCCGGAAAGAGGACAGCTTTTTACTGATTTCATGTGTGCTGGAGTAAGTATGACTTTTGAAGGCAGTGTGAGTATAATGAACAGAGCGTTTGATAATTCTTACAGTTTCACCCCTTGCGATGTAGTGACTCATTTCTTTACGTGTGTGCTTGTGGCAAGTAACACTTGCAAAGCTGTTCTTACAGTTTCTGGTACTTGACTTGTGGATACCTGTGTCCTATCTTCATGACTTTGCTTTTGGAAAATATCATTCTTGAAAAAACCTTTCGATTTCATTTTGATTACCATATCCAGCTTCTTCTCTTGACTTGCAGTCCCAGAGTAGTATAAAACTTGAAATCATTCTTTCACTATGTTGAAAGGTGTCGAGAGAGGAACCTCCTCTTAATAGTTCTTGTATCCCATAGCACCGATTATTTCCTTTCTCACTTCCACAATATAGCTGTGTATTGGAAAGCTGCCCACTTACACTTACATCCTAGGGTTCATATAAAAGCTTAAGAACTTAACAATTATATTGTTTGAAACAGGAGTGGGAATGCATGTTCTTCTGTGTCTTCCAAGATCTGACCACCTTTCTGACTGACTTTTTGATGTTATCATCATCATCAGTCAGCGTCACCCACTGCTCACCTTCCTCTGAACTCTGCTGAGAGCTCTTCTTGAGGCGGGGAATCTGCAAAGAGGAGGAAATGGTAGTGGTCTCATAAAAGTCAAATGTGCTTCACTTTTTCCTTGCCCACAGCAGAGCTCCTGAGCAACCACTGTGTAGGAAAACAGTTCAGCTTGAAACCGTATTGCACAACACACGTAACCCCACTGTACGAGGGAGAAAATAGGCATGTTGCATACAGGGGGAGGTGGTCAGAGCCAGAAGCAAAGCATCTAGCAGCAATTGAGACTGTTGCAGTAATGCTGATGTGTGTGAGATACGTTACTCAGAGAGATTTCCTCTGGCTTCCCCATGAGTTTGAAAGACTTTCATGGAGCCAAAGGTAGAGATGCAAAATTTGTGGCTGGGCTTGTAAAACTGATTTTGTTTGTCCCCGGATCCCAGGATTGTACAGTTTCATATGCCAAATTTTATGAGTAGTTTTGGTTCTTAAACAAAGAACGTGGTGTATGGAAAGAGATGATTGTAAGTAGGTGATTTAATGCAAATGTGAAAGAGGAAAGTGAGCTTTCATTCCCCTGTGTACTTGATTTTCCAACTAGAGATCTCCTCTGCCTTCAGAGGTAGTACAGAACTAGGAGAAACACAGCTGGAGGTATGAAAACCAATGCAAAGCCTTCAGTAAGACTCAGAATGAAAACCAAGTAAACTGAATGAAACCAGGACTGTGAGTGTTAGATGTAAAATCTTAACTGCTGATAATAAATGATTGTTTTGTCAGCAGAAGGACTAACCCTCTCTTGGGCATGAATCTTCACTTACTCTTGACGTCAGTCAGGTGCAAGGTTTAACCATGCAAGGGAGTTACCTAATGAAACTTCAGCTTTTAAGATTTAACAGCCTGTGTTTATGAGATCAATGTACATAGTTCAGGCACTGTTCCTGTCACAAACTTTGTCTTCCTTTTTTTTCTTTTTGTGGCAGGTTATTCTATGTTGGAAAGCAAACAACGCTTAAAGGGATCCTAGATTAGCGTTAATTAAAATAGCTGTGCAGTGATGTACATGATTACAAAAGTATAGCTGCAGTGATAGATATTTCCTCTGTAGAAGTGAAGCCAAAATCTTTTATTCCAGTTCTTAATGAGGATATATTTAATTAAGTTATGTTTCAGTGTTTGTGTTCCAAAACTCTTCTTTGGAAATGAAGACTCTGTATTATCATCTTTCTAACCTGAAAGGTTGAGGAATGAACTGATCTTTTGTGGGGTTTAAGCCTCCAATACGGGCAAATCTATTATAAATGTAGCAGCAGACCTTCAGATGAGGTACTTGCCCAATCTCTGATGCTGCAGAGTTTGATCCTTAGAACATCCTAATTTAACAGTCCTGAAAAACAATATTAAATCTCATGGTAGTAGCATGCATTACAATACACACTAAAGCAAAACAATTCACAACCTGTCAGACACTGCTTCTATGAAGCGATTCTGCTGAGAAGTTGAGGCCAGCTCTCTTATATAGCATATTATCCGTGTAAATGCTAAAAAACAAACAAACAAACAAAACACCCCCAAACCAGCAGGTTATAAGCCTTCAGCAACGAGCTTTTTGAGGTACCCAAATTAACTCTGAATCCATGAGTTTGAAAAGGGTCTGTTGTGAATGGATTGCGTGAGACTGCTATCCGATGCAGCTGCACACTTGATGATGTTGACCCGTGAAAGCCATCATGGGAAGGTCTTGTGAAAAAGGAGAAGTTGTTTAAAAGCCCCGTGCTTCCTTCCTTCCTCTGTTGGGCTGCTCTAGCAGTATCTTAAGTTCTGTTGCGTACTTTAGGGCTCGATTTTCTTTGAACTCACCTGACTGGGGGTTATACTGGAGGAGATGGGAGAGAAGACGCTTTAAGCTCACTCATAAAGTACACAAAAATAGTAGAGTCTGCATGTAAAGATTAAGAAGGATACTGAGGAGTCTGATAGGTATGTAGAGGCTGCTCCCAGTGCAATAGTAACATGATATCTTTGCACGTGTATTACACAAGCTTTTGAAGAGGAAGTTATGAGAGAAAGCAAAGGAACCACATACATAATGAAACTATATTATGAGTGATGAAAGTACTACCTAGCCTGTTGGCCTCCCTTTCTCCAGGAGCTGTTTAAGTCTTAGTTTCTTTGTATCTGTATTCTGTAATTGGCTCTTGTTTCATTTCCCTGACTGTCCAGAAAACCTCTCCCTTGTTGGTGACTCAGAATGTTTCCCATGTGAGCAGTATCACTGTGCTTGCACTGGTGACTTACTAAGGCAATATGTTGGCTAGAACCAGCACAGTGCCAGTGCATTCCCAAAGATGTCAAGGCTGGGTAGAAGTAGAAAGACAGAAGAATTGGGAGATGGGATAGAGTGGATCTTTGGAAATATTTAGGTAACAGAAGAATGATAAACATCAGGTTTCCCTGATGATTTCTGTCTCCTTGAGTACACGTGCCCCTTCAGTAGTATCCAGCTCACTTTCCCAGACTTCAAGAAAAACAAGATGTGGCCATTTGTCCATTCTCCCTATATTTTCCAGCCCTTATGCATACCTCTCATTCAGTTCTTCAGAAACTGAATGAAGCCATAATGTTCTAAGTTTACTCTTTTTGTGTTATCCAAAAATACTCATTAGGGCCACCGTGGTTGAGACAGTAGGATTCTATTTCAGCTCTTCCAGCAGGCAACCAATTGACCACAGGTGTTTTGCAATTTTGTAGTTAATTTCTAAGAAGATACTGAAGCCAGCATTTTGCCTCAGAAATATTAATTTCTACATCATAGTTTCTGCACCAAATGTACCTTCTTCTTAATGTAGAATAGCTTTACATGATGAGCAAGGTGTTTCCTGATAAAGCAATGTGTTTAAGGTTTGCTGATGAGTGTAAAATTTGGCTTTCTTGAAACATGATCAGCTCTGGTTTAAAATAGCTCTGTACTGAGAAAAGAGGACAGGAGTTAAAAGACTTATCTGTTAAGAAACTGATTTGTGGTTGAAGGGATTTTAGAATTATTTGGAGGCATAAAGCATGGGATGAAACCTACATAAAATACTAGTTATTTATATTGAAACAAAATATTTTGTAAAACCTATCAGCCATATCCATTGCTTATATACCAGCCTTATCTTTTAGTGACTTTAGTTGTCCCTGAAGGAAGGCTGACTCTGAAACAGTAGTGCAGGATCCAACACTATGCTTTCATTTTGGCTTGCTTGATATCCCCTATCCTCATACGGCCCAAGGCTACGGTATGAAATTATTAATGAACAGTTCTGTGAAATGTGCTCTCAAGCAAGAGGAACATATTCAAGCAAAAGGAAGATATTCTACTAACATTTTCTGGTAGCCCACATCACCCACATCCTCTGCAAATGAGAGAAAAAGGGTAACAAAGATGATAGAAGTCTTTGCATGTGTTCTCTGGAGCTGAAAGGCCAAGATTGGGTTATTAATTCCAGAAAACTCCTAAATGTTACCACTTGCTCAGCAACGCAGGGGAGTCCCTCTGCCCCTTTACCCTACCCCTCTTTTTAAAGTGCACATAAGCAGTTGTGAACAAAATTTTCTTTGTTTTAGGACTTCTGAGTCACTCCATCTCCATTAGGACAGCACTTTCCCACATTTGATACGATTGTCTTACCTAACTCATGGGGAAAAAGTGATTGTTCTTGCATTTGACTGAGCACAGTGAGGTTGGAAGGTGCTCAACACCATTCAGCAGAAGTCTGTTGCAGAAGACAGATTGAATAGTTTTGGATATTTTACAATTGCAACAAATTTGAGGTCATCTTTATACCATTCTGTGCTTTCTTCCAGGTATCATACCATTTTTGGAAGGTGGTAAAATGCTTGGATGACTTAGTGTCTGATACTTGGTCATTCCTAACAATATTTTAGGGATGTGAGGGAGCGAATGCTCAGTGATACCTGAAGTGAGGCCAATTTTGCTTGGAAAAGATTATGACTAGATTTCTCTACAAGCTTTTTTTCCTACTGGTTGTTTCTGAGTCTTTTCCTGGAAAGTTGTTCTCTATGGCTCACGGTGTGTGGCAAGCTTTCTCTGAAATTCCCATCTGGCACTTTCAGGAGCAAAGCTAGCTTTCTGCTTCATCTTACTACCCCCACAGAGAAAAGATTGCAGAGGAGAACCGAGTCACAGATAGAATTGCAAGGGAGTCCCTTTTCTTAATTAAGCACTGAGTAGTCAAGATTTTCTGTGCTTTGGTTGTGGGTACAAAAGCTTCACACAGTCACATCAGGAGATCCTAAGCTATTGCTCTGGGATGTGGAGTAGGCAGCTGTTTCTTCTACTGGCTCAATTTGCAAGGTGTTAGTCTACATGAAGTAGTAGTTGTGCTTTTGGCTAAACCTGCCAAATAAGTATTTTTAATTTTAATTTTTTTTTTCCATTTCCATATTTTTCACGTAAAAATCAGTCTGATTTAGATCATGACAAGATATATTGATAGACACCCACAGGAAACTATTAATACAGATCTTTCCCTATGGCTCTGTCTAACTCATATCTTCTTAAGATAGGAGGAGAAAGTAATAATTTAGCATGAATTAGTGTCTGAGGTGGAAGGATTTAGCAGAAACTTTTTTTATCTCAAGATGCAGTGTAGAGATATGGGAAGGAAGTGGGATGTCAAATGAGAAACTTCTACATCTGATTCAGTTACAAGTCCAGATGCAAATTTCAGTGCTTGTCTGAATCTTCATTTCATCCCTAACACAAGACAAGGACACAGCTGGACTTGTGAATTAAAGAATACATACGACATAATGTGTGTCTGTTGAACTGCAGACACAAAATTCCCCCATCAGAGAAACTACCCAAAGAAAAGAACTTTAGTTGCACTACTTCGACACAAACAAAAGATGTCACTGCCAGATACAAAAAGAGTTGAGCTAATTAAGGATTAGTCTGAAACTGTTCAGATCATGCCGTCATGAAACAACAGTGAATATTTTTTAGTTTCTTTCTTTATGCGAAGGGAAACCACTGAAGACAATCCGTGAAACTACTTTATCTGAAAAAAAACAACCTCAGTTCTGACTTATGAAGCTCCTTTCTTGATAGGAATGCTTATAGAAATGCTTCCAGGTTCCTGTAAATGCCCCCACGTTTCACACTCATCATATCATGTGAAGTTCTTGACCCTAAAGAAGATGCAGGGTGAATCATTACACCAAAATGAAAGAAGAAGAATATGGAGAATAGAAAGTTTGCAGATTGTGAAGGCAAAACATAGAGTAGTTTGCAATGTAAACTGAAGGAAGATGTTATCTCTCCACTCTCCTACTTACTTCAATGGGGTTACACTGTGTTAGAAGGATGCCTAGTACCCTATGCACATCAATTTTCATTGTACTATTGAGGTCAAACTCCTATTGCCTTTTTAGAATGGAGAACTATATTCATGCATTATAATCAGACAAAACTGTAGGGCAGTGCTTTCCCAGGAGTGTAACTATCAGGAAAGCAGGCACAGCCAGGCTCTTTCCATGTCCAGTTGGATTTGCATATCCTGCCCTCCTGTTCTGGGTTACCTCTGCCCAGATCTGGACTAGATCTGAAAATCCTTGCCTGGGCCAACTTCTCTCTTCCAGCTTTCCTGGGAGTTTCAGCTGTTCTCTCTGATTCTTAGGAGTGGTAGAGCAGAACACTATCCTTTGGTTCTCCTTAGTTTTACCGAGATCAGCTGGCATATCAGCCAAAAGAAGTGTGCATACCTGATAATCCTTATCCCTGCTTTCGTGTCTGCCTAGTCACCCTCTGATACTCTTGTTCATGCTTTTCAATGCTCACTTTGTTTTTCTTTCTTTTCTTTCTTTTGTTTTCTGTTGTGTGAGCACAATGTTCACAGAAGAGGCAGTTCAAGGGAAGAAATTCATTGTCCCTCTGTTAGTCCCTTGGGGAATCTGTTCAATGCTCAGTTCAGCTGGAGACTCATATTCATTTCTCTGTGAGTTCCTTCTGCTCTGGAAAACTTCCCCCTTCAAGGGAAAATCCAACTTCAGCCACCAGTGGGGAGTCCCAGGCAGCTGGACAAGAGGAGAGGGGGGTGTAAAGGACATAGAAATTGTTTCAGTGGAACAAAAACATCTGTGGAGACAATCTTCTGTGCATGATACTAGACATAATTGGGTCTTTGGAGACCTTTAGATGGAACCTATGACTTGTTCCATGTTGAAATTGGCTATCTTGGTCCCACACCCTGGCAACAGAGAGTTTGGAAAGTAGGTGAAAGCAAGCTGTGGAAAGTGATGGGAATTTTTGCCTGGTAAAACACTGGGAAAAAGCTGACCACACATGTTGAGATCCAGCCAGATGAAGGAGTAGAGGAGGTCTCTAATGTTTGCAGAAAGAAAAAATAATACTCATATAATTCAGGTGTATTTGTCAGGGTGTAGAAATTTTATCTCCCAAATTGATTCGTAAACTAGTTGGTAGGGAATATACTAGTATGTGTGCAAATACAGGGGCTGGTATGGCACAGTAGGAAGCCTGTTGTGTAGCTCAACTGCTGATTAATGTATTTTAGAAGTTGAATCTATTCTTTCAATATTTATTTTCAGGACCAATTTTGATTATTGTTATTGTACCAATAACCTAACAGATCACGAGGTCAGGTGGGCATCATCCTACACTGTGCTTAAGATGTAAATTTAAGATTATATTTGCATCTATTTAGATAATTTGTTTTGTGACAACAACTCAATGTCTTTGGAACCTCGACTTTGAATATATCCAAAGTAATGAAAAATTTTGTATTTCTTCTGTAGGATCTATCAACCAGATTATCACTTTCCTGTTGAATGATAATAGAAGTGTTAGTGGTTTGATCTTACTAAGGATGAAAAACAAGAAAAACCTTTCCCATCTTAGGAAAACTGTTAGATGGGTGACAGCAGAAAATGTATTTAAGAGATATTCCAAGTGTTGATTAAAATCTTCGATCAGTTCTGGGTATCGTAAGAACTTCCCTGAAAGACAAGAAGCACAGTCTTCTTTTCTCTTCCTTATCTTGACATCTCCTTAAAAGAATCGACTATGTCACTCAGCAGAGTGCAGTGTTACATTAATTATAGCATGCCACGTAGCATGTAGCAAGAGCTGATTCATTTAGCTTCGGGAAAAAATATCAAAGTCAAATTACTTTTGTTTCTGAAGAAGTGTGCATAGCGTCTAGAATCTGTTTTTCTAAGGTGATTTCTATCATAGCCTAAATTTCTATCATTCCTAAATGTTTTTACGTTTCTTTGTGTAGTAAGTGGTTATATGAAATATTTACAGATACAGATACAACAGAAGTTGCCAATTCATGTTTTTATTTTCCAGCAATTGTAGGACATTTATTTATTTATTTATTTATTTTTCTGTAGCTGTTCTTTTTATTGATGCTGTTCTAAAATGAAAAGCCTTTCTTTCAGTCATGCAAGAGCATGATTACGTCACCTGATACATATTATATGCCAGTAATGGCACGTGTATCTGTGTCACTGTGATGAACTGGATGCTGCTATAAAAAAGACTTTTTGGAAACATCTACTCAGATGCACAGGAGAACACTGTATTTGTACTGTGTTTGTTTGTTGCTTATTTGCTTTACTGTGGTGCTTAGACTGAAAATGGATGTTAAATGGCATTGCGCCTGGAAATTAGAGTCATATCACTTTGCACAAGTCTTTGTGTAATGCTTCACTGTTTCACTGGGTTATTTACATTGTATTCATTTTACTTGCCTGTGGTAGAACAAGGAAGTTACTGATGGGTCTAATCCTGTAGTTAAGTATGATTAAATTGTACAGTTTAGTACACAATCATCTGAATTATGCAAGCATTTACAAACCTCAGTCAGTCTACCTTAGAAGCAAATTTATTTTGGAAAAGGTATAATTTATTGACATGTTAGGAGTTAGTAGTACTGAAGAGTACCATAGCATCAATGCAAGGACAACATAGCCATTATTTTTTCACTTATCTATTCATTTACATGTATTTCAGGAACCACAAAACCCATTGCTATCTTCGCTGTCCTCTCCTCTTAGAGCTTTATAATCTATGAGTAACTCAAAGAGTCAAGAGAGGAACAGTTGGTAGTACAGATGGGACTTAAATGGATCTCACTGTAGCATAATTTTTTAGGACTCGCAGCAAAGTAACGTTTTTAAGGAAAATGTGTAGGAATACATAAATAGGATAGAAGAAAATAAAGGAAGGGTGCATATCTAAATGTAGCAGGTGGCTGTTCCACAGGCAGTAGACACATTAGGGTTATAGTGTAGCATCCTACTAAAGATCCTACAAACAGAAGACTAGTAGCATTCTATTTGTAATGATAGAAAGCTAAGAATAAGAGCAGAGAGGTCACAAGAAAGGAGATTAAATCAATATATCAAGGTATAAAGTTCATCTCGGCTTAAACATCTACATGGTGAGGGATGGTTTTGCTAAAGCCAGGAAAAGATTATTGCTAGCACTGAGATGATGCATGATGAGAAACAAAACAATCATAGCTGGATAAACAGAAGAATGTTTTATTTAAGGCTGTTATTCAGAAAGTATCTGCAAGATTTCTTTGTAGCCTCGCATGAGGATCAAGAGGGAAATTCAAGCTGAACATGATGCTGCTTTAATGGGCCCAAATGATTGTCAGGATGGTGATGTTTCCACTGTAAGGGAAAAAGAAAAAAGGGGGCAGGTGGGAAATTACTGGAGGAGGATGATTAACCATAATAAGCTTACACTGATGATTTCACATCCACTAGTGAGCTGTCAGAAAGACAAGCTGCGTGGTTAGTTAAGTGAAAATGATTCATGGCTAGAATGGAAACGTGGATTTGTAAGCTGTGAGTATGAAGGTGTTAAGTGCACTGAGGGAGTAATAATAAGAGAAAGGAGGCCAAATGAATCCTGTTCCTCTTTAAGTGGTGGAGGGCATTGAAGATGTTCTCCAAACCGTGTTTGTGAGCTGCTTAAGAGGTGGAGAGAATGGAAACTCTGAAGCCAATGAATGCCAGACTTTCAGAAATACGTGACAGTTGTGTCAAGATGTGGCAGACCAAGAATGAGATGACTGCAGTGCTGCAGTCATGAGGTTCAGTTAAGAAGTCATTGGAGGCTGTGGTGAAAATAGTTGAGTTGAATTCAGTTGCCAGGAACTCAGCTGGATGAGGTCTAAGATGTAAATAATAAAATCAGCTTCAGGTAGTTCTTCTCAAAGCACGTTAGACAACCTTGTAGTATCTGAAATCATTAGTTTGATCTACTTGCTAAGTTAAACCTCATTGCAAAATAATTCTGTAAGAAGGAACTCTTCCATTTTCCAATATCAAGCCTGCAGAAAACAGCTGTACCTGATTACAGAAGACTGGTAGTATAGGATGAATTAGTCAGAAGAAGGTAACTGCATGTAAGGTTAAAAAACGGGTAGCTGTTTTGGTAAAAGTACAAAACAAAACAACCTCACTGATGCAATGCAAACTTGTTGAAACAAATCCAAACTAATGAAAGAACATGATATAATCGGTAGAATTCAGAAAAAAAAGTAGTTTAAAATCAAAAGGGAGAGCTAAGACAACACTGCACTGGTTTTATAGAAAAAAAAATTGCTGTTCATATCTGCATCAATATCTTCTATGTTGATTTTGGCCATAATTTTAGGCCTTTTGTCTTATTGATAAAAATATTTTACCTAATGAATCTTATTCCAACAGAGATGAGAGGAGAAAAACTATGGAAGTGGCAGATTTAAAGACAGAGTAAGAACAAGGTTACTTGTGTTGGGAGGAGAAACAAGTAGTCATGGAAGAAAAGTTAAGAAAAAAGGAGACACGGAGTGATGCAAGGAGGTGTAAAATAGGGCCAAGAGCTGGGAAAGGGAACGATCATAGAATTAGAATCATAGAATTACTCAGGTTGGAAAAGACCTCAAAGATCATCAAGTCCAACTGTGGCCTAACCATGCTACCCCAACTCTAACAACCCTCTGTTAAATCATGGCCCTGAGCACCGCATCCAAATGGCTCTTAAACACATCCAGGGACGGTGACTCAGCCACCTCCATGGGGATCATGGTAGTGGGAGAAGATGTTAAATGGGAAGAGAAGGAATCAAATTTCTACGAGTTAGGTGAGAAAAGGGAGAAAGCCAAAGAAAACACATGAACAACTAAAAGCAAGCTAAAGTGGGGAGGAATATCACAGTGTATTTACTCAGTTATCACTTGAAAGAAATTGGTGTCTTCTGGTGCGATTTAGGACATATTCTGAAATTTCCTTACAGAGACACGTTCTGTTGGACATTAGATTCTGGTTTTCACCTCAACACTTTTGCCCTGCTTTGATTTTTCCTGTTAAATCAATCTCTTCTCCCATCATCTTCTTTTTAATAATAAATTCTTGCTTTTAGTTTACATTTCCCTTTCTCTTTCATGAAGGCTAATATTATCATATGAGAAACAGTGTTAAAAGAGTTCACTTGCTCTGGATTGTTTATCCACTCTCCAGATCCCATCTTACAAATCTACCCACTTGCATCAGAAGGTTCTTCTGATGGTTACAGGAATGAATGATCTTTCTACACTGAAACAGAATGAAGCTGCCTATCATTGTTTCTTTCTAAAATGGTACCAGGAAGCTACTGTTAGTATGAATTCACCCTGCTTCAATATTGTAAGTTTTGTCTCTATTGATTGCAGTAGAAGATATATATATATATATATATATATATATATTACTTCCTTATTCAGATTAAAAGTCTTTTGGAAATCATGAGAAGGTTTGTTTGAATGTGGACTGAAGAATAAATGGGTAGATTTAGATGATGAAATAAAACTTGGAAGCACTTGGAACACTGCAAGGCAACAAAACCAAGCCAAATTTTTTAAAGTTCTAATTGGAATGCACCCAAAACTAGTAAAACTTCAGTCAGGAGCAAAGGGTGAGAAACACTCTGGGAAGTTCCAGCAAAAGCTGAGATTTGGTTAAGATTAACTTTCAATTTCCCCCACCCACATGTGTCATCTGATATTCAAAAATCTTCAGAGAAAAGAGAAACTGTATGGAAGATTATAGTTTCAGCAGCATTTCCTAGCTTTAATTTTAGGACTAAGATTAAATGAGAAAATTTAGTCTCATTGGTTCTCTCAGAAAGTAGGAATCTCTTCTGACAGGCTGCAGCGTAGAGAAAGTAGATTTCCTAGAAGCCTGGCATTTAAAAGATGAAGCAGTAAAACCTGTTATTCTTTTCCCCCATTTCTGCTTATAACTGTTCATCCATTTATAAGAGTGTCTCTCTGATCTTGCTTTGCAAACAAAATAATGCATTCCTACTACAAAGATCTTAAATTCAGCTGAAGCAGATGTAGGAGGGAGGAAATAGTGCTATCCTCACTTTCCCGAGGTGCAATTTTTAGCATGATCATTGTGTATGTTTACTCTGTGGACTTCATTAGGGTAAATATATATCAAAGGTAGCTTTAAATAAAGAATTCTACTTTTATGATGTAAATTAGACTTCTAAAAGCCTTAACGTGCTCCAGCTATACTACTTATGCCTCTGAATTAATTCATATGAAGCTCTGCAATGGAGACCTACCCAAATGCAGGAAATAGCCCTGAGTTTTCTGAATCTGAAATTCAGCATCTTTGCTAACACCCTTCCTGTCTTCCATTAAAAAATAGGCAGGAAATAAGAACCGGGAGGAGAGCTAAGAACATGAAATTAATCTTCCTATGTAGCTTACAGAATTTATTTACTTAATTAATAGAGGAGCTCAACACTTTTAGCAAAAGGAAAAATTATAGGTAGCAAAAAGTCTGTGATAATCTAGAATATTCTGAAGGAATTATCAACGACTACAGGGAAAATCACAACAATTGATGAATAGAAGTAGATACAGTACTAAGTTTAAAATTCAGATCTCCGGCTCTGTGTCTTGGAACCCTGATGACTGAAAGGAAGGGATGAGTGTTAGAGAGCTGATGTACAATGGAAACACACCATTTAGATATAGACTGAATGTGTAAGTTTTCAGAGCCGGATGAGTAAAAGATGGCATGCAATAGTGAGACTAAGCTGAAGATGTTTGTGTTGTCTGGATGATCGGGACTGTGCAAAAGATGCTGGGGAGAAAGGCTTAAAGTTTTTCCTGTGGTGTCCTTGAAATGTTGGCAACAAAACGAGTATTCACTAAGATGGCAGAGGGAAAAAAAAAAACAGATTTGAGTGAGGCTAAAGCTAGCAGTGAACAGCTACTATCCTTCCCCAATTGGGTTTTGGTTACATGCAGTCTCTCGGGGCACCTATTGGAGTGTTTAACCACCCTCCCAGTGATGAAATGCGAGCTTCTACAGGGCTGCGATGGATGCTGCAGAAAGGCACGGTTGTTTAAATTTAAAGGGGATCTGTTTGGAGGCTTTCCTTGGCTTTGTAAAAATGCACAACCAAATTCAATAAAAATGCTGCTGATTTTGGTGAAAGCAGAGTTAGCCTTACGCTTTGTGGTTTTGAGAATTCTGCCTATCGATGACAATTGAAACTACTCTGAATATTAACTGTGATGGAAAAAATGCATAAGTACTAATATTTGAGACTGAGAGTTGCAACTTATAATTTAGTAATGCGATGTAGTCCTGTAGGTGCCAGACCTGCTTGGTTTTCTCACCTCTGTGCTGCATACCCAAGAGTGACACCTTGCGTAGGGCAAGGCAGAGATACTTGCTTGTGTCTCAGGGAGCCACAAAACAATGGAACAATGGTTTGAATGTCACAAGCACACAACAAGCATGCAAAGTGTGTAGCAGATTTCCAGCTGAACAGCAACTAGAGGCTGCTAAGTAAAATCTATAGTGCAAGCAGTACATTTCAGGTGCAAGGGAGACATATGAACTTTGTTAAATTACAGATCAACTGCTGGGGTGTGCTATAGCTTCTTTAAGGTTTGCCTATCCAGACCTCTCTACTGAGGTGTTAGTGATATGGAGGTGGTTGTGTTTTAGTCCAGCTGGTGTTCAGATGCAACTGTGTACCTGGTTCAGGAACTGGGAAGTTTTCCCTCTGTTTCTTAATCTGAAGGTAACTGCAAGGGTGTTTTTCATTTCCAAGAAGTGTCATTCTTCTAACTTTGCTGCTGTCCTTGTAACTCACAATTTCTCCTGCATTTTTTGTTGAAATAGCAGCTTTCTCTGGTTAACCACTAAGCTAACACCAGGATATGGTCACTGAAGGTTCACTGCATCCTAAAAGGAGATCTGTGTCTGATGCAAAGAAGAAACAAGTATTAGTTCAAATGTGGCTTTAGTCTAAGACCTCATGGAAGAATTTTGCCTTCCACTGGGCCATGTTGATACCATCACTTGGGTTTATGACCAGAAAAGTTTGGTTTTTTTCCCCCGGGTTTTATCTCTGTCCATCTTGTAGCCATGACCAACTAAAGGAAAAAAAATGTTTTATTTCTGTGTGAAAATAATCAGTCTTTTGCAGCAAGGACTCACGCAATTTAACTCAGTTTTAAATGCCCCCTTCTTTTGTTCCACAGAATATTCTGGTCACCCTGAAAACAGTGAGTTTGCATAGGAAATATTAAGGGTCATAATATCATCTTCTGGAAAGAAATAAATCAAGAAGGAAAGAAGTCATCTTGATTGAAATTACTGATGATGACCAACATGAAACCCCACTTCACAGTGTATGACTGCCCCTGAGATGTTAATTTTGAATTCATAAAGCTGAACAATACTTTTGCTGAACTCTATGAGCAGTAGATGCTGTTGTACATAAAAGATTTTGAATCAATTGAAGAACATAAGAACAGTTGTGCCTGGTCAGACTGGATGCTCTTCTAGACCTTTTCCAGTGATGGCATCCCTCCCAGATGCTTAGGAGAGAATAAAAACAGTAAGGTGAGATTATAGGACAGTTTCTCTAGAATCTTCTTCTAGTCTTCAGTACTGTGCAGCTCAGGGACTTCCACTGCCAAAGGCTCTCCCATTTAGCAATCCTTTATGGATTTTTGCAGTTGCCTATTGAACCTTAGTGCATGTGGTCTTTTGCAGCAAGGTCTGCCACCATTTAACTAAATTTTAAAGAATCACTTCCTCTGGCCTGTGCTCTGGAAGCTTTATTTGATGCCCCTTTGCTCTTGCAGTGGAAGAAAAGCTAGGAACAGCCAGCCATTGCCTGTTCACCTCCCCTATAACACATTGTTTGATAGATCTCTGAGCTTGCCCTTCTTCAGCCATCTCCAAACTAGAGCTTGAGTTTCACATAGCAGCATGCTTCACGCTCATGGAGACTTGAGCTGACTGCCATCTTTTGGTTTCCAGTAAAACATAAGTTCCATTTGAGTGTTTTGAAGGCATACATAAGTAAATGCAACCCCTTTTATTGAAGGTCTATTTCAGATTTCTTCTAGGAGCAGAGATACACTGAATTTACAGCATGGACTGGATATAGCTCCTGTTTCTCAGGAGTCAGTGTTCTACCTTGTTTGGTTTCTTGCAGAACAGAATAGTATATTAATGTTGTTGTTTGTATTCTAAAAGAAACCCCAGTCAGAGTGAATGAACTAAAAGAGATCTACATATTTCAGAGAGCATCCTGCTACTACAAAAAACTGTCCACCAAAACATCAGCTGGAAATGCTTTTCTTCTGTATGATCACTCCTGTATAGTTATGTTTAAGTGGCTTCAGAGAGGAGAGTAGAGATGTACAGAGAGTGGAACAGCTGCTGTCTCTCTGTTTGCTGTGTGAAAACTTTTCCCCTTGAGCTTCTTGGAATTGATATTTCAAGCAAAATGAGATACCGTCACCTGGATCAGCATCAGCTCTCTGCTCGGGTGTAATTCATACCAACGGAGAAAGCAGAAATTTGTCTTGAGAAAGTCACAGAAATGAGAACCACCCAAGGTATTTGTATCCCAATCTCAACAGCTTCCACTATCACTCCTTTCTATATCTTCTCCAAGTAAGGCTCCTCTGAAAGAGGGATGTGTGGAAACACTAATTTGCTTTGTTTCTCTGCTCCCTTGAGAAGCTTCCTTATATTGCAGGGTTCAATGTATTTGATTAATACAGTTGCTAGTCTTTTGCAAATCAGAATCATTAAGGTTAGAGAAGACTACTAAGATCATATAGTTCACCCATTGAACATCTGCCATAATCCACCCAACTCCAAGAGCTGGAATGGAGTTGAATCTGGTGAAACTGTTTAGATTTGTGTGTTGGGTTCATGAAGATCTTCAGATTTGGAAAATCTTCACTGGTTTCTTAGCTCCAGCATTTCAGGCGTGTTTTCTGTGTACTGAATCTCTGGAACCACATCCAGGAGAAGGGATCTTGCAGTTCAGCTGCCCCAGCATGTTTATGAAAATCGTTTTGTTCTAGTAGCATTTGTCTTTCCTAACGTGATATTTTATGTTCAGCCCTGCAGATTACCTCATGCCATTAAGCTACAGCCATTGTTGCTTAATTGTATTGTTCTGTGGTGTTTCCAATTTGCATGGGAAATTATTCATATTAATAACTCTCCATTGTTCATGTCTTCCTCAGTCGTGTTGGAGGGCGACACAATGCAAGCCCTGCTGTCAAAAGGCTTCTGAGTACTTTCAGGCATTAAGTGATTCGTCTTTGGTGAATTCAAACGAATTCAAGGCTTTTAGGGACTGACATAAAATCAGGCAAAATTCTTCAGATTTTCTTAATTTCCCCTCAGGTCACGTTGTCCAGTTTTACTTCTGATAGCAGGCTTTGACCTAAACGCTTCTGCCTCTACTACTGCTGAGCCTTGTCTCTGAAGAGTGAGACAGCTTGTCGTTCTGTGTAGGGACAGAATTTATGTAGTTTACAGTGCAAGGGAAGGGTGGAGACTGGATTAAAATATCGCATTACAGATACCGCTTGAATTCAGCAAACATCTTTGGCCTTTGCTCATATGGAGAGATGAGGCTTTTAGGTTCACTGCAACACCAGCATAAGTTGTAGTGTCTTAAGCGTAACTGCGGAAAACTCTAACATGTTTTTAGAGGATAAGGGAGTGCTTAGAAAAACATCAAAGCATCTTTTCAGTTGCTGTTTAAAACCACTCTTGTTTCGCAGTTTTTAAGCACTATCACTCAGCACTGGTTTTGCTTCCTAATGTTGATTTGCTTTCAGCCGAGCTTTTGTTTCGCAAAGTCTGTGAAACACACCTGCCTAAATACTTCAGCAATATGGAGCGAATGTGAAAATGGCTCAGTATCTATTATTTCATAACTGAAACCTACTCAGGTTTCTTTTGTATTTTAGTGCGATATTGTAAGCCACACAGGAAACCTACCTTCATTTCTATAGTGACTTATTCTAGAATATTTGGTCAGATATTATCAACTATATAATATATTAAAATTACTCAGTGTTGGCACCACTCCTAAATTCAAGCCCATCTATGTGCATTATAGCACTATTCGGATATTCAAAGAGATTGAAATGAGTTTCATTTTCTGCCAGATGGCAAATAAAGTAACCATCAAAGCAGGTAAAGCCAAAAGAAAAAGGAAAAAAAAAAGACACTGTGTCTTTTTTCTTTATTTACAGAAAGATTAGGTCAAGTGATTCTTTTATGACAAATGGTGTTCCTGTTCCTACTGAAATCAATGACAAAGCCCCATTGAGTTCACTGACAGCATAAGCTGTTCCAGTTGGGCAGTGCAAACACAAACCCTGACTGTGCCTTCGCTGACTTCAGTGTAAATCTGCATTAACCGTACTCAGTTTCTGTCTAGCTAGAATTTGACTGTTCTTGAATTCTATCAAGGTGGGTTTAACTCTTTCTGATTGAAGTACAGTTGTTAACAATGAAGAGAGAAGGATTTTCACTAACAGGAACAGATTCAAAGAGTTAATGAAACCAAACTTCATAATTATACAGATCAGCAGCATGTTCAGCTATTGTCATCAGCATTGCCAGATGGATTTCAGTGGAAATATACTGCTTTTTCACACGCAGAGGTCTGGCAGACTACACAGTTTTCTCAGGTCAGGGGAAGTTTAGACACAGAATCATAGAATTGCTCAGGTTGGAGAAGACCCTAAAGATCCTCGAGTCCAACCACAACATAACCACACTACCCTAACAAACCTCTGCTAAATCATGGCCCTGAGCACCACATCCAAAGTGTTTTTAAACACATCCAGGGATGGTGACTCAACCACATACGGAAGACTAAATACTTTCTGGTATCAGAGTCAAACTGCTTCACCTTTTCTTACTCTCCATCCTTCTCCCCATTCCAGTTTCCCACAGCATTTATATATTGGCAATTCCCCACATCCTCAAGAGCTTAATAAAAGTCTGAGTCTGAAGGAAGGTCCCTTTGTGAGTTAGTCACTGGTGAGGAGGTAAAAAGCAAAGGTAGGTGGGAGCCGCTGGTCATTTTTCACAATTCAAGGAAGTTAGATGAGGAAGGCAGGGAAAGGAGACTGTGCCAGACCCTACTTTGTCCAAGACATTCACAAATGGCCTGGAAAAGATGGTAGATAGCCAAGGTGGATGATGATACAAAGTCATTTCCACTAGTCAGTGCCTGAGAAATTAGCATGGGGATTTCACATCAACTGCCCAAGTAATACAATAGTAAAGAAGATACAGTGCTGATAAATGGCTCCTGTGATAACTTTGCATCTGTGAAAAATACAGCCCTAAGAAACACAGATCGTTCTGAATGAGCTGTTGACATTCAACAGAGATCCTGGAGTCACTGTAAATGCTAATATTAAAAATACAAATAACATCAGTTTAACATTCAGACCAGGGACTGGGTGTGGTTCTTGGCTTAGAAAAACCAAACTGCTGGTTGCTAGAAACTGGAAGATATAAAAGGGGAAGGAACATTGTGTACTCACCCAGTTTCCCATTATGTTCATTACTTGTCACTCTTGAGAGGTGCTGAGCTATATAGATCTTTGCGAAGACCTACTTCATCAGCTCTTATATCCTTATGTAAAATGAACCGTACAAGAATGTTGAACTAAGCTGTAGTCACAGAGGAAAGTGAAAGTACAGAGAAGTATTTGATCTGAGAACCGATGTCGCAAGTCCCAGGCAAAAGACTAAAGGATCACAACAAACAAAAAAAGCCTCAGAAAAGACCACAAGGACACACTATATTAACCTCTGTTAGGTTAGAAGCTTGCTAGATGTTGCTGTTGCTATAGCATGAGGGATGACTGAGACTCCAAAATACCAAATAAAGCACAGAAACACTTGATGAGCTCAGAGATACCTGTGAACAGCACATTCTGGAACTGTAGAGTGTCTGGTAGGTGCAGAATGAGACAGGCATCAGCTTAATGAACACAGTGTTTATATGGAAAACAGCATCTTCCCCTTGGAAAGACACCGATTGAGAAGAAAGTGAAAAAGCTGTCAACTTTAAAGCAAGTGGAATCCATCCCAGACTACTAATTCTTATCTTCTGTTACATAACTTTACCGTTAAACTGATGATTGTGCCTGTTGTGCTAGACAAAGCACATGGAATATTATAATGTCTGAAAGTGTTTTTAATGAATTTAGGCCACCTGCAGAAAAGCATGGGTTTACATTTCAACATCGGATGTGCTTCATTGGGCCACTTCAGTGAGATACAGTTTGTCAGCAGGCACTGCAGTGCTAGAAGGCAATGTTAAACAAACAGGAAGAAGTTGCAGAAGTACAAGGAGAAGGATATCCAGGCAAACAATAACATTTGAAGCCTTGACATTGTTTCTACTTTCAGAGCTTGACATAATTCACATCTGTAATCATATTGATCCAGCCATACAGATGCAATCTCCCTTATCTAAGATGCTAGAAGTTATATTTCTGGTTGTCATATACCTACGGACAAAACACATTTTTTTACACCTAAAAGCTGAGATATTTTGCCAGAGAAAACAAAGTACGAGATGGAGAATTATAGATTTAACTGTTTTCAACTTTTCAAATAGAGGAAATATTAAGACATATCCCATGAAGCAGATAGTACCGGGAAAATGACATTAGAATAAAGATCTCTGCCCAGCATTTTGGCTGAAGGTAGGAGGTAATTACTGAATGTCTACTGAACGTCTACACAGCCTACATTGTATTAATTCCCCAGTTTCCAGGGACTATGTAAGAAAAATTCAATGGATATGATGTTCTACAGGGTTCCTACAGAAAGGTTTTGTGAAAAAAACCTCGTCTAGGATTTCACTTACTTATATGACTTAGAAGGAGTGTTTAGGTTATTAAAAAGCTGTACTTCCATTTGAGAACACTTTGACACGTGCCCAGAGAAACAAATATATATCTTGCTTATCAAAGAAATGTGTATGGATATTTTCATTCACACTCAGCAATGAACTATTCTTAGTAACCAATAATATGCACGTGCCACATAGTAAACTTGTTGATTGCCTTGTTCCTATTGAAATAAGAGTTTTGCTTTCAGGGATCAAATATTTTACTCCCGGATTGATAGAAAATGTCATACTCTCTTTATAGCATCTCACAGTGAAAAATAAAGAGGCCTGCTAGGACCAGTTTCTTTCTTATATAAGCATTGGAAGTGACGGTATTAAGTTGAGCTGGTAAATATATGGACCAAAGTCAAAGTAGTACGAGTTAGCTGCTTTAAAGATCTAAAAATTCTGTATATTTTAACCAGTTAGTGAAACAAGAATATTCAAGGTTTGCCATATTGCTCTATCTTCTAAATGGTTAAGCCAATTGGTCCACAGCACTCCTAGTATCGACACTTTGTTTGCAATCCCTCATTACTAAGCCGGATTAACTTTTATTAAGGCCTTAAGTATGAACAATCACACTTAATCAGTGACTGCTGCCAGGTTCAGGAACACTGAAGTGCTGTAATTCTGTACACAGTTGTCATGGCAGCTGACCTACATCTAAATGATCTCGTACAGATTTCTCAGCCATTGTCTGGCGTTGTTCTTCCTGTTTGAATCATCAGTTCCTTTTCTGGGAGACCTGCCTTCCACAAAACCCTCCTTTGTGCTGCTTTGGCCTCATCTGCTGGCTCAGCCCTTCCATCCTGGCACACTCCATGTTCTGTTGGTGTTGTCCATTAGTGGAAGGAGTGGGAAGAGGAGAGCGAGGCAGTAGGACCCTATGGACTCCCAGCTACTCTGGCTGTTGCAAGCAGCTTCCGAAAGCTGAGTTTTGCTGAAGCAAGCCACAGTGGCAACTCCCTTCAGTTTCAGTACGTAAACTATTCTACCACACCATTGTTTTTGATGGGAGTTACTGCGTTTTCACAGTGACATAAAAGAAGCCAAATTTAGCCTTAAGACTGAACTTATAAAACGATGAATGAATTCTGCTCTGTGAATACATGGCCATAAATCAGGAGGCCATCTTTTCCATCCAGTACAACAGCTCTAAAATGCTTTAGCAATGTTCGGAAGCACAATTACCAAGTCGAAGTTTACAAAGCAGAGGCAAAGAGTCTTCCACGCACTTTTCCTTCCACTGAACACTCTCTCAGTGCACTTAGAAAACAAGGCCAGTGCTATTTATGAATGTTAAGGGTTTGTGCTGTTTATTTCTGCTGAAACAGTTCCTTCCTGTCAAAGCAGCCCATTTGGGAGGAAAACTGACTATTTCTGATTAGCCATCCCTTTTATCTCCCTTCTTGCCACCACTGAGAACTGAGCTGTGACGCAGCTTCAGGGGAACCCAGCCCAGGTCTTATCAGTTCCTGGCAGATCATGGATAGCTGAGATGCCTCCAGTCCATGGCTGAATTGCAAGCTCAGCAATCTGGGGCTTACAGAAAGTGAGACCAAAAGATAAGAAGAGAGCATTTACTCTTCTTTTTCTTTCTTTTTCCTACAAAGCAAACTCTAAGTACTATTGGGGCAGAAGTTTGGACTTTTTCTTTTCTTTTTTCTTTTTTTTCTTTTCTTTAAGAATCCTTAGTTTCAGTATCGGTCATTCCTGTGTGTTTGTTAGTTTTCAGGTAATTGCAAAGAAGACGATCACTGTTGCTGAACTCTTTGCATCACCAGATAGACTGCAAGTCAAGAAGTAGAGTTTACTCAGTTTACCATCTTCAAATCACAGAGTGGTAGAAAAATCCCAGATCTGTAAGATTATGTGACATTTTAAAGTGATGTCTCTTTTCAGTGATACTGAACGCTATGAGATTTGTCAAGAGTTTTTGCTCCTACTCGCAAGTTGGCTTATTCAGTCCCGTCATCTAGGGAGAGCTTGCTTTTTAAAGAGGACTTTCAAAGCATCATGAACGATGCAGATATTAAGCGCAAGGAATATCATGAGGAGAGACCATCATTGAACAGCTGTACGTTGATTCAGACCTGCTGAACAAAAACCAAAGATTATGTGACAGTTTCTTAAACAACAGTGAAGATTTAGAACAATCAGTTTATGGAATAATTGGCAAGAGAGTCAAATCTGACAACAATATCAGGATTACCCCTCTAGAGTGCTGGGGAGGGGAAGTAGATAATATATACATCATGATAAATGTGCCTTTCCTCCCACTGCTTTTGAATCTCAGTATGTAACACTCTCCCACTCTGATTTTTGCTCTTTCGCCGTAGAATGCTATACACACGCAATGAAATTCTACTAAAGGAAAGCACTGCAGGCTGAAGGGAGTCATGAAACTTGAAAACAAAACAGAGACGACTGCATGACACTTCCCATTCAGAAAAAAAATGTCAGATGACTAAGCAAGAGGTACTCGTATTCCATCTGCATTGCCTAAGTTAGTGTAGCGATTTCACGTGCGTTGCCCACACACTGGACTTTTCAGTCCTCTTTGCAAAGGACAGAAATACCATCCTTTTTTTTTGGGTAATGGAAGTGACTGTGCAAGACTTTCAGCATACTGAGCACAGGGGTTTCCAGCTCTCATGGATCGCTTAGCACAACACAGATGCCTGCAGTAATCAGAGATATTGTTAATTGTTTATCCTTTTGTCTCACGAACAGAAAGCATTTGCTAGAGTTGCTGGCAAAGGACTCTTTCACTTAGGAGGCAGAATGTGTTTAGTAGCTATTATGGCAAGCAGTGATTCATACCCTTTGGACCCCAGTCGTATTTTGTGTGCTATAAGAATAGAGTAAATTACATTCTAGAGAGCTTTGCCAATGAAATATTAAAGCTAATATCTGTGATAGCACTGATTGCTCTACTTTTTGGAAGGACTGAGGAGGAAGGGAGAAGTGAAATACATTGTCAGTAGCTATCCCTCCAGCCTTTCAAAGAGCTGCTCTGATGTTTTTGTGGCTAAGAATGTGACATATACCACAAACTCTGTGGAGCCTCATGAAGGGGGAGATTCAGGTGTATGTTCTGCTGTGAGCTGCAGCCGGACCAGGCATGTTGGTCAGTCCTAGAGGATGTATGTGAGATATCCCATGGTGAAGCCAAGGTCCTTATCCCTAATGGTCTGCGTTGAAGCATGAGAGGGCTTCCAACTAACAGGCTGACATAGTCCCATGGAAGAAACCAAGGTATGTGGAAGGCAGAGGAGCTCTGAGCTTACCGTTGTTTGGGTTGAGGTGTAGCTCAAAAGTGCTCTCAGGTCTACCCAACCCACATACAAGAGTGGCCTGACTTCAGTAGCTCGTCATGGTTTATTTCCTCTTACGACTGAGGATAAGATTACCCAGCAGACCTCTTGCTAGCATGCTGCTTGGCAGTTGCTTGGTACACCATTGCCATGGGTGCTGAAACAAACCTGCCTGGAAGCAGCTTGACTGCTATGAGCTTTGCTCCTCCTGCAGCGCTTCCATCAAGCATATTACCTTCCCTTAAGACTAAGCATCTGTAGTGATGACATGGCTGCGTGAAGGCAAGAGCTTTCCAGATCTCCAGGCAGGTGTCCCAGTTTACTAAATGATGGCTAAACTAAAGCGTGTCAATGCTTCCGTAGGAACAGCACCAGCTTTTGGAGATGCAATTGAATGATGGTTCCATGGTCCTACATCTCTGAGATGGATCTCCACTGGTGAGAGAAGTGCTGGGGGTTGTTCCCTAGTGAAGCGGTGGATGCCCCACCAATGGAAGTGTTCAGCATCAGGTCGCAGCGGCCGGGCGTTACAGGTGAGGCGGCGCCGCGGGGAGCGCCGGGAGCTGTAGTTCTCGCTGCGAGGCGGCCCGACTACAAGCCCCAAGGCGGCCCGCGCGCCGCGACTGCACCGCACGTGGTGGTGGGGGGGCGGCGGGAGGCAGCGCCCGGCGGTCCGGCCCTGCGGCTCGCCGCTCCCGGGGGCGGCCGAGCGGAAAACCCGCCCGCCCGGCGGGGCGGTGGTGATGCGCCGCGCCTCGCCCCGCCGCTCTCCTCGTTAACCAGTCCGCTCGTGCCCGGCCGCCGCCGGCCGGCCCTGCCCCATGAGCGCCGCCCCGCCGCCAGCCGCTCGCTAACCGGCAGCTGCCGAGGGTCCCGCGCGGCCGGCAGGCGTAGCCATGGGGAATGGCATGAACAAGGTAACGCCGCTCGGTCGGCCTCGGAGCCGCGGGGCGAGTGCATGTGCGCGGGGGCGGCCGCCTCCCCGCCTTTGTCTGGCGGCGGCACCTGGCTGCGGAACAAAGGCGGCGGGCGGGAGGGCTTTCCCTCGGCTCTCGGGGTTTTTTCGGTTTCCTTCTCGTTGTTTTTCCCTCCCCTACGAGGCGGGGGGAAGGGACGAGGCCGCGCGGCTTCTGGGCGCGTTTCCTGCCCGGCCGCGGCCCCGGAGGGGCGGTGGACGAGGGGAGTGGGGGTGCCGGTTTCGGTGGTGCCCGCCCGGGGGTTCCCCGCACGGCGCCCCGGGAGCGGCCTGCGCAGCCCCGAGCCCTGGCTGCCACCGGGCCGCGGGGCAGGAGAGCCCCGTACAGCCTGTGGTGAGGCAGGAAGGTGGATCTGCGCCGTTCGGGGTGTCGGCCTCTCAGTAGCCGGCGACTCCCTTGGCGCTTTGTGCGGTTGTGGAAGGGCAGCTGTGATTCCTGTCAGCATCTCCGCCTCTGCCTTAGGGGTAGGTTTGGAGGTGCGGTAACTGGCCCGCTGCAAGGAAGAGAAGTTGAGTCATCTCCTCTGTCGAACATCCTGCTCTGAGCTCTCTGGGAGTAGCCTTGCACCGATCCTGGCCTCCTTGCCGGCAGCATAGCTGGAGATGGGCACCTAGTAAGCGGTTGCGGTGGGTCCGTGCTGCTGTGAACATCCTGGTGCTTGGTGCTCCTCCTGCATGGAGGTGCCCCTCATCCCGTGGACAGACACTTTAGGATAAGAGAATCTAGACAGGGAGAAGGCATGGGTGGTTAATCCAGCCGAGTGGTAGGAGTGACACTTCCCCTGGTCCTTCTCTTCAACTCTTGGTTTTAAAGCAAGGGGGTAGAATCACAGAATCATTTGAGTTGGAAGGAACACTCAAGGGCTGTCCAGTCCAACTCCTCTGCAATGAACGTGAACACCTACAGTGAGATCAGGTTGCTCAGAGCCCCATCCAGCCTGACCTTGAGTGTCCCCAGGGATGGGGCATCCACCACCTCTCTGTAGCCACCCTCTACAAGTGAACAGTGAGGAATAAATACAGTTGGTACGTTGGTAGTATTTTTCTAGGCATGTTTGAAGGTATCCTGCCACTCTCAGTATGTTGATGTGGGATGCTACCATTGCAGTCCAGGGGGAGAAAGTCTCAGCCCCTTCAACCTGAGCGTTCTTTGCTTTGCATCTTACTTCAGCGCTCCGTGAGCAGACAGCCCATGACTCAGGGAAATTTGGTCACTCTGGATTTGTTACGTGTTGTCCTGATGTGTTGCAACCAGAATGTTCAGAACAAGCACAGCACCACGTTAGTTCTTCTCTCTTTCCTATGTAACCAAAAGGATGAAACCTTCGTTGGTCTGGAGGGGCTGACTCCTTTAAGGAGGCCATGATCATGCTGGGTACTGATTTATTTTTGCAAGGGTCCCGTGTGCAGGTCTGGTACGTGGCACCTTCAGAATGTGCCCCTGGATCATCTGTTCCTTTTGATCTTGTGAGTCAGCGAAAGCCAGAGAGGTGAAGAGAGGTGTGGACTCATCAGCTGTTGGATTTGCTTGGCTTGGAGTAGTCTGTCAATACAAATTACCTTAGTTTGCAACTGAAGTGTTGTTATTGTGTGTGTGTGTGTGTGTGTGTGTGAGAGTTGTATTTTGCAATAAAAGGAAATAAGCAGTTTGTTCAGTGCTGGATTATTTCATTTAGAAAATCTCTGTACTGAAGCCAAGGAAAGAGGATTAGTGGTGACCCATAATAAGTTATGGCAAGGAAAACTCTGGAGACTGCTGCTCTTGGATTCTGAGCCTTTCTCAGTGGCACGGTCCCCTCCTGTTTTTCTGTCACACGATACTGATGTATATTATGCTAACTGACTTTGTGCAGCCATTGGTGTTGATTGGAAGGCTTGAGGCCTGGCATTTTAATTTACTTATTTATCTTTAGTTATTACTTTCCTCTGTTAAAATTATCCATGTTAATTCTTTTCCTTGAGTTTATCCAGATATCCTGGTTTTTCCCAAGTTAAGCCGAAAGCATTGGTTTCTAATGCTGTTCTTACTCTGTATAGAGAAAAGCAATGGGCTGCTGACTGCATTGACTTCAAACTCGTCTCCTGGCTGCTATTAATTTTCCCATTTATTTTTATTTTTTTTAGTTTTATTTAAGCGCAGGATGAGTCATGAGGTTGGGCATAAGAAAGGTGGCCTTATTTGTCTTTGCGCTTAATGCCTAACTTTGACTTGTATTCAAAGGTCAACCTGAGTCTGCGGTTGAAAATGACAAAGACGTTTTCCAGGAGCTGAAGTCTAGTGACTGAAACGGTGATAGAAATGATAGTACTAAGCTTTGGCTGTCTGTGAACCACGGCATCCTTAGTCAAGAGTTGTTTTTTTTTCCTGGGTTGGTCCTTTGCCTTGCTACAGTTAAACGCCAGTTATTCATACAGACCCTGCTGAAGGGGCGAGTTGAGTGTTAGTGCTACAGAAAGAGCAGGTAAGCTGTGTTCGTTGCAGGAGCTGATTGGTGAGGAATGGAAATCACCGTGGACAGTTGCATCTAGTTCTGTGGAAGTCAGCAGAGCTGTGCCACTTAATGTCAGCAGCAGCCAATCCCTCTCCCTTGCTGGCTGATGAGGTGGGCTGATCTGTTCCCCCCTGCAGCCTTTTGCAGCCCGATGAAACTTGTCCAGAGCACCCATCCTTAGCAACACGTTTAGAAGCAGCATTGGGCAAGGAATTGGATGGCTCTGTACTGAGTGCCTGTCCAAATAGTAGACTGGCAAAAAAAAAACTTCAAGCCATGTTTTTAGAGAAGTATATTTTTTCCAAGAGGACTCGTAAGAAGTCTTAGCAATCCATGGTAGGGCTCTGTGGTCATGCATGGTGAAGAACATGAGCTGTTCTCATGGGAGATACGACCAAAGGCAGGCGTTGCTCTTCTCGTTGTTGGTTATGCAGTCTTCTGTTATTTAGTCCATGGTCATTTTGTCAGTGTTTCGGATGATAGAAAGGAGGCTACTGTTTTTATTCAGAAAGCAGGGGTTGAAAAGTTCACAAAAACAACCACCTAGTGTTTTTCTCCTGTGACTCCCACCCTTTCTCTCGCACGCTCCTGGCAGCCATCGGCCCTCGTTGTGCACGGCCTGGAGTTGCAGTTGCTGAAGGCAGTGTGAGATGACACAGCTGAAAGTTCCCAGCCATAGTCTAGTGCTGAAGTATTAGTCAGCACAGTATGAAGATTCACTTCTTTCCAGGTAGCTTTCACCCATAGTCATGTTTCTTGCTTCTAGAATGACTAGGACAACAGGGGCAACATCTGTCCTTGGTTGCACAGTGTCCTAATTTTCTACCTAGCATACAGCGTTGCTTCATAGTGCACCGGTGCAAATGCAATCTAAAAAGCCTCCATTTTAAATCTCTCCGCCCTGGTGTTTCTTGGCATCTCTTTAATTTGTAATGTCTAGCCTTAATGACTGCATTTGAAGCTTTCGTGTTCTCTTGAGAGCACGCTTTTGATGCAGAAATAATGTCCTGGAGCCTAAAACGCTGTAGTGTACTGTAGTGGGGATGTGATTTGAGACTTGTGCTGCAGATAGTCTACAGTAGCAAGGCTATTTAGAATAGAAAGAAAGGCGATTTAATTTATTTGCATTTTAAACGTCAGCTAAGAGGGTTGGTTGGGATGGTTTGGTTGGTGAAGCTGGTTCCTAACTAGGCTCACTTTTGCTTTAGAGCATGCAAAGACCCCAGAGCAGCCATCTTTTAATAATGACTGCAGATTTGAGCTCCCTGCTTTAGAGCTGGTGTGCCACGCTGTGGTTGCCCAATGAAGCCTGGAGGGTAGAATCCTTGTGCAAAGCTACATGTGAGCATGCACGTCATTGGAGCTTTGCTGGTTTTTGTGAGGCCAGGTAATAATAGTGAAAGCAGCATTTTTATATCTGGGGAAAGCCACGGCATTAGGACATACTTGAAGGTATTTCACAGGTCCTGCCAGCCTAGGCGTGGTGCACTGGGTTGCCTTTCAGCAGGCGGGCTGCTGCAAGGGGAGGCTTGAGTGCTAATCCTCAATGAGAACCTGCCGTGGCTTTTGGAACTTGGCGGCTGCTGGACGGAGCAAAACGGGTGGAGTTTTACCTTTAAATAGCCACACTCAAGAAGCTGTTGCTGCTGTTGTGATGACACATGGGTGTTGCTAAGGCTTTCGGAAGCCAGTGCTGACATATCTGTATTGGTGGTATGCTTTGCATGCACCAAAGAAAAGTGGATCATGTGCTCTCACTGCCACAGTTCTGCTCCCTTCAAAGGATGCGGGTGTGGGTCAGATTTTTCAGGTGTCAGAAAATGAGATTTTTTGACCAGAAAGCATGTGCTTGGACTGCTTGTTTTATTTTTATGCCCTTAGTGCCGTTCCCAAGTTGGGAGGGGTAGCACTGCGGTATTTATCCCTGTGTGTGCACAGGACCAGCCGTCAGCTTGACCTTGGTGCTCACGAGTTAATGAAAGTCTTCTAACCGAGACCTGCTCAGGCTGCTAGGTGCAGTGGTGTGAGTGGGCAGATCTGGGAGAGGAAAATGCAACTCACAGACTGTCATCGATTCTCACTCTGTAAATGCACAACTAGCTGGGTGCAGTGATTTCCTCCAGCTAAGAGCCCGGCAGTGCTGTATCTCCCACTTGCATGGCTTTACATTTCAAAGGTCCCTCAGGATTTTGTGTTGCAGTGCTTTATCCAGCTCGCTTAGCAACTTTAGGCAAATCGCCTTCTCTTTTTGAAGTTTCATCATTAGTTTACTGAGTGTGCTCTTATCATGCTGTGTGTGTGTGTGGGGGGTGTCGGGATGTGTTCTGAGGCGCACTCCATGTTTGACAAGGGCTTCTGATATCCTTGGAGAGCGCCCGTTATGTGAGAGTCCACATGATTAACAACCCTGGTTGTCAACGAGAGCTTTTGGAGAGCCGTGCATCGAGAGTAAGGCAGCTTGAGAAGGTTGCAGAGAGGCACAAAATGCTGCCAGCAGTCTGTAGATTGCATTTGACAATGGTCTGCTGAAGTAGTATGTTCCATCCTGTATGCAAATTGAACTTTGTCAAATTGTGTTACCACAAGATATCTATATTTGATACTATATTTCTTTCTCACAGATTCTGCCTGGCTTGTTCATTGGCAACTTTAAAGGTAAGATTAGTTTTATCCTTATTTCTAGGATTGCTTCACAGGGGTCTCAAGGTGTTGTTTCGCAGGCCTGGGGAGTTCACTGATGTCTGTGCAGCTGCTTTGACCTCATCTTGTTTCGTTCTTGGATTCACCTGGTAGCATTTAAAGAAGAACCCGTTTGCCATCTCATCTGTGTGCTGCGCTGCAAGTACTTTTAAGAGAAGAAAAATGAATGCCATCTCCTCAGTTCATGTTTCAGCTGGAATTCCTAAACATTGGCCTGCCTTAAATGATTCCTGCGCTAGGCAGACAAGCATGTGAGCCAGGCAGATTCTTTGTAAGGCTTTCAGCAAGCCCTCCTTATAAGTAAAGCTTAGTGTGCCTCCTGCATGTTGCTTTCTTTATTTTGGTTATTTGTAACAGCTGCCAATGACTGGTAGGTCTGCAGATTGCTGTCTGACCACTAATAACTTGCATTGCCCAGGCTGCAGATGTATGATCCTCTGACTGTTCACCCTTTTGCATGAGGTTTACCTTTTGTTCACAGAAAGACAACCGTATTTAGAAAAAAATAGGAAACTTCATATAGGCATCCAAACCAATGACCTGTTCTCAAAGCTCCCTTTTAGTAGCAGTTGCAACTGATGGTCCCTGCTCTGAAATAAAGGAGTTGTGCCTGTACAGTTTTTTTGAGGTAGAGGTGCTATCCTTGCTGTGTTTCGTTGTGGTAACAAAGTAGGACTCATGGGGGCTACTGCAACATCATACCCTTCTCAGTCTGTCCATTACCATAGCTGACCTGCTAAGACTGGACAAGGTCTGCACTGGATTTAGATACTGCTGTATTCTTCTCTGTTCCCCTCTCCCTTGCCTCCCCTGCACCAGAACCTGCACCATCACTATTTTCTGTCTGAACTGCCATCTGATTTACCGGACTCTGAACCTGAAAGCTCTAAAAGGCAGTCTTGCTGCCTGGGTCCAGTGCTTGCTGCTGCTGTGAAGCAGAGCTTGGGAAGCAGTCTAGGGTACTCATGAAGCTGAGAGCTGCCTTTTGCTACACTGGGATGCCAACACAAGCACAGTGGCTAGTGTGTGAGAGTCATGCCACAGTAAGGGAAGTGAGTTGATACTGGCCGAAGCAGGAGGAGAAACAGAATATAAGGGAGAAAGGCTAGGTTTGAGGACTGACTGCTGCATGAGCTAGTGACAAACCTAAATCAGAGCTGTGTTTCCTTTACTTTGTCAAGTAATGTGAGAAAGGGGCAGGATGGAGTTTGGATGGTGGGCAGTAGAGTCCTTGGTTTTAAAGTTTCTGGCAGAGTGGGTATGATGGGCCCAAAGGTGGCTCTTGGTCTGTTCCTCTTGCTGCTTCAGCTCTGCTGATACACCTTTGACAATACGCCTAGAGGAGTGAAACTCAGCTGGAGCATCTGTTTCTTAATGCAGTTCTGTTTTCAGCCAGCGAACAGTATGACCAGCTGAGGGGAGCTGAGTAGGGTTGCAGAGCGTCAGCACTGCCTGTGCCAGGGTTGTGACCCTTGTGCTTGCTCTGCTTTGCTGGTTCAGCCATGTTTGCCATTGGTGGTACGTCAGTCACTTCTGCACAGGGAGCTGAGGTGTGCATGGGGGTGGCTAGTGTTCCTGGAAGCATCTCTTGGAAAAAAAACAGAGGCTGGAATGCTTCAGTTATCCACGTAAAAGAGGGAAAGGGCGGGCTTTAATATCAATATCTGTGTTTTGGAGTCTGTTTTTAAATTGATTAAAAACCCAAGAAAAATGTTCACTTATTTATTGCTATGACTCTCGGTCACATTGCGTTGAATTCTTAACCCCCACAAGCATCATTCTGTATCTCTGTACAGGTATTAAACACAAACAGCAAGAGAGAATATTGATGTTTCAGTACTTCATTAACATAAAAGTGAAGTTTTATTGTATTAGCATCTTTGGCTTTGTCTGCACCTCCCATCCCTTCCAACTGCTTCAGAACAATTGCAGTGAGCTTTCCATGCAGTGAAGTCATCCCATTTAGGAACAGGCAGTGGGTTTATCACCAGTGTATTTTTCCGGAGGAGTTTGATCACCACGTTCCCAGGGCATGTTCTGATTTGTGGCACTCTTTCAAAAAGTGACTAATGAATTTTGAGACTTCCATAAGGGGGATCGTGGCTGAGAAATGCTCGGCAGCGTGCACTTGGGCTTGGTTCGAATATCCCAATTTGGGCAGCTGAAACATGTAGCTACTAATACGGACAGGGCTTTTAGCAAATTGATTACTGTCATGCTCCACTTGCCGAATAGCCAGGTTGCTCAGAATTGAATGAAGTTCCATATGGTCAGCAAGAGTAGCACCGAATCCTTGGTGTTGTGCATCTTACCTGGATGCAGAGTCGAGGCACTTTGGTGCGCTCTGTGTCTATGTGCAGGGGGTGAGGAGTTAGCAGGGATCTCTGAAATGCTCTGATCTGCCCTCTGGAGGATAGTCTCTCCTCCTTTCTCTAGTGGCTAACCAGAGAGCACAGGGAGGCAGGGTTTCCATCGCTGGTTCCTAAAGACACCATCCTACTCAAGTTTGTCTCTCCACTGAATGAGAAACCTCTGGGGAAGCTGGCAGTCTGAGGGAAGAGGGACAATGTTTTGCAGTTCCTGCTAAATGAAAGCAGGATGTGAAAGGGTGTTAAATGCTGTAGTTGCGGAGGTGTGTTGTTTGAAGAAGGCATTCAGCAGTTGTTCTCTGGAATTACTTACTATTCAATATTCAGCGATATTTCTGCTTTCTGCGTTAATATTCCTGCCATCTTTTTAGGTGTAATTAACACAAAACCAGCGTATGTCTGAGAAAGTTCAAGCTCTTCTGCCTTTAACTGGGAGATAAACTAGTGCCCATGAAAAAACCTGTAGGATACATCTGACAGAAATGGGAGCTGAGCTTTCCCACTGTGGTTTGGGTGCTGCTGCCATGCAAGCTTCTAGCTGCATCACAATGAGAGGGGTTTCTGCAGCTACCTTAGAGTGTTTAGGATAGAAAGCATGCAATCCTGACTATAGAAAGCACTGGGATATGTGCTGAAATCCCACTAAGTATCTAGCACTCGAGTATGTCTCTCCTTGTTATCTTTGAAGATCTGTGGGCATTGTTGTGCTCACCAGTAGAAAATCAAAATAGTAACGTCTAGTGTAGTTGAGATTGCACAGCTAGAGGGCAGAAACATTCAAGAAGAACCCCAGGTGTCCATACAAAATAGTCTAAACTGAGTTTGGTCTGAAAGCTCATTGGGGTCTGGAACTTCTGGGCTTCTTCAGTGAAAATGAATGAGGAGTTACAGCCTCAAAATAAAGGGGAGGGGCAAAATTAGGAATGGGAAAGTAGTAGTAAACTCTTCTACCTGGCTGTAGTTTGGGGGGACATTTAGATAGTTGCAGTTGCTCCTTTCAGAGCAACCCTCAAAAGACAAATAGTTTATTGTGGGATTGAGTGCAGTTGTAAGCTCCAGAGATTCAAGAGTTTTCCTACCTTGAGTATTTGAGGAGCTTTCGTCCTTCATTGCTTGTACTCAGTTGGAAGAGTCAAGTTTTTCCAATGGAATATTTGGGGGCTTTTTGATTCAAAGGGGAAAGCCGCAATATGAGGTTTAATTCCCCCAAAGAGTCCGGTGTTGCTGTGAACGAACTGGAGAGTCTAGGGAAAGTTTATACTCTTCCCATTGCTGAGTGCGGAAAGGTGGTATCCACCAAGTGGTTCTGCTATATTTCTAGATCCATTCTATTATCAGCTTTGTAGTTCTTTTGAGAAAAGATAAATATATATATAGATATATATGTGTATATATATATATTATTATTATTTCCCTAAGGCAGCTCTGGGATAAAGCCATTTCCAGCTTGCTTCTAGGAATGTAATTTGTGGCATGATTTTGATTTGTTGAAATGAACTCAGGTAGCTGAAGAACTAATATCTTTCAGTCCTTTTCAGTTGCACCGTGTCCGTTAGGCTTTTCAGTCTGCCTTGAAGCAGTTAATGTTCACTGTGGGTCATGTCTGCCTCATGTGGCAAGCCACTTCTTACCTTATCTTAGGGAATGGGGTCTAATTGTGCCCTTATGCAGGTTTTGATGAAGTCTGTCTCTAGCCTTTTGGGAACTGAAAGCATTTGCTTTTAGGAGTGTTTAGACTGTTTTCTAGGGCTTTCAGAACCTTAGGTGTCCTCTGAGAAGTCAGGACTGTTCTATGTACTTCTCAAACCCAAAGGATTAGGAGACCTCTCCTGGCAAACATTAGCGTTTCTTCTTTGAAATGCCTGCTCTGGGATTCTTAGGAAATTCTAATTGTTCTATGAAGCTGGACCTTAATTCTGTTTCAGATAGAATTTGGGTTAATTCTCTGCTGAAGGGATAAGTAACTGTGTTGGTCATACAAGCATAAACCAAACAGCTATTGGGAATTGATTCAGCTCTGACTTTTCATTTTATCAGCCTCAAATAAGCTTTTGCACTCGGATTAATTTTAAGTATTCTTTCCTGTTACTGTGCTCACGTGGATTTGTCTGTGGGGGAGTATAATTAAATGTCCAGTTCCTCTTTGAGATGTAGAAAAGGCATTGAAACTTTATAGTAGAGTGGAGAAAGATGAAGCAAGAGGTGCTGATTGAGCTCTCGCACGTACATAAAAAAAACGTGTACAGGTGATACTATTGTTATTTTTGTACCTAGAGAGAGCCGGTTTGAAACCTTTGTGGTTGATGCTCTTTTTTTGTGTGCAGCCAGGCTAATGTGAACAGATTGTATGGGCTAATTTGGAAGGCAGGTGTTCTCATCATAAAACCACCGCTGTAATAGCTGTGATGCGTTGTGTCATGCTCATGGGAAAAGGTCAAGAGTAAGTGGACATAAACTAACTTTTACCTGTATTTGTGGTTCTTCAAGGTCATCTTCTGACATGTAGATCATTCAGTGGAGGGAAAGTTGCTCACTGATGACTAATGATCTATTTTACCTTCTTTCTCATAGAAACAAAACCATATTTTCACAACATCTAGCATCAAAATCTGTTGCCCCAGTTTGCTTTCCAGTTTTGAATGTTTGAAACACCTCAGTTAAAGGTCTAGGAATCACTTTTTCACTGTTGTGTTTCCTCGTTACAGCATTTTTCTTATGCATTCAGAATCTTCTCAGTCTCTCTTTGTATTTAAAATAATGCTGTGTATTGGGTAAATGCACCATTTTCTCTACTAGTCCACAGAAAATAAGAATCTAGTTCTGGTGTTGGCTGGCCCATTAATACCTTAATTTGAGTGATTCAAGCCAGGTGGTTCGCTTCACTACTCAGCCTGAATAAGGCAAGGTCAGTGCCTCAAATTATATCTCTCGAAGTGGGATTTGTGGGTGAGAGGATTTCTTGTACAGCTCTGACTGCTTGTTCAGATGGCCATCACCTGCACATAGACATTCACAGATTTACATTTCAGATGCAAAATATGCGAAACTTTTGACTTCAGAACACATTCCTGAGTCACTTAAGCTTGTTCTTTATATAGTATTTAATTTGTTTTGGAGTTAAAGTGTTTTTTTTCCCATCCCTCTCTGATGATGGTGTTCTAGAACAGCTGCATTTGCAATTTTGCTTTACTTTTCCAAGCTTCGAAAAGAAATGTAGCAATGATGTTTTTTAACATGCTCGGGGGAAAAAGGAATGGGGTGTTGTTTCAAGAGATTAAAAAGAAGTCTTCCTTTTTTTCTTTTTCCCTTTACAGATGCCCGAGATGTAGAGCAGTTGAGCAAGAATAACATTACGCACATTCTTTCAATTCATGACAGTGCCCGTCCTATGCTTGAGGTAAGAGGGATGGAAACTCCATAATAAACTCTTACTTTGACACTGAGAGTTACAGCTACCTTGGGATTTATGATGCGTTCTGCTTGACTGGCGTTTTGAAATGGAATTTGGAAATGTTTGACAGCTGTAGACTTGGGATCCTGTCACAAATTTTGCTGTTGCTGCTGTTGCAACAAGAAGGAATCTAGCTGATAGAGACAATGAATAGCAGAATCACAGAATGACCCGGGTTGGAAGGGACCTCAAGGATCATGTAGTTCCAACCCCCCTGCCTAGCAGGGCCACCAAACATACACATTTACTAGATCAGGTTGCCCAGGGCCCCATCCAACCTGGCCTTGAAAAATTGTAAAGGATTGTTATCAATCTAATAGTAAAGGTAAGTTTTTTTTGTGTGTGGAGTTCATGCATCACATGAACAACAATATTCCTTCTCCCCTTTTTGCACTGCCAGCTTGCCTTTGTACTAGGCCACTTTCTTAAGTCTTTAAAGCAAATTGTTGTCTGAGTAGTTTGCAGTCCTCCCTAGGGCTTGGGGCCTGGGAGAAACAAGTGCTCTCTTGTGTAATGTATCTAAGACAGTGGAGCATCTGTAGGTCTCCAACACTTTAACGCAAAGTATTCCTCATTTTACGGAAGGGGAACTTATCTCAAGAGTTGAAATGACTTGACTTGCTGTGTCATCTTGAGCAGTGAAAGAGCTGGAACCAATCTGTAGCTCTCTTTGACTGTTGTGCTTTCTTCTTTATACCACATTGCCTTAAAGGGAGAAAAGTGTGTCAGGGCTTTGCTACACCCTAAAATCCTGCTGTTAGATTTATATTGGGAACTATTTGTCCTCTTAAATTCACTAGCTTGTTCCCTGCATTTCATTTTTCCTGAAGTATGGCAAAGTAGGAGATAAGACTGTTGGTGGTTTCACCTCTGGAATCTCTCCTTTTCACACTTATCGCATAAAGTCTCTAGTGGATTCAGTCCTAAGACTGAAAACTACAAACTTACTACAAAAGCTACAAAACTTCCACTCCTCTCAGGCAAATCAGTAGTCAAGCTGAACAAAAGATATCCCTAATACGTCATGATTAAAACAAAAATGAACTTTGTGGGGAATTCAAGGCTTCCCTTTAGCTTAGAAGTGGGTTTAAGCAGGGTTTACACGAGCTGTAAACTTTGTAGTGTCCATCTGACTTACAGTGAGCCTGATGCAGGTTAGTTCTGAATCACTGAACTTCAAACTGTGCTTAGTTGAGAAGAGATGTAGTTGCTTCCTCCAGCGTGCTGCTCTCTAAAATGAGTAGAGGCTTGATTTGTTTTATTATCGTTATTAGAAAGGTAGGAATGCTAATTATGGCACATTCCAGCTGCAGCCTCAGGTCAGTGTTTCTTGTGGTGTTGGTGGTAATGCTGACAGCCCACATGTCTTCCTGACATGGCGTTGCATCTGTTTGTGGGTCTGTGTGGTGAACAGATCTGGGAGCTTGTGTGAGCCAAACATAATCAAGTCATCATTTCTTCTTCTAGCTATTTCCACAAAAGACATCAAATGTTAAATTTGCTCAGCTCAGTTCCCGATCTGGTTCATGATGTAGCCTTATAACTTACAGTGGTAGGGGAGCAGTAGCTGGTTGAGGGTAGGCTTTCTTTGTTCACCCCTTCCTCTGAAATAAATATTTCTCTAACTATGCCTTCTGCTTTTGCTACATGCAATGTATTCTTTTCCTTGCAGGTACTGTGGAAAGCAACAGTTAAACTTCTGTAAATAGTGCAAGGATTTCAAAGTCTATTCGTTTGGGAGCTGAACTGATTAATATTGCTTTATTATTGATAGTCTTACTGTGAACTTACTTTATCTGCATCTGAATGTTCCTCTTTTGGAACAAAGACCTAGAAAATATTGTGTTATTTCCTTTATTGTTTGCATCTTTCCATGCCTGTAGGTAGGTTTGTTTACAGCTGATATATCCATGTAGCGCTTGAGGCTTGTTCTCAAGCCCATTGAAGTCAAACAGCAATGCTTTTCTGATACATTTCCTTCCCTTTTATGCTAGACATCACTGTAAGTGAGAGCCTACGTTGGTATTCAGAAATCCATTTAATTTTATTTGGATCTTTGAACATGGAAGTGCTGTGAATTAAAAAGCTTTTTTTCCTGAGGCTCCCTGTTTTGTATTGGTGTGTGTGTGTGCACTGATAGTTTTGAAAATGCTACATTTTCATGAGCAGCAGCGTTTGTCTCTTGCTAACAACATTTCAAGGACTTCCTAATCACCCTATATGAAACGTTACAAATATTCCATTAAGCAAAGCTTTCTCTGCTTTAAGGGTAAGTGTTTTTAGGAACAGAAAACTTGCTGTTGTTGTCAAAGAGGATTTGGTCATCTTTAGCTGGAACAAATAAATATGGGCGCATACTCTCAAAGAGGTGCCAGATTACTCACATCTTGCTTGTCATGTTTTGAAATTATGATAGTGACTGTTGTGGTACGAAAGTTGTTCTGATACAACACCTGAAGCTGCAAACCTTGGGTAGAAGATGAAAATGAGCAATCTGGTTGCGATATCCGTACTGGGAAGGAACAATACTCAAGCGGAAAAAGCCAACGTCCAGTATATGTGGAAAGCATCTACTTGTTAGATTATAAAATTCCTTTCCCTTTTAGTATCTTAGGGCATTGCCCCTCTCTTGGCAGACCGTTCTTAGCTGATCGTGTTTAAAATATTCACAGTAGCTTATAAAATGTGTGCTTCTTTCTGTGTTTTATAGGTATTGCAGTATTTGGAAGTATTTTCTAGTAGCTTACCAGCTTGCTAGAAAATGACTGAAGAGTTTCACAAAAAACATTTGTCTTATTGGTTTAGGTTTCGTAGTGTTTTTCTGTTGAAGAGATGATTAAAAGGAAGCTTTTCTCACTGAGATTTGGTTTCATATCTTATTTTGATGATTATGTACAAATCCGTGTGGACTTCTAAGCTGTGTGTGGCTCATAATCGGCATTCAGCCTTGGGAAGCTACAGTGTGCTTTCAAGTTGGAATAATGAGAAAAAGTAGGTTGGTAAATGAGTTTGAATTTAAAATTTCTCATACTTTCAGATATCGTCAGCCTACGTGAAGTACAAGTTCATGTTTTGTGAAGCTTTCAGGTGTTTTAGACTGAAAGGAATATGCCAAAATCTAGACTAAGCTATCTCACAGTATTGCCCTGTGGTTGTTCTTATTTAAATTATTTCAAGGAAATATAAAACCAAGCTTAAAACTAAGTAATATTTAGAAATCGCCCTGAAGCTGTTATTCCAGTGAAGCAGACCATTTACTAAACGGGATCTTAACCTGTTAGGTAAACATTTTATGTTTTAAAGATGCATGTTTATAACTCTGCAAGAAAAACTATAGGTAACTGGTGGCGTGTTCCAGTGAAAGGACTGTGTGCTACACTCAGTAAGGCTTGTTACTTCAGCTGTGCAGGAGGAGTCCTCTGAATAAGAGTGATGTCCAACAGTGCTATGTGTACATGCTATGTTGTACATACATGGAAGCAAGTTGGCTCCTCCAGAGCACATTGGGCAGGTGCCATTGGAACACTTGCAGAGGTTTTATAAATCCACACAAAAGCCATGTGCAGAGGAGGATGATTAGATTTCTTGCCACCTGCTTTCTAATTTCTCTCCTAGCTAGTTCAGATTTGAAAACCTCTGTTCAGAATGTGAGAGAGAGTGAAAGGCAGATGGGAAATCAGATACCTGTTTGCTTTAAGTGGTGATATAGCTTGCAATGACCTGTTATATCTCTTAGTTGAACTCCTTTTTTGTTTTAAGGCCAAGGCAAATAGCTGTTGGGCTTAATAAAAACTAAATGCTTAAATATCTGACTGCTGTGATATCCAGGTATCCTAACCGAGCAGTCAGAATATACAGGGAAAGTGGATGCTTAATTCCTCCTAAGCACTTCAACCTATTGCTTCAGAGAAGTCTAACTGAGCCGATTGGAGCCTTTGCTTTTGGACTGCCCTTGCAAGCAGCTTTCTTTTGGGTTGCTCTGGGAAAGGTGGGAAATGGCCCCCAAGAGACATTTCTGTCAAGCTCAAATGTTGCTTTACTTCCTAGAGCTTTTCAGTATGTCAGAGGATACAAAACCTAACATATTCAGACCTACCTTGCTACTACTGTTGAGAAAGACATGCAGCAAAGTCATGTTGGTGATGTTTACCTTTATTCCTTTAAATTTGGGATCTAACCATTTTTTTGACAGTTGATCTGAATGAAGGAGGTGAAGGCAAATCTTGTTAATCTTGCTTACAGTAATCACAATATCACTGTGGAATTTCCAGGTGTTTGATCCTGTATGGAGAGATGGCACTTGGAGATGGATGATTGCCCAAACTAAGTGGGATGCTGGTGTGGATTGTGCAGCTGTTTCAACAAAACTGTGTCCCATTGTGGAAAGTATGTACTGTTGTGGGTAGTCACCTGCAAGCAGCTGAACTTGCAGCATCCTTAACAGTCACTCTTGCCCTTTCCCTGTCCTTCCCACTGTGTGCACACACACTCTTAAGTACTCGTGAAAACAAAAATGCTTCCCCCACTGTATCGTGCAGTAGGTTGCTGTGTGTGATGTAGGCATCTTCCATGTCAGAGCACTTCTCAGTCCTTGGTCTGTCCGAGATGCTTTGAGGTGCCAGCTGTGGTGACTGCTGAGTATATTGCAGGCACCTGTCCATCAATCCAGAAATGGACTGAAACTACCAGCTTCTTTCACATGGTTCACCACACATTTGTCAGTTATTAATAATTTTTTTCTTTTCTTTCCTCTTAACTAGCACCAGAAGTTTGACTTAGTAAATACTTACTGTGTATTACTGGTTGTCTGTATTTGTGCAGTCCTTTGGGATTAATGTATTTGCAACATTCTCACTGTCAGACTGGCCAGTGCTGCACTGCAGGCAGCTAAATGCTGCACTCATCTTGGAGATATCACAGTAACAATGTAGATCCTTAATCAGCAAGAGTTTACTTGGGCATCCCTGTACTATCCTCAGTCAGAAAAGCTTTCTGTGTTTACAGCAGCTCTGTTTGCAATGTGTTGCATTAGGAGGAGGTTTTTGCATTTGTGCTGCTTCTATATGCCTGTGAGTTTTTTGTTCTGTGTATTCTGTTGCTAGAGAACTTGTTTTGCTTTTATTTTTAGTTTTAGTGTCCTTTTTCAGATGGAGTGTATCAGTATATGTGTGTAGTCATTTGACTGGAGTGTGAGTAAAATCCTGACAAAATATGCCTGATTTTCCAGAAGTTTGGGATGTTGTTATTTTTCTCTGTCCAGTACAAAAAGTTCTCATAAGTTTTGGACATCCCTATTACATGTGAATGACCCATCTGTATCCTGGTGATAATCAGGTACTCAGATGCTGTTCTTTCAAGTCTTGTGGCTTGCTAGATTTAATCTCTAGATGAGTGATCTTAAGGCACTGGATTATTGAATGCTGCAGTGTCTTCTGGTTGCTAAGAAAATATTTTAATATCTATGAAACATCTGCTCTTTTTCCCTCTGACTCTCTTAATATGCTATCTTATAGATTGTTTTAATCCTCACTCTGCAGTTAACCAAAGTACCATCAGGTTATTTGCTTTTCTTTCCTTGAGTATTCTGATGCCATTAATGGTATCATCTTTATCTGGTATGTGCTATCTCCAGAGTCAGCAGCTTTCCTCCTTGTTTTCCTGAATTGGTGACTGTATATAACTGGTAGGTAGTTGCAGGGGGAGTTAGGCAAGAGCAAATTGCATCTTGCTCAGTTTGCTTGCTTGTGCAGCCAGCACATCTGAACCGTATATTTGAGAATAAACGGTATGGTCCAGTAGAAATAGGATTGAAAATACTCTGTCCTTGAGAAACTAAGCCAAAAGAGAAAAGCGCAGTTAAAATGCTGTGCTGTTATTTAAGAACAGTCTTTCTTGCTCCTTGAGTAAACAGTAAACAGATGAAATCATAGAGGTCTCTTCTCAGACCATCAAGTCCAACTGTCAACCAGTCAACACTGTGCCCACTGAACCATGTCCCTGAGTGCCACATCTACACGTTTCTTGAATAGTCATAGCCTGCAGGCCTAGTATATATAATGCATTTATATCAGGCTGTTTCAAGATCTGGATCTCATTTCATTTTTCAAAGCCTGGTTGGATGTTGTAAATCTTAATGCAATTCCAGTTGGACATGACTGTCTTGCAAATGTGTAAAGATCATCTTTAGAAACCTGCATAAATACAATTAAGAAAAACAAAGCAAACTAATCTGCCACAATTCAAATAAACTGCTTCAATATAGATAAATATTTTTGTAGGTTTTTTGTGTGTATGTACGCATTGGGCACTTTGTGCTGAAGCAAAGGGAATACAAATCCTGTCATGCCTCTTGACAGCCCTGAAAGTGCTGAAAGCCTCTTCAGTGCTTTCTTCTTTGGCTCTGTAACACGAAGGAATATCCCTGCACAGAAACAAAGCCGTCCAGAAAGCATTTGTCTGGGACCAGATGCATACCAGTTCTCAAAGTGAAATAACTAAAAAAGGGAAAAATAGGGAAACTAAGCAGCTGGCATATGCTGGACAGAGAAATACTATTCTGAGAAATACTAGTCTATTAAAACTGCATTACTGGGTTGGATAGCATGTAGAATCCTTGAATTGGAGGAACCCATTCATACATGAAAACTGCATCTCAGTGACATGATGAAAGAGATCCCTGCTTTGCATGACTGGCAGCACATTCTGTGCATAGACTCTACTGTCCACAGACTTAGGGGAACTATTAAAGAGTGAAATGGAAAGAAAGTCTTCAAAATCAGAGTTGCTAATATATCAAAAGGCTGTTGCTGTTGTATACAGATAGCTCAGCAAACTATTTAGTCAAGTCGGACTATTGCCTTTGTATCTACAGCAATAAGCTCTCATATGACCAGTGTTGCCACCAGTGGAAGTGATCAATTTTCAACCTTTTTGCTATCGTCAAGTATAGAAACTGCCTCTTATAATTAAAAATGCTGAACTTTCTTTTATGGTATTTCAGTGCTTTTGGGGTAAGGTTTTCCCCTTATGAGATGTTTCAGAAGACCGTGCTGAGCAAAATAGGTACCATCTTTCTCTCACGTGTAGTGGCACCAGAAGATTTTCTCCAGTTTGAAGTAATGCCCTTTCTGACTTTGGCTCTGCTTGTGAAGTAAGGAGCTCTGACTAATTTTTCAAAAATGACTTTGATGTCCCATCAAAGAAGCCTCCAAGTGACTTCCACAGAGCAACTCTTAAAGCTTGTTAGGCTGGGTCTTCATCAGGATTTACCCTTGGCGAAAGCTGCTGTAATGGTGATGCAGTCAGATCAGTTCATTGTTTGAATTGCTCAGTACCCACTAGCTGTGTCAGGGGAAGCATGTTCCTTTAGTGGCAAATGGTGGGGAAGAGAGGATGAGGAATGTTTGAAGCTTGCAGTTGTTTGTACAAGGGATTTTTTGCCCAGCAGATGTCAAGGCTGGTTGGGTGCTGTGTTGACTGGACCAGACCAAATGCTTTGACTTTACACTGTGCCAAAGAGGTTGTGTTGAGGGAGTTAATCCAGATGTGTAAATGTGAATGTGTTCTTGAGATTTAATACTTGTGTCCCAGGGTTTCCTGAGATGAAGACATAGGTGTGGAAGAGGTTGCTTTAATGTAGTATTCAGAGCCCCCTTAGGGATCAGGGCCTAGTGTGATAGTTGGTGCTCTGTTGATGCGCATGGGCCATTGAGTAAGCCAAGCTATAAAGGCCCTAACAAGGTCCTTATTCTCAGCTGAAGTATGTAGTCCTAAAGGAGGTAAGAAGTGTAAAGTTATTGGTGTTTTCTCCTTCTTTCTCATTCTTTCAGATAAGCCAGGTCAAAGATAGAATGAGAAATGATATACAAAGCTCTTTGTAAGTCAGGTCAAAGCCGTAACTTTTTCAGTGTTTCAGCATTATGTTAGAAAGGTGGACTGAGTAGAGATTAAGTTTGAGTGGACTTAATGATAGGGACTTTTCAAAAAGTGTTACTAAGAAAACTGTGCAAAAACAAACAAAAAAAGAAACACCCCAAAACCAACACCTCCCCTACAAAAAAGAAAACAACAAACCACACAACAACCAGCCATCATGACTGGCTTATAATAAAATAGTTTTTACAAGGCAGCGCATGCTACGTGTGTAAATTCTGTTGCAGGAGCTTTCTGCAGTTCATGTTCTTCATCTAATTTCAATTTCATTTGTATTTTTTCAAAATCAAACCTGAGTGTGTTGTTCACTGAAGTCAATTAACAGTTGTTGGTTGTTTTTTTTTTTGCTGAAACACAAATGTATTTTCTATGAGTCATTAATAAAATCAGCACCAATGGCGATTGCTACAGAAAGCAACTGAAAGGACAAGCAAACGGTTGAATGGTTTTCAGTTTAGCATGTTCAGTTTGGTGTATTACTGAGCAATACTCTTAATCAGCTCTTGTTGGTTTGGCTTGAGGAAGCTTTGTGCTGGCTGTTTCCCACTTTAGCTTTTTTGCTGAAATGCCCCTAAACAAAAATAAGTCCTGTCCTCATCTGTTGATGCGACGACTCAAATTAACACATGGTTTTTGACTAACCTGAAAGAACTTGCCAGGTGCTGGAGGTTTTCTATTTGCATCTGGCTTCACAAATTTAAGTTTAGGGTTTTAGGTTTAAAAAAAAATTCTTGGAAGTCGTTGATGGCATCTTTACATAAATTTAAATATAGAGTGGTCTTTTGCCAAAAATACAATCCTGCCCCCCCCTTTTTTTTAAGCAACAAAAAAAGCAACTTTAAAATAACCTTAATAACCTCTTCCCCCACCCCTCCTAGGGGGGTAGAAATTTTGTATTTGATGTTATTTTTTTTCTCCTTTCGTCTTTGTCTTTTAAATTCTAGATTTGGATTTCCAATACTAAAAAACAAATGTACTAAAAGAACTGAGTTTTGTATAAAAATCCCTGGACTGTTTTATTTCGTTGAATTGTTGTGATTTGAGTTAGAATGATTTTGTTGAATTGTGCCTCGTTCTAAATCACCTCGCGATGTGTTTTCTCATATAGAAAATAAAATGTCCACGTAGGTGCTGCATTTCTCTCACAGTGCTGCTTTTTTGCGCCTTCTCCTGTTTGGATGTGAAGTTTTTCTTGGTATTGAGTCTAAATTTGTGTGTTCTTTAGCGATCTTATTTTCAGTCACTGACCAATTATCTGGCCCGTAGTACTTGAGGATGCGTCATTTTGCTACTGCAAAATTCTGCATGTTCTTCTACGAAAACCTGAATGCCAGTTTGTATGGTGTTAGTTGAAATGAAGCGGGGAGTACTTAAGCTAAAAAGTAGGTAAATAGGTTACAAATTGAGTGCAATTTGTATGCATTCTTTCCTGAGCAGTCGGTGGAACGCTGGATTTAATAATAATACTCTCTTTTTTTTGTTGTTTCTTTTAGCAGCTAAAGTATTAGAAAGTTCTTACTGACTTTTCTGAGTAATTCCTATGCAATTTCTCATCTTGCTGGACTGACCTTGAAAATAAAGACAAGTTTGGAAATGCCTGCAGTTCCAGTAGTATCTTCAGTGTAAAATCTCTGTGCGTGCTCACATATACATGCACGCCTAAACCTTTTTACTCTTCATACCTCGATGTTCAGTGTCACAGAGCTGCTTTGGTTTTGGAATCACCGAAATTGTGCCAGTGTTGTTGTTGCTCAAATACTAGTGAATTTTAGAAATTTTACTTAACTCTCGCTTGTTTCACCTTTGACAATCTTGAAATCAGAATACTTGCTCTAGTTTTGTTAGCTCTCACTGTATCGGTTTAACTGTAGCATTTAGTTTCAGGGCCTAAGAGACAGAAATCTAGTTTTGGTGGTTACTGCGTCTGCTGGAACAGAAAATAGAAAAGTAAATAATGTTTTATTCATTTATTTTTTTTTTCCTCTCTAATCTTAGCACTTCAACAGAAATATTTTTAATTGTTTAGGACATCAGTCCGGATCATCAGGTGAATAATAATGAAAAGATATAGAAAAGCATGTGTGTGTGTTGGAAGATTTGTTGCCAAATATGATTGCTCCTTTTCTCCATTGGTGATTTAAAAGTTACAATTGGGGAGCAGTAGTAAATCGAGAGATGGGCAGAAGAAAGCTGTGTTCAGCATCTCATTGATCTGGAAGCTTAGATATGAAGTGGTGAATATTTACTGGAGAACACGGTTTTCTTTTGTGTTGGCGTATGGATGGAATGTTTTGTTATCTGAGAACATACATGACCTCAGTTCAATGAAAAGGTTAGGTTGATTTTTTGATAATCTGAAAAACTTGAGAGTTAAGACTCAGCTGACAGAAATGTTTGAATGATTACTTATTAACACCAGTACTCAAAGAAGTCATTTTATTACTTCGTGTACAATTTGAAGTAATATTACTTCTCTCCAGTTCTTACAACAGCAAACTTTTCTCTGTGCTTTGACAAATGCCATTGCTTTGCAGCTATTGGTTATTTTGTGACACCTGGTTTATTGTGTGTAGTTGGTGTGGTACGGTACCTGTTTTAAGGTGTTCTGTCCTTCCTCCACCAAATGGTTTTTAGGGAGCTGTCATTCCTAAAGAACATTTAAAATGAATAAATAAGATCAGGACTTGCAGACAGCGTGAAATTTAACTGGTGTTTTGTCTTAATTAATGTGGGACTCGGGAGCAACTCTGGATATTGCATATACAAGCAGATTAAAGCTTCGTGAGTGGAACTGCTAACAGGGTGATGGTCTGGAAGTTGCTGAAATTTGCACTAGGAGCTGGACTGTTTGACTGTTAAACTATCTTTTGATTTTAGTTTGCTTTGTTTTAGTTGCCATGTTTCACTAATTGTTGCCTGCCTACGTCTTACACTTTGCGGTTTCAGAATGGCAAGTGAACTCTGCTAGGTAACAGTGTCTGTATCTTTCTTGCATGCTAATACCCTATCTAAAATTTGTTCCTATTTACTTGTTCCCTTGACATAAGCTGTTCTGTTTTGAGGAGTCCCTTTCAGACGGTTCATAGATGTTATCTATATGCAAGATATGTGTGCAGAAAGGATAGCAGTGCCTTGGGGCACAAAAACTCAGGGTCATGATAGTACTTGTGAAGTTTGTTGTGTTTTTTAAAACAAGAGCAACAAACAGTTCAGTAATTAAGAATCTTTCTACTGCCAGTATGTTTTAAAATTGTGTACAAATTTTACACAAAATTGTGTAAAAAATGTAAAGAAAAGCTAATCCCAGAAGTCAAGCTGCAAATGTCTACACAAAAAGCCCTCAGGTCTCATCTGTGGAGATCTGCCCCCGTGCATTCTTCTATAGTTTCTGTATTTCAGGTATACCGTTAGGATGAATGATATTTGATTCTACTATTGTTTAAACAATGAGAACCAAAACTTGATGGTAGGGTAGGATCCTCAGGAGTTACCAAGTCTAGTCCAACTGCTTGGGTCAAAGTTAGAGTTCTGTGCTTTTTTTTCCCCCCCCGCCTTTTGTGAGAGTTGGGTTAAGTAACTGCACAGTACTTCTGAAATGCCACCTCTATTTCTGAGTTGAGTGTGTGATCATTTGCTCACAGAGGGGAGTCCATCACCCCAGCCTTCCAAAAACCACCGTATATATGAAATACATTGGTCAAAATACCAAATTCCAGTAACTTTAAACATCTCCTCTTTGAGAAGCTGTATTAATCAGGCTCGCTGGCTGATGCTGAGCATCTGTGAGCGTAGTAATGCAAGGCGTTCCGGTGCTATTTCACTGGAAGTGGTGCTGAAGACCTCCAAGAAGAGGCTCTGGATGAGCCATTCAGTACCAAATGTGGTCTGTCATAGGCTAGTTTCATGCCTGCTTGTGGTAGTGGGAACTAGCCAGCCATGACAAAGAGAAAAAAAAAGAACGTTGTGGCTCTTCAACTTTTAAAGTGAACATGATCTGAAAGCCCCTTTGTACTCAATGTGTGAAGAGTGCTCAGCATGTGCCATAGCATCTGAATCAGTAGGAGGAAACCTATATCAGAGGTGTGTAATGTGTGCCATTGTTAACCTATCTCCTACCTTTAGTTTTCCTCCTCTTTTTTTTTCTCTTGGTGTTACAGAGTTATTGACATGGAGTTACTCAGAGGTGTGGCGGAAAGAACAACGTGAAAACTTACTTTCAGGTCACAGGCACCTATTTACTGCAGTGACTCACTTGAAGTCATACTGGTGTCCGAGATGAACCTCTCAGATGTATCGTACAAGATGATGGTCCTAATTACCTGTCAAAATATAATTACCAGCCTTGGCTCAGCAGCCTACTGATGGATGTATTACTGCTGCTACTGCATGTTTCTAAATGAATGTGTCTGTGCAAGCTGTTGTGCATTGCCTCATGGCTGTGAAGCCATCCTGGTGTCCCACAGCAGGCATCCCTGATGTAGAGCAGTACAAACTGTCACTTGTTGATGCAGATCCCTTTGGCAGTGAGCTGCTTTGGATTGTGAATTGCCTTCTTTCCCGGTCTCTCCCTCTTGGCTGCCTTCTGCCAGGTAGCTATCCCACAGTCCCACAAAGTGCCACATACTGTCTCTGTCTTGACATTGTCATTATGGTTCCTTCCCCCTCATCTGGCACTGCCACATCTCTGTGCTTAGCACCTGCCTGCAAATCCTTTCCTGCTCTGGCTATCTTTCCCAAACCAGAAAACACAGACAGAAGTGTCTGCGCTCTGGTTTGTGACATGCACCTGGTGGGCAGTGAGGGTGAGGACATTGGGTAAAGCATGGAAAGGACAGGGCAGGCTCTCCAAACTCTGTGGCTGTGAAGCTAGTTGAAGGAATTTCGGTACCTGAGAAAATAGCTGGTGCTTTATGGAAGTGATGGTGAAGAGGTGGAGGTGAGGGATCACCACATCATCTCAGGCATAGTGGTGGAGTTCACACATCTTGTAAGGGATTAGGGGAACGATGTGTCATGATGCCAGAGGTCAGGACCACTTACAAAAGGGATTATTCTTTTATGTGAGATGGCAGGAGGAGCTTTTACAGAGGAGGATTCAGAGTCAGCTGAGTAAAGGTGGCACTGGAGAAGATGCTGCCTCAAGTAGCCATCACAATTGAGCAATGAGCGTTTCGCACGCTGCCTCCCCCCCCCCCCAAATAGGAAATGAAGTGCCTGATGGTGTGTATTATGTTCCACCTTGTTGGCAGATGTTACTAGAAGGATCTCTTGGAAATAAATATTTGATTTTTTCTGTATGTTAAATGATTGAGAGTGCAGGGTTATTAAAGGGTTTTGCATGGTTACAGGAGGATAAACAAAGGTGCGTTTTCTGATGGACTCTTTGTTTTGGGTCCTTGACTTTACAAGTACGTCTGAACAATTCTCACAACTCTACTTATCTTGGATACTGACAGACTTGCAGTGAATAAGCTGCAACTTGTGTTCTTGGAAGTTTTGAAAGCATATCTAGCTGACTTCTTAAATGGAAGTGTTCTTTTTCTTAACGGTCATAGGGACAAACTGACCTTTGAAAATAGAATGAGTTAAAATGAATGTTGACAATGCAAAGCAGTGGTGTATGATTACAGTATTGTTTTAAGTATACCCAGTAACACTTACAATGCGTCAGAAATGCTTACCTAACTTCCCTAATTGCTGTAACTTGCTAAGTTAGCTGACTAGGAAAGAGAGGCTAACTTTGTGGAACCAAAGTATACATTTTATGAGTGTCCTTCTTGAAGTTTCCAAAATAATAAAAATAAATGAGTGGATTTAACTTGGATGTTTTTGTCTCATTTCTTCTTGCTTCTTTACACAGGGGGTGAAGTACCTCTGCATTCCCGCTGCTGACTCACCTTCACAGAACTTGTAAGTTTTCCTTGAAAATAAAACACAAAACCTCAGAAGTCCTTCAGTGCTGTGCTGCCTGTTTGACAGCGATCTAAAAGATCTAATTCTGATCTCTCACAAATACTACACTAATGTGTCTTTAAACCGCTAAGAAAATACAATAATGTTTTCTTACAGCCACTTTGGTTCTGACCCAGCTTGTTTTGTGTAAGGGTTTATAGGAGGGTTGGTATATAAATAAGTATATAAACACTCTTTATTATTTTTTGCTGTGTTCCTAATATATTACCAGTTTATTCCAGCTATTGTTTTTGTAAACCTTTTTTGCTTGCCTCTTCTTCCTTACTAAAGCAGTATCTCTAGCCGTTGAAGAAAGGGAAACTATTTGAAAGAGCTATGAAGTTTGGTGCTTCAAGAGTTAAATTCCTCACAGTGTGCCTTAGAGGTGCAATATGCAAACTGCTCCTGCAACTGTGTGCTCTGGATGACTTGTACCTACCTCTGAAGGCCCCACTTCTCTTATTAGTAGACTGGCATGGCAGGGAATTTGTCTGCCCTGGAATGATTCTTGCCTCAGAGACGTATGTACTGATACTGTTGTGTGCCAGTCTCAGTCTTTCTTTCCACTGCTCACATTCATGCAATGCTGATTAACTTGACCTTGGTTTTAATGTTTTGATCCATTGAACTAAAGGAGCATAGCAGATCTTGATTCCAAAGAGAAATCAAAACAAATTTTCTAAGAGAACTTGGATGGTAACCAACTCTTTCCTCTAGAGCTCAGTGTTTATGCTGGGGAGAGATGAGGGGGGTTTCAGCCACATCCTGCCAGAAAGTTTGGTAGAGAAATAAGTACTTGAAAGAGGCCTGGTACGTACGGAAGGAAACGCAGCACTGCTTTTCTCTCACATCACAGCAATATTCCAGCTGATGCTTTCGGTGAATATTTTTAGAGCTTATATTTCTCATACCCTAGAAAGATTCTGGTGTGACACTTGGTGCCTATTGGTTTGCCTTCCCATTCCGTTGCGTTTCTGTTGAAATCTTAAATAAATAAAATCCCTGTTCCAGGACCCCGATTTTCAACATGGGTCTGTAATGAGGAGTCAGGTAGTTAACTGCCTTTGTCAAGCACAACTGGCCACTTTTGTGGCCTTGATACTTAAACATAAATTTTAAAATTCAATCCTTTTGTACAGGAGAAAAAAATATCATATTGTTTGTTGGGATCTGGGGATCTGTTCCATTTCTCAAAATATTTTTCCAGACCTGTTTCATTTGTAGAGATCAGGATCGTTTCAGGAGGGGAAATAAAGGGGCCAACATTTCTGATGATGTTACTCACTGTCTTGCTTTGTCCTTTCCTCACCGTTTTGAGTATCAAGGAATTACATTGAAAAACCACCCCCAGGACTTAGCGACTGTCTGGCATGGTACCAGAGCTATTAAAGCCTCTTTAAGATACAATATTTGCATGAGTATTGTTTCTGTTAGGCTGAAGGCGTCTGCAATTCTTGCTTTGGTATCAGGTGGTTGCAGGCAAGCGTCATTACTTCTAATACTGAGACATTTTATCACTTAAAATAAAACTTGATGAGTAACTGATTTTTCTTTTTTCGCTTTGTAGAGTGCAGAAATTGAAGTAAAGTCAAATCATGATGCCCACAAGCAGTATTTTTGCTTGCTGTGCACAGAGAGTCTTCTGAAAGAAAGAGGAAATTGTTTTTCTTCGGACTTAGAGGCTATGACAATCTTATCTAGGAGTGAGTAGCTGCACTATGTGCACCCTCTGTTTAGGGAATGCAGCCGAGGAGCAGGAGAGGGATTATGTCCCTCTGCAACATCCTTATATATCTACTCCATTCTGTGGAAAGACACTATGGAGTTAGCAGGAAAAAAATCTAGCACCATTTTGTGTTACAGGTACTTGTGTTTTCTTAGTAATCTGAGTGGTACGACTGACTGGATGTGTGCTTCTGTCTAACCTGTCTGGCCAAATGACAGGTTTGTTAGAAGCTTCTGAAACTTGGTTGCTATTTTCTGGTTGCTGGCAGATTGAAAGTGTCCAACTGAAGGCTCTTACTCATTGAATTTTGGATCTTTGAGCTCTTAATTCATTTCAGCTGAGTTTTTGTGAGGGGAACTTTGGTTTCTTCTGTGTGTAATGCACATTTATTTGTAGTAAGCTTGTTTAGTGGAGATCTTCCTTAGAGAGATGATTTGCCAGTGAAATACAAAGTGGCTCAAAATCTCGTCTCTGCTCCCATGTTCTTCCCCTTCTTAGTATAGGAATGAAGCAGTTGCTTTTGAGATCTGAGGTGCTTCCTCAGAGTCAAATGCATGTTTTCCTGGACAGTGAGAATTTTGTCTCGGTCCACTGACTTCCTCAGAAATGCCATGTCCTACTGAACCTGTTTCTAAAAAGATATTCTATAGGAATCTGATCTTCTGTTTCTGAGCTGTTCTAGCTAGTTGTCTTAGGCTATGTGTTTCTAAGGAACTAACATCCAGCTTTCAGGCCATTAATGGTGACAATACAGAAGCCTGTTAAGAAAAGAAATTTAGGTGGATCTTTGTGTTTAGGCTGCCAAAAAGGAAAGAAACATTGAGATACTTCTTTCTACCTGTTTTTGTGTGCATTCCTTTCAGTACTTGTAGTTATTTGCAGGAGGCTGACTAACAGTTCTGATATTTAGAGCTGGTATCATAACTCAGTCCTTTGGCAAGCTTTGGGTTATCTGGTTAGCCAGTGCATAAGCTTAGACAACTTTCACATCCTGTTGGCAGGGACACTGTGCTAGTTCTTCTCCCTGTGGTGTTTTTCACCCCGAAGATGATGCAGTTCAGTACCCAGGTTTAAGCTTAGAGATGTAAAAGTCAAGATGTCACATAATGAATTGACTTGAAGTAGCTGCTTTGTTCTAACAAACAGGTTAACATTCAAGGCATGCGTCAAGTGCTTTCCTGTTACAGATGATAATCAGTGATTTTGCAATTAATGTAAGATCAAATGGTGCTTACTGAAGCCAGCAAAGACCACGTACCTATGGAAAAGTACGCTTTTCCTTTTCTGTGACTTAAGGTGAGAAGGGATTGTCATTCTACAGAGCAGCCCTGACTCTAAGCTTGGCTGTTTCTCTTCTCATTTTCATGAATGCTTGTAGACAGTTAACAGTGAAATCAGCAGACTGAGTGTCAGCAAAAAGGAAGGACAAATAAAACTGAGTGCATGGAGCTCACTGCTAGCTATATTTAGTACTTTATAAAGATGCTGTGCTCATTCACAGATACTTTTCAAACCAAAGCACTGAAGTGTTTAACCAAAACTTGTGCCTAGACCATTGAAGTGAATTCACTGATGCTTGGAGCTTCTCTGTTGGCCCTGTTCTCTACAGAAGAGGGAAGATGGCTCTGTGAGGTAGGGATGTTGTCAATCCAGCCCTAACCGAGTTTCATCTGATCAAACTCTTGGACTTAAGCAGTCCTTCACTGTATAGCAGCAGTGCCTCTTGCACATACAGCGCAAAGTCTTATTTGTCTTCTTGAGTTGCCTAGGTGAAGCTGCCTGTGTTCCACAGGCAGGCCTGAATGTCATGTTGTGTTGGAACTCAGCCATTGAAAATGTCTCAGAGCAGCAGTCTGGGCACAGAAATGCATTTGCTGGGCTTCCTCTCTCTTCTTCATTCATCCTGAGTTTACACACTGCCCTAAAACTTGAGGCTACATCACGCTTTCATGTTTTTCAGTCAATCAGATTTCTTCTGGCAGTTTTCCACAGTGTACCCAGTGAAACAAGAATTGCCTCGAAGAAGGAGTCGTGGGTTTTATTATTCCTCTTTTTGGATATGTCAGTTTAGGCTTCATCACCTCTGTAATTTCCACAAGCACTCTTGCAGCACTGTTGTCCTCCTCCAGCTCTTAGTGTAATAGCAGCTGCTCTGTTGGGCAGGAAGGGAAGTTTCCTCTTATGTGTGCATTCCTGATTTTTGTGTGGCTGCTGGTGCTGGGTTGAGGTTTTTTCTACTCACCCTTGTGGTATAATATATACTTAGTGTGGGGAAACATCTTGAATACAGGACGTTGTTTCATGGGTATCAAGTTCAGTGTGCTTTTCAGGTTCATCTTTGCCTGTAAGCCTGCTATTGAGTACTTCTTAAGAAGCAGTCTCCTCTGTGCTGCACACATTGCTGCTGCTTGCAAGCCTAAATGCAGGAGCACTCAAAGGCTATGGAAAACTCCGGCTGAGTTGATCCAGAAATTCCTGTGTTAGGTGGTAGGCAGCCCCAAGAGCTTTGCAGCCTGAAAGGATGAGCACTCTGGGGCTGAGATGCAAAGAGGTGAGGTTGCAGGCTTGCTGTGAGATGTCTGCAGTCAGCTGCTCAGCTGTTGGAAGCTGTTTGTTCCTTTCCTTCAGGCTTGCCTTACTTAAGATGAGGGGGCATGGAAAATAATGTGTGTACAAACCCTGGTGTCTGTGAGCTGAATTTCTTTTCTACATTTTCTTTGACAGCGCTTAACAAAATGTAGGCTGTAAGCAGGCATTGACTGCTACACTAAGTAACAAGAAGGCCCCGAGATCTGAGGAGAGGAGACTGGAAAGGCTGAGATAGCCAGGATTTGAACAGAGAACTTTTTCTTACCAGGGACAAAAGGAAAGATTTCATGTTGCAAAGACTTACAATGTTTATGTGCGTACTAGTGAGTGGCTTGAAGGGTGATGTAAAGTCAAAGTTAAGCTGCAGTTTGGGTAGCAAGATGCTGCTTTGTGAGAGGCAGTGTACTTTGGGCATTGCTAACATAGCTGCACTCTGTTTCACCTAACGTCTAAGCATACTCAAGGAGATGTGAGGTCAGGTTACCAAAGGAATAAAACACAAACTGGAACATAGACTTGCTGTTCATCAGAATGAAGTGTTTGCCAAAATTTATCACACTGTAGTACCTAGGATACCAGTTTCTCCTTCAGTTAGCATGGTGGATAACTATGCCAAGTGAATTTTGGGTTTCATTGGTGGATGCTAAGTTTTACATTGCAAGTCCTGTGTTCACTTCGAAATTCTAGAAACCGGATTAGGTGAGCTTTCAGATGCATTTCTTTCTAAGTAGTGATTTTACTAAATACAGCACTTTCTTTACTCTCTTTCTGCTTCTGTTTTCAGGGCAAGGCATTTCAGAGAGAGCATCAAATTTATTCACGAGTGCCGGCTTACAGGTGAAGGCTGCCTAGTTCATTGGTATGTATAGCACTGGCTAAAGAAACTTCTTAAGGGTTTCCATGCCTTTACTTTATGTTCATCTTCACTCAAGATGGGCAGTACAGGGTTCTCCCTTAGACAAGGAAACCACATTGCTTTATTAAAACGATGTTTCTATCTGTTCTGCTGTGACAGCATGCTGCTGGCTTTCTTTTTCTGATCTGTTATGAACAGAAAAACTGTATTTTGGGCTAAGTGGGAGTTGTTTTCTCTGGAGATATTCAAGACTCACATGCAGGCTTTCCTGGGGAATCTGCTTTAGCAAGGCGTTGGACTCAATAATCTCCAAAGTTTCATTCCAGCCCCTACAATTCTGTGATTAATCACTTTAATGATAAGTTAGCACTCATTTCATAGCAAAATCCTCCTGAACTGAAGTGCTGTCATTATTTGAAGAGCCTCCGAAGACGCATAAATGTTACTAAAGCCTTATGCAGCTAAGGCTTTTGAGCTGCTAGGCTGGGCAGCTGCCTGGAGGAGGAGCTCCCCAAGGAGCTTGAGAAATTCTTGACCTTCTCTCCAGATCAAGCCTTTCCATAGGTCTTTCCTAACAAAGTATTACTAAAATCTTTGACTAGAGATTTTATTTATTGTTGTTAATCATTGTTTTTCAAAGATTTCCTAATAATCTAATCAGTTTCTGTAACAGCTATTTTGGTGACATCAGTAATTTGTTATTAAAAAAAATAAAAATCCCTCTGAAAGTAAATTGATATATATATATTCAGTTTTAACTGTTGAAGTGTTCTAAAGTTGCATTTCTTAATAGTGAGCCTCTGATTGGAGAGATGCTTCTACGACTATACAGAGCAAAAAAGGAAATCCCACCCTGGGTTTTTTCTTGCTCCCCGCTATTGGTTCTAGTCTATGCTGCAGTGGCATATCTGAGTCTGTATTTGGAATCAGTCATCTCTTGATCTGAGCACCAAACTTATATATGTGCTCTGAGCATAAATCCTCAATTTGCTACTGACTCATGGCAGGGTGTGGATGGGCCATTCAGTCAGTCTCTGTGTATGTAAAATGGACAAATTTGTCTGAATTCTCATGGTGATAAAAAGCTTGTATTTAAACTTGTGGCATGCTTCAAGAGCATGAGATGGCTTGGTGAAAGAATCTGATATAAATGCAGCCTGAGCTCATTATATACATTGTGATAGTAAGAGTTAGGAGTTTTTCCAGAGCAATGAAATCAGTACTAGGGAATGATTCTCACTTTATCCCAGTGTTTCAGGAAACTGGAGTCCTGAGAACCTAAGTCACACCGTGCATGCAGAGAAGAAAGAGGAAAACAGCTCAAGCATTCAGACCTGTGCATTTTAACAATTCAGTTAATTGCAGAACCTGTAAAATGAAGCTTTTATTGGTGAGGAGAGGGAACATCTGTATAGGCAAAAGACTGGGTGACTTATCAAATGATTTTCGACGACATCAAATCCAACTTAGAAATGTATGCTCTCCTCCCCTTTTGTGAACACTTAATGTTTATTCCTTCCTTTCTTATCTCATACAAATTATCACTCAGAACCCACTTTTTCAATCTTGTTGTAGATTTGTTGTGATTCATTTGAAAAAGTGGTACCAAAACCCCCTTAACTCCAATACAGTAGTATTTATGGTGGCAATTAATACAGCAAACCTGCTGTGGCGTTGGTTGGTTGCTTTTAAATGTAATTGAAGTAGAGCTATACTTCATCTGTTTATTGCACCTCGTTTTTCATGCAGCCTTGCAGGCGTCTCTAGGAGTGTAACACTGGTGGTTGCGTACATCATGACCATCACAGACTTTGGCTGGGAAGATGCACTGTCTGTTGTCCGAGCAGCGAGATCCTGTGCCAATCCTAACATGGGCTTCCAGAGACAGCTACAAGACTTCGAAAAGCACGATGTTGATCAGGTATAATTTACAAACAAATGATATGAGAAACAGAACTCCATGCTGGGGCTACTTCTCACTGTTCTGAGGTCTGCCTGGTCTGTCTTGACTCCTTGGGCTTGCTTTGTGAAAGTGACTTCTTTGGTAAACCTGCTACACTAGGGAGGTGCAGGTAGAACTAAGAGTATCAAGGAATATATGGGATGGGTGTAAAGATGAAGCGTAACATCCACGTACACCTTGTGCCCAGCTGTGCTCTCAATCCAGTGATCCTAATTGTACTGAAGGTATAATACAATGTTTGAACCTTTAGAGAGAGAAGGTGTAAGGGGAAGGGGCTCAGAATGTGGCAGCAAGACCAACCTTTAGGTCGCTTAAAAATATTTTTCCCCCCACATTCATTTGAATTAGTAATTAGGGAAGAAATCATAAATCTGCAACCCATAAATTAATTTAAGTAATCATTATGATCTGTGTCCTCTGACAGCAATACCTTCTATAACTGAGACTTAATAAATATTTAAATATGGGGAACAGTCTCAAGTTTTTCTTATTTCCCAGCCTCTGAAGGCTTTGTAGGCTAGGATAATTAAGGAAACAATAGAACTGCAAAGAGATTATCATAAAATGAGTTTCACAGAATCACAGAATCACAGAATTATAGGGGTTGGAAGGGACCTCTAGAGATCATCGAGTCCAACCCCCCTGCCAAAGCAGGCTCCCTACACCACGTCGCACAGGTAGGCGTCCAGGCGGGTCTTGAATATCTCCAGAGAAGGAGAGAGTTTCTTAAACCTAAAAACAACCATTCTATGCAAAAGACCTGCTCCCTATGGGTGATCAGTGACTTCCATTTATGTTAACTTCCTACTCTGACTGTCCTCTCTGATTTCCAATGCTCTGCCTGTTGTTCTCTAGGCTTTCCTGGATTGTACTTACGAAAAGAATCAACAGCAGAGGCCAACCAAAATACCTGAGATTACAGAATAACAGATCAATTTATTATTACATACCCATCATTCTGCTGCAGAATGTTCAGAGATCAGAAATGACCATTTGTTTTGCATGATGCAGCTTGCAACTGTAAATATTTTGAGGTTTGTTTTTTAATATTTAACCGAACGTTTCCTGGATCGTTTGTAAATGATAGAGTTAACTGATTATCTTTTTTTTAAGAGGCAAAAGTCAGAGGGGGACTTTCCAGCCTTGTCTCCTTCCTCCCTTACAGTCATTTCTGCTCTGGGCAAATTGGTCTGGGCAAACAGCAATGACAATTAAGGCTATATGCAAATAGCCTGATAAAGACAGTAACGTCTTTTTTTTCATCCATGATGGACAGGACATTCAGCCTATTTCGCTGAGGGGGAGGCAGTAGCTTGCAAAAAGAAATATCCACCTGTAGTCACTGGCTGGGCTGTAGTTTCCTAGTGTCTCTTAATAACAACCACATCCTTAGCAGGTGTCTGTTTACACACCTGATTTCAGTGGAATATTGCCATCTGCAAAGGGTGTGAACCTTTTTTTTTCTTTCTGATTTCAGCACTGTCGGTGTTTTGCTAAGTCTATTCAGAGTGATATCCTGTGGGGTTTCTGGGATAAAGTCCCTTAGATCTTGGTCTTATGTGAGGGGTTTAGTTGCTGAGGTAATCGCGTAGTTTGCAGTAATTCCAGATTTCCAGGTGGAGGTCTGAGGCTTCAGATTTTCCTTAGTATTATCATGGTCTTTAAGGAATAGGAGACAATAACTCTGTGTAGGTCTTGCCTCACAGTGTTTAAGTAGATGGTCTTTACAGCTAAAGTCCATAATCCCCGAACCGAATAAAGCTGTGGAAGTTAAGGCTTTTAAAAATTCACAGGAGTATTATCTCTGCTGGAACAGAGCAACTGTGGTCTGTATCTTTTTGCTGCTTTTATGGTAAAGAGCAACAAAAATTGTTATGAGTGACTTAAGTAGATTCAGATCTTCAGCTGGCAAAGAAATGATAGAGAAGAATCTGACAAAGATCTATGAAACTGAGCGGAATAGAGGAGGTGAACAGATGTGATTTTCTTTCTTCCTTGCAATGCGAGGTGGAGGTATCAACTGGTTGGTCCCAATCAGATAAAATCATTTAACAGGTACTTGTGAATGATGCTGGCAAAAATATGTGGATTCAAAAATATGTGGCAGAAGAAATGTGCATTTTTTTGTGTCAAGCACAAAGTTGTTGCCTCAGTGTCTAAAAGTACCTGAGCTGAAAACTGCAGGAAGCTGAGGAAATCACAGGGAAGATGCCCCAGCATCGTTGCCCTTCCCCTACATTGTTCCCTCCTCTTCAAGTGACTCTGGTCCTTGGTGTGTATACCAGTCAGTCATTTATGTCAGTAACATAGAGGATCCTATGCTATAGCTGTTAGATCTCCTGGTCTTTTTCTTCCTACTGGTTACCTTTTCTAGTATCTGCAGTGCAATTTCTACTACCGGTGTTAGTTAGATCAGGATGAAAAAGACATATTAGTGTTTCGCTTTCTGATCTTTTAACCTTTAGTAGTTCTGTAAGCTTGTTGTGACTTGGGCTGATCATGCTAGTGTCCACACTTAATTATCTCATTGCTTATACGTGCGTGTACAAGTCTAGGATGTCTTTTCCCAGTGGATGTACCTTATTCAGGATTACTCTAGTCAGCCAAGCTGTTAAGCAAGTATTTCATTTTAGAGAATGTAAGGGATCTCACTGATTTCATATGTGTTCCTTTGTCTATTCATTCTGTGCTCCTTTTGTAGGATATGCAGTATTTGCATGTTTTTTTAGATTGCTTGTGTTCTTAAAGGCTCTTGAAAATCTGTAGGGCCGGAGGGAATGTTACTTGTGCGTATGCCACCTGATATTGCTTCATCATGTTGTATCTGTCTGTTTAATCTCTGCAGTTCAGGCAGTGGCTGAAAGAAGAATATGGGGAAAACTCTTTTCAGGATCTGCAAGAAGCCAAAAATCTTCTGAGCAAGTACAAGGAGCAGGCGGAATTGCAGCAGAGTACTGGAGGAAGACAGTGGAATAACAACTTCTCATCTGTGCCATCTCTCTCGTACAACAACTACACAACAGAGACCTAGTTGTAGAAGGCTGAATTTTTCTCTCTACCTTTGAAGAATATTTTGCCATAATTTCTATCCCATCTTCAAGACTCGACAGTAATCATGCAAACAATTGATTTGTAGAAAGCTTCTTGATGAAAATTGTACATTATGTGTGTGTGGATGAATGTGTTTAACACGATTTTATAATTCAGGCAGGATCTAGCTCTCTGTACGCTCAGAGACAAGATCCAATTACTGTGGCTGAGCCAGTCCGTCAGCCACAGCTGTTATCCCTACATAGCCTGGCATTTGCTGTGAGGTTAGCTCAACTTCTTTTGTTGTAGGCTAGCAAAGGGCTCTGAGAGATGAACTCTAGTGATTCAAGCTTTGGCACTTTGACATCTCTGCACTTTTAACGTGGCAAATGTATTATTGCACCTGAAGAAGGGAACTCAAGTAAGTCTACTGTTCACAGTCCATTGTCAAGTAATACCCTGTGGACGGACTTGTGCTCGAACGCTAGGCTGTAAACTGGGGCAGGTCAGATATGTACATGCACCTTTCTACCAACAGTAACAGCTAGGGGAGAAGTGGGGCAGACAGCTCTGAGTAATAACATCTTCAACTGCCACAGTTGTACTTGCTTCAGTGCACGTGAGACAGAGCTGTCGGCAGAACTCCCGCAGACAGAGAACACAAACTGCCACCGCAGTTCAGCTGATACGCAGTGATTTAAGCCATGTACCTCGGTTGTGCTTAGGATCTCCCAACATAAACTTCTCTGGAGTGTAGTTAGTCAGGTCTCCGATGCCACTGATCTTCATTCCCTGTGGAACACATGCCTCTTCGACACATGCCCCTGCACACGTGATAACGTGTCTCCAAAGAGTGGGCTTGGTGTGAGTGCGAGCACCTGTTTCTTTCCTTGTGCTGTGGTTTGCTCTTTGACTTCAGCTACCTCAAAAATGCTGTACTTGTCATTGTGGTTGTAAATGCAACCTTGAAAATGGCCTTGTGTAATCTTAATCTGGCACTGAGTAATGTGTGTGAGTGTGTGAGGGTGTGCGTGTTTCACAAATGTCTGTATCTGAGAAGTTTGTTTTCTTTTAAAATCACCCGTGTTTCACAGTAGAGTTGTTTGAATTTGGCTTTCTGCCATTTAAAAACCACCCTGTATTTTGCTGTGATCAAATCAGTAGGAATGCATTTGTAAATTGTTTTCAGGTAGGTTCAAACAAGAGGCCGTACACTGCCTGTGGTAACACGGTGTGTTGCTAGAGTGGAGTCATTGCCTGACTCAGGTGCATTCCAAGAGTGTAACTTCAAATATGTCACCACAGATGCTGGGCGGTGTATTGGGTTGCAGTGGTATCATGGGGAGGGCCATTGATGCTGAGCTAACGGCTTCTTGCCTTTGGTTCAAAGGATGAAAGGCTTATTTTTCTTGAAGATTGAAAAAAATAATAAAAATAAATCCAAATAGTTAGTCAGGGTATTGAAAAGCAAAAACAAAACTCATTTGTTTCAGCTTGTGATGTGTATCATGTTAAAAGCTGAGCACTGAGTGAGGCAGTCAGCATGCTAAATACAGTTGTCGTCTCTTTCAGTTGCTTTGGTACTCTGACCCTCCCATCCTTATGCAAAATTCCTCTTCATGTGATTTCCTGCTTGCTTGGAGTGGCAGTGAATTCTATGGATGGGAGCAGTGCTTTTTGGGGTCAGGTGAATTCTGGCCTTGTTAAATATCTTCATAACACATGTGTTACATCTTCTGAAATACAGATCTTGTGTATCAATAATGATTGAAAAGAGAAAGAAGGAGTGGGGTGGAACTGGCCTGACCGTTTCATCCAAATCCAAGTCAGAGCTCTCATTGCACAAGTGCTTCCAGTGTACTGAACACAGCAGGAGCAGGAAAATCATGCTGATGTTAACAGGAAGCTGTTGGGCTTGGGAAAGGTGCTGGAATTTTTGTTTTCAAGCTGGTAGCTAAATGAACCACTACCTGTTTGGGATATCCAGCAACACATGGTCTGTGTTGGCATGGTAACAGAAGTATGTGATGTTTCTCAAAGAGCTTGATCTGCAAGTGAGTAGCGTTCATGAATTCTAGCGCAGCAGCGCTCAGGTTGGCAGCACCCCCTGTGCTCTGAGAGTGACCGTGTTAATTGCAAAAGGCTTTCTGTGACAACAGGGTCTAATATATGCTCAGGATGGTGCTCCATTTGTTCAGCCCTCTCACAATAAGTTAGTAGCGTAATATCCGCTTGTCCCTGGAGGGTAGCTGCCAGAAGTATTCCGCTTACTCTCTTGCAGGTATCCAGTCAATCCATCCTGTAGGGGACTACCAACAGTACGCTCTCTGTTAACAGATTTGACGCTTGTCCTTGCAGTAGTAATGGTGTGAGTGTTGATAAGTTGGCAGCTTTTTTGCTCTGGCAAATACTAGGCAGGATGGGAGACGTGATACTGTCTGTACGTCCAAGGTTATTCTGCATTGGTTTTTTAAAGTAGTTTGATTATCCCCAAAGAGTCAGTCCCAGAAACAGGACTTTTTGTAAAAAGCTGAATTTGTATTTAGGGCCATATAGCCATATCAGTGTGCATTATGCTGCAACTGGAAAGCAGATACAGGGTAAAGCAGGAAGACAGAGGAAATGCCATATTGTTATTAAGCAGACGTGCTTCTCTCTTTTTAAAAGACGGGAGGTATTTTCTGTAGGCTCTTGCTCCTACATCTTAAGTGGACTCTTTGTATTGAGTACCTCATTTCAAGGTGACAGAAGAGGAGCGGTGGTCTGAGTGAACTTGAATCTGTTTCCTCTGTGTAGGGAGCAGAGGGGTACTTTACTCTTTTATTTCCATAGAGTACGGAAGAGATAGTAGCTACAATTCCCACCTCTGGCTTTTTCTAGAAAGGGAAAGGGGCAAACACTGAATACTTGACAGGATTTGTCTTCCAACCAGCCTTTCAGTGGCAGTTAGCAGAACTATCCAGGTATCTGGAACGTGACTAGACCCCCGTCCACATCTTAATAGTTGGCCTTTACGGTGTAGATGATGCATTGAGTTATTTTGTTTCTGTACTTCCAAACATTCTTCTCCTTGTGATGATCACTGGAAAATGTGTAAAGTTTATAACACTTTATTGGACATCCAGATTTGAAATGTATAATCTTTCAGTTTTTTTTTGTAAACTTGATATCCGTGTGTGATTATAAGCAAATGTTATACGATGTAGGTAATGGGTAAATACACTAATATATATTACCCTGATTTTTAACCTGGAAAGAGTTGCTTCCTTACATCTTTTGGTTGATTGGGAAGATGTGGCAAATCATATCAGTTTGGGCTTTTTTTAAAGGACAGTCATAACATTGGTTGCTGTAATGGCCACTGTCTATAAGGAAGTCAGTGAACAATTATAGTATTTCAACTACTTTGAAAGCGCTAAACCTGGTAAGCTTCTTGACTCCGTCTTCCTGTTCCTGGGCATCTTAGCAAAGCCTTGATTGCATTTTCCAAATGTTTGTATTTAATACGTTCTACAGTTTTTTTACAAATAAAAGTAAATGTTAACAGCTGATCTGCTTGTGGATTTCTTGAAATTAGCAGCGGTCTATGACAGCCTTCTGGGCACCGTTTGTATCCCTGCAGGTACAGTAAGCGTAACACTGACTGATTGGAGTATTTAGATGGCTTTTCTCCTGCACACAGATTGACTGAGACTTCTCATCTCCTCACCAGGCTCACACGGGTGAGTTCAAGAATCTACAGAGCAATCATCTCTTTGATACTAGTCCCAAAAGATTTGCTTGTTGCTGTCTTGTTGCTGGCCCATCATCACAACAGAATAGGTAGGAAACCTATTTATTTATTTATCTATCATTCTTAAGACACTGGTCTTGTACAGACTTGGTTCACTGCAAAATGTGGCTTACACTAAGCTAAGGCTCGAGGCTGTCTGAGGAAGATGATATAAATGGTAGGAGGTGATGCCAGAACAAGTGTAAAAAGTCTAAGTGGGAAAAAGCCCCGTTTAAATTCCCACAGATAACACAGAATTTCTGGTTTGCCAGAATTACCCTCCTAGCAGAGGTAGTGTCATTCAAACCCATCAAAAAAACCCCAAGCCCCAGTGTGAAAATGGAGTCAGTTATGCCTAAGTAGCCAAATCTGATGGCCGCTTTACTCATTGCTGGAGGGCTGAGCTGTGACTGTGCAGAGGGTGCCCTCCTCACAAAGGCATCGTGCTCAAGCAAAGTGGGGCTTGGGACTCTTCTTCCTGCCTTCTCTTCTCCCTGCCAGCTCTTGCTTGCTTCTGGGCTGCTGGGTATGTGTGGATGTTTCCTCTGGGATATCTGAGATGCAATTAATAATGTTCCCAGCTGAAGCTCTAATACCTCCATAGATAGCTTTGAACGTGTTAGATGCTATTTTGTCAAGATGTTTCGTTACTGCTTCTTCAGTTAAGTCGCTGTTACACTGAGGCTCTTCAGTTCATCCCCCTTCTCTTTAATTTCTCTGTAAGACTTCAGTGCAGCTCGCTATAGAAGGCCTGCATCAATAATTACCTCATTTCTCCAATGCTGTGTCAGAAATACGTACTGTAGCAGCAGTGAGCCAGAGAATGTCTTTAAAATGTCATTCCTGCCCATTACAAAACTCTCTTCTAAGTTTTAGGGGAGGTTTCCTTCTGTCCCCAAGGAAAAACAACTTCCAAATGAAAAACGCACTGTCGCTCTGGCTTCTTTCTGACCCCCCAGCACCTCTCTGTGGCGGTTTTTGTCCAAATCAAATGTAAAAATGAACTATGCTGCAACCCTGGTGCCATACTGTTGATCTCAAGCACACATTTTGTCGTCTTCAGTGTTATATATAACTGTTGTGAGTTCTGATTTGATTCGTGTAAAACTGTCCCTCCACACGCTGAACTGAGGGAGCCAGAGGGCGAAGCACGTCCTCAGATGTTCTCATAACCTGATGATGAGCTTGGTCCTTACACCATCTCAAGATGATTGTACTGGAGGAGGGAAAATGGTGATTGTCTCTGGAAAATGTTAGACAGCATGAAGGTGACCTTGCACCTTAGTGTGTTTCTGTAGAACCCCCTGGAGACATCGTATGGGACAGAAACAGCTTTTTTTCACACTTAATTCTCAGTAGGGCTTTAAATACAGCTCTAATTTGCCGTGTGACCCAGCTCCTGTACGTTTAACCATTTCGCTGCTATGTTTAGTAGTAATGTTCTGTCCTCACCCAGGGAACAGATTTTAGTTTGTCTATGTTTTATTGTATGAGGGCTGCTTCGAATGTAATGCCTCCTGCTTTACGGTGTTGGCCCATGACATTAGAGGCAGATGCTGGTGGTATGGCAGTAGAGGTTGAACCTTCCTACCAATATTCCGCCACATGTTGTTGCTGTGGGACAGATGGCAGCAGAGGGGCAGTCGGACAACATGGTGTCTGACATGGAAGTGCATATGAAGGAAAGGAGTGTCACTGAATTCCTCCATATGGAAAATATGGCACCCTCTGACATTCACGAGTGATTGCTAGGCATTTTTGGAGACCAATCAGTGGATCAACCACCTGCATAGGAGCACTGTGCAGCCAAGTGTTGGGAGTTGATGGCAAGAGGGAAGAATCCCCCAGGTATTGTTCCCTTGGTGCCATAATAGAACTTGAATTACATGAAGTGCAGATGTTATTTCTACCTGGAAAAAGGAGTGAAAAGAAACAGTTGCAGACGAGTTCTGATTGTGACGGCTCTAGACAAAATTCATTCCATAGGTGCATCTGTTGAACATAAAATCTCAGATAACAATAAAACTGTAGGAATACACCATGTGGCCATGATGTTAGGAGGGATAGGGGCAAGGGGAGGAGAAGTAATACACAGAAAACATAAAAGCATCAGAGTACCTGAAGGTAATACAAGAAGGACCTGTGATGTGTGTGCTGAGGTGTTCCGTGCACTGCAGAAAGGAGTCTGCAGACTAAAAAAAAAAAAAAGGAATAAATTGAAAGGGAATCTCTGCTATTTCATATGCTTTTGATATATGCTTCATATGCTAGAAAGAGTGATGTCCTGATTTTCCCCTAGGTTTTTTTTTTTTGTGGAAAGAGAGTGCATATGGAGAACACATCTAATAAAAGCTCTTCTGGCGGATGAGAGCTGGAGGAGGAACAAAAATAGTGCCTCCTTGTCCAGGCAGCAGCTGCTGCTTTTGGACTGTTTCATGGAAGACGTGAATTTGATTCATTTCCAAAGACAATTTGGAAACTCCAGGCAGCAGAGAAAGGGACTCCCCCTTGACTTGGCTGTTATTCTCTGAATTGCAGTTGTGTGAAATGCAGTCAGCTGTGCTTCTCGGGTCAATTCTGGTGGATGGCAGTGTGTAGGGATTTGTGCTCTGTTCCTCAGTTCAAGAGATTTGGGAGCCTCGGTACCTTGAGTCAAGCACATTGGATTTCAAAAGGCTGGGGAAGCTTTGCAGCTCCTGCTGTGGCCACCTCAGTGGAAAAGTTCCCTTTAACTTCAGACCAAAGCAGATCTCAACTGCATGTTGAAGATTGTCTTCTGGTGGACAGTGCCTCCTCAGTCTCTCTGGTTACCGAGCACTGGTTAGGACTGTCTTAGTCCCTCTGTACCTCCCTCCTGTCCAGACTGAGTGAAGGTGGTAGCTGAACTCTGTGCTGTTCTTCAATTCGACAAGGCCAAGTCTTATCCAACTTTAACATGAAGCACATATACTAGGGTACTCAGGAACTAAACAACTTACTTAGCTGAAAACAACCCATGTGAGGGCTGGGCTGCAGAAAGAGCTGAGGTAAGTGTAGGAGAGCACCATTTGGTGACTGCTCCGACAGTAATTTGCCTGCTCTGATGGGAAGCAATAATGGGGAGGAAGAGACAGTAATCAGTGAATTAATCCACACGCTTGTTTAAAAATACCTCCTTTCTGTGGCTTTGGTTACAAGAACGCTTTGTGGGCCACAGAAGAAAAGCATTAGCAGTAGTTTAGGCCATATTCTGATCTCTTTTTTTTCTTTCATGAAGTCCCATGAATCTCTAAGCAACAGAATTTCCACCAGTGTACATACTGCGTGGAGAAGGGGAGCAGAGGGGCAGTGCATCTTTTAAGCCATCCGTTGCAGCTAAAGCAAGCAGGAACTTCTGTAACTAGCACTAGACTGCAGTTAAGAAGCACGTTTGTTTGAGAAGGGGCAGGGTGAGAGACTAGAAACGCCGATTTTGCTTTTTAGATGTTCTCCAAAAGGGGATGATGAATATTCTTGGTCTGCCACATGTTGCTGTGTATTTAGGAAATGGGAGCTATATGTTTCAGGGATGATTTTTACCAACCCCTGCAGATGCAAAGGAGAAAAGATGTGGAGAGAAAGGATGGCCTGTGCTATGGCATACCTCCTCCTCCACCTGTCGGTGGTGATTGGTGTGGGAAGATTTGATAAAGAGCGCATCCTAGAGAGGTAGTATTTGTTTTAATGAACGTAGTGACGAAGTACAGCCAAACCTTAAGGTTTCAAAAGAACTTCCAGCAACTTGGTGTGTTTGAAATCCTACAGGCACTGGATAGCCTGGGCAGCAAACAGAACGCTTGTCTGATTTAAGCAGATGCCCAGTGGAAACCTCTTTGAAAGTAACACACAAAATGTAGTAGAAAAGATCTCAGTCGTCGTCTGACTTTGGGTTGTCGTTCAACTTAGTTTTTTTCCTATGATCTTCTAGAGTTCATGCCAATTATTCTCAGTTTTTCTTGCTGTGTCTTGACAATCACAGTGCATGGTTGTTAAGACTGATGGTTAATAGTAGTACCAGATAATATGATCAGAGCGAGGTTTGTATTGGCCTGGCTCAGTGAAGGTAAGAGAAACGTGTAATGATGTTTTTAGAAGGAAGCCAAGCAGGGCTTTAATTTTGGTCTCTTGGTTTCCTGCAGCTTTATTACAGGGGGAAAGCAGTACAAGCAAATAGCAGCACCTGGAATGGAATGGAAAAACTGGAGGAGCTCTCAGGAGCTGCATAAAACAGTGAGGTATAGCTTTGTTCTGGATCTTCTGAGATGGCAGGAAAAATGGCAAATATTATACATGAAACAAAGAAAGGAAAAAGGGCTCATATATATAAATATATAACTAGCAATATATATATATATATATATATGAATGTGTATAACAAGTGATGCACAAACAATTGCTCACCACCCCCGACCAATGTCACAATGTCAAGCTAGCCCACCAAGTTTAAATATTGAACTCTACATGTATAACACCAGCCCCTTTCTGCTGTTCAGCGGTACCTACATTTATTCTCATCCCAAGATGGCTCATTGGAGACATCTACTTTGCTGTTGATCCTGTGTCCTGGAGCTGCTTTGTGCATTTCCAAACCAAGGTAGGAGGTGACTCTCCATAGAACCTCTCCATGCTGGGACAACCTTGTTCTGCCTTATGGACCTATCTTACATGGTCTCTGTCAGTTAGAATTTAAAGTGTAATGCTAGATTGGGAATTCCCTAAAGGATCCTTTCAATCTCTCCTGTCAAAGTTATGGGAACTTGGTACACAGAGACCCTTTAGGGAAGAAGAAAGAAGCAGTCCCTATTAGAACTGGAGCAGCCCTTGTAATACAGGTTCCCAAATGAGCCTTAGGCAGTAATAATGGCATTGCTGAGTTCTGTGTCTATTTTGACTTTTTTTTTTTCCTAATGAAGTCAATTTGTGTTGCTGCTTCTCCGACAGTAAGTTATGATCCTCATTTGCCCCTCCACAAGTTAAGCATCCACTCTGGAAGGTCTCCTAGTCCCTGGGAGTCCCAGACCACTGCCCTGGGCAGCCTCTGGTGTAGAACCTTTTCTTAACACCCCTGACCTCAGCATTTACCATTACTCAAGAACCACCATGCCAGGAAGCATGTCATATCTGTACATGCCAGTCCATGCTCCTTCTACTGCTGTCTTTTCTGAGTCTTTACTAAAACAGACTTGTAGATGGGGAGGGACACCTCACAGTTCACATCTGCTTGAGCAGTACAGCAGCATGGACGGGACCTGCACACCAGCTTGCTCATTGCCTAGACGCTCTGCCCTCATGAAGCCAGTGGAGAAGCTCCTCCTCCCGAGATCAGTGACAGCAAGATCTGTCTTGCAGTGCTTTGAGTAACGGTTTAAGGCCACCAAGTGGCCATTTCTTTCTTGCTTTTTTCTCCAAGGCAATCAGAGACAGCACCAGCTCGTCAGAAAGGCAGGCATAGTAATAAGGACATGTAGCAGGGCTTTGTCTTCTACAAGACGAAATCACATCACCTCTCTATGTCTTATACTGTTAGATAGCCACAGATAAATTCTCCTGTCTCCAAGGGAAAAGAGTTAGAGAAACTTTGAAAACTCCTGCAGTTATGACAGTGCGCTCTTACAGCAAACACTGGCAGCTATTTGCATGCTTTTCAAGGAGGGAGAGCCAGGGAGCACTGCAGGCAGATCTGGGAGGCCTGAATAGAATACACAGAGGTGCTAAGGAGGGGGCTGACCTGTGACTGAGTGGAAGTGTTGCAGGGAAACAGTCCTTTACTGTGGCCAGTTCCTGCTCTACCAGCAACCAGTGATGCCTTCCCACACAGCAACAGTAAGAACAGCGACTACTGCAAATAAGCTCAATGGCCAGTTGTGTATCTTCTTTTGTTCTTCTTTTCTTTTTATTTTTTTATAGCAGGCACTATGTATATATATATATTTCACCCAATCCACAGCAAAAAAATAAAAATAAAAAAAGAAAAAAGAAAAAAAAAGAAAGAATTATGTAACAAAATGAGTAATGCTTAGTGGTGAGGGAATTTCTTGGTGTTTTCTATCATGCAATGCCTTTGGTCGAAGTGTGCATAGCTAAATTTGCATCACTGGCAATGTGAAGAACTTTATTTTGCTTCAAAAGGAGAAGCACTCGCCCATGCTAGTAAGTCACCCTTCAGAGTATCTATCCTTCCTGTTCATGCTCACCAAGGGTAGCCACGCATGCAGAGGTCTCTCTTTTTTCACCGTCAGAAGAGAACAGCTTGGTGCTAAAGTCAATGCAACGGGCCATCCCACCTCCATCAGCTGCCAACAGCTGCTGCAGCTGTTACACTCATCAGAAGTCACCGTGGGCCGATGTCAACTGTCAGACAATGTTCAGAGAGTGTTCAGAGTCTGTCTGAGAGAAATGGAAATGAAACGAGGTGGACAGCGTGCTTTCAAAGGGGAGATTTTTCATGCCACCAAAAGGACAGAAGCACACCACTGCCACTGAGAATGTCCCTTCCCACCTTGGTACATCTCCCCTTTCTGCTCCCAGTGCTTTGTTTCGGACAGTGTGAGGTGAGTTAAAGCCAAACGCTGACCACGTGAAACCCTCTGTCTACGTGTGTGCTTCCTCAGCAGTCCCTGGCAGCAGCTCTCATGTCATCTATGATGTTTTCTTCTATCTACATTCCACCAAGCACCAAATGTCATTCCACAGACTAGACGGTTGTGGATTGCCACTCCTTATGTAGCAACATCAAAAGGTACTGCGATCCAGAATGGAGAAAGGCATGAGGAGGAGACACACTGACATACTGTTAGTGTAATTCAGTCTAAGAGTTGGGTTACCTTAAGCATTAAGATGAGAAGTAATGCCCTTACGTTACAACAGGGGAGGTTCAGGTGGGACATGTGTGGATGTGGCACTGAGGGATGTAGGCAGTGGGCGTGGTGGGGATGGGTTGGTGGTTGGGCTGGATGATCTCGGTGATCTTAGTGATTCTGTGATTTGATGATTCTACAACAGCAAGGCTTCTCTTTTTTAAAGTGGTCACAACTTTATGAAGCTTTCTGCAGACTTTTGTTGGCATTTTGGCTCTTGTGTGGTGTTTTTTTTTATCACAATTAGTAGTTTTATCCCACATCATCAAGGTGTTTGTTTGCTCTTTACTAATAGTGTCAGCATCTTTGGACACAAGGCGTTGTGACCACTGGACTCCGCAGGGAAGGAGCACTTGCCACGGAGGGCTGTAAGTGCCTACATTGTCGCTTCCCCAGGCTTGGAGAGGGATGATCTCCCTCCTGCCTAGGGCAGCTGCTCTACCTGAGCAGTGTGCTCTGTCCTGTCTGCTCTGTGGGTTGAACCTGCTCACCTGGCTCTGCCCTGCACATGAGTTTAGCTGCATTTTGTGGTGCAGCCAACGAAGGTGTTTCATGTTTCTGAAAACTGCCAGAAAGCATTCAGTGATCCATTTACTTGCAAGACTGATAACCGATAGCAGGACAAATTCTGACTGGAGGTACTTGTTACTTCCCTTTCTTACTCTTCTTCAAAATCCTTGTTAACACAGATCTGTTTTTGTTGTTATTTGATTTTTTTCCCCTTTTCCTTTAAATCATTCTTCTGCACACCTAATAGGGCTGACTTGCTTCTTGTCAAAGAGAAATGCCACTGCACATTCATTTTAGTCTCACATTCACTCGCTCTTGGAAACAGCCAAAATCCTGCATGGCGCCAATGTGAATGAAGAGTCAGGTCTCCACTCAACAACACAAGCAAGTTGTTTGTGCTGCTGCTTAAGGAAAAGCAATTAAAAAGTGGGATTCTCCTTTAAACATGTTCACTTCATATTTTTTCCTTTGGGGCTGTGAGTTTCGCTTTATCAAAAAGAAGAAGGTAACTCAGACTGTGAGGCCACCAACACCACCACTTTTTCTCAACCACCTGCAGTTCATCAGCATCTGCTCAGTACGTCTATGCTGAGAACTTACCACTCACTAATCAAGGTAGAAGGAAACAAAGCCATGTTTCACATTGTACAGGGCATGCTATACCTACAGCCCCTGAAATATCTCCTTCCAAAGTGCTGTATGTGCCTTGAGGGACTTCTATGCCAGAACGGTTGTGGACCAGTTTCTTTAAAGCAGGGAAATGCCAGTGGCAGCTGCATCTGTGTTTTAAGTGAAACTTCACAAAGCTCCCTGCATTAAGTCCTTTTCTCTGTCATCTAAATTCCTGCTTTGCATTGCTGTTCTCAAAGATGCTTCCACACAAAAGGACAGAAAACCCAGACAATTTTATTTTTAATTGAAATTTGTAGTAGGTAGTGGGAACGGAACGATCAATACTTAAGTAATATAGATCTTGTGGGTTTTTTAATGTTCTGTGTTTAGCTTTCAGCATCTTTTATTCCTCCGTTGTAAAGATCTCTACCCTCCCCAAGTCATTTTGTGATTTAATTGAACTCCTTGCATATCATCTTCTTTGAAGTGGAACCTCAAACCCAGAATGTACAAAACCAAGATGATCATTTGAACCCAGAAAATGAACTGTATTTGAAGTTAGATACAAGCAAGCCCAAGCACAATATTTGCTGTATGCTGATATGAAAGCAAACAAAGCTCAGTTAAAGCAAAAATACCTGATGTGGTCACACAAGCAGCCTCCCATCCCTAGGACTGTGTTTTGTTTTGTGTTGTTTCCAAAGGTATCAACTCAGCCTTTACCTTGCTCTTCATTGTAATAAAGAGTATTTAGATTGGGTACTGTCTCTGGAGCAGTTCTGCTCCTCCACTCTTTTGAGATACCATGACCAGCTAGGTTTAACTGTGCCTGTAACCAAGATGCAATGAGCGATTTATTCAGCATTAGTCTCATTCAGGATGTCTTCAGCTGTCAATTACATTCCTGGGCAATGATCTGAAGAAACTCAGCAAGGTAGGCCAATGGTCTGAAATCCAGGCTACTGTTCATTTCTTACTCAAAGAGTGGTGAGACACTGGCACATCTGCCCAGAGAAGCTGTGGTGCTCCACCCCTAGAGGCACCCAAGGCCAGGTTGAATGGGGCCCTGGGCATCCTGCGCTGGTGTGGGGCAGCCCTGCCCAGGGCATGGGGTTGGGATTGAGTGGGCTTTAAGATCCCTTCCAACCTCAGCCTTTCCATGACGACACTGTATTCAGAAACAGAGCCAACACAGAAAAGAGAATAGGGAAAATACATTGCTCTAGACTAAACCATTGCACTATGAATCCAGCCTTGGCACACGCTTACTCCAGTTTCTTGCTTCGGTCAGCAAAAAGCCCTCTTTTTATTGCTTTTGTTCATAATGATGGACGATGTGATTAGCCACACTGCTTATTCATGTTTTCATTTCCTCAGCTTGGAGGAATCATTGGATTCATGTATCCAACACAAAGGTGACTGCAGGGTTGTCAGATATCTTCATCTTGACTTGCTGTGATTGTTGGTGAATAGGTAGTGACACGGAGCTGCCTCATGCTTTCTCAAGCAGTGCAGAGTGACCTTTCAAGAAATACTTTTTAGCAATACAGGCGTTGTTATTGGTATCCTGCAAAACACAGGCACACACGTTTGTTGTTTTTTTTTCCCTATGCTGTTTTCTTGCACTCTCTCAGGGCACTTGCCATTTGCCTCATGCTCACCCACAAGGCCCAGTGGGAAGTCCAACAAAAGCTTTGCTGTGGGTTGATGGGGGAAGGCATCAGCGCAGGGTTTATGAGCAGTGTCCTTGTCTTGGTGAACCGAGTGTCCTGTGTCAGTGAGTGAGCGTGCCAAGCTTCCCTCTGCACAACAAAGTTGCTTCAGGTATTGTGATGCACGATGCAAAGCTGGTTTAGTAGCAGACAGGAGCTGGGGCATGGAGACATAAAGGCAGCCATACAAAAGGCAGCATGATGCATTCTTGTCTATGAAGCAGAGGGGAAGTACATAAAAAGGAAAAAAAAAATGTACACCAAATTCACCAAAAATAATCACAAGTAGAATGTGAGACTTTTCTCTTGAAAATTACAAAGACATGGCTGTATGCCCATATCCTAAAATGACTGTTTAATTACTAATATGGAAGACGCATGATAGAGCAACACTGCTCCAGAAGTCACTGTTTGAAATGGAGGAACTGCAAATATCCTCCCAAAATGAGAGGAGAATGCTTGTGTCCTGGTTTTAGAAGGAATAGAGTTAGTTTTCCTCCTTGTAGCCGGTGTGGTGCTGTGTTTTCAGTTTAGGATGAGAATAACACTGGTAACGCACCGATGTTTCAGTTGCTTGAAGAACAGTGCTTAACAGTGAGTCACTGATGCTACTATGGGTCTGAACTGTACTCCTTCTTTGGGTGGTGGAGGGCATTGCCTCATGCACCAGAAATGGGGATGTGTGAGGACTTCTGAGGGAAGAAGGCACTCACTGGAAACTAGCGCCAACAATGAGGCATGAAGCCCTTCAAAACCCTGATCTCAGGAAAGGGATCTTGGAGCAGACAAAGATGTAAATTTAGCATCTGTGGGCTTCTCAAAGCCACTTTTGGGGGCTTAAGCCACTTGTGAAAATGCATTTGCTGAGGTGCTTCGGCATCATACTAGCTGGGTCCCTGAAGATCCCTCCAACTCAGTCTCCATGTTCGTACCCATTGGGACAGCCCAGTTGCTGGGTGACTGCTTCCAGGCCCAAGGGGGCTTGCACAGCTGCACCTGAGGCCATGCAGAGCCACAAGGCAGGAAGGAAAGCAGAGCCCAGCTGCCTGCTGTCTCCATCCAGGCCCAGAAGATGGTTCCCAGTGGCACAGCCTCCCCTGCCCTCACAGCGTGCTGTGCCCAGTGCTGGTGAGGTGTGACCAGCATGGTACTCTCAGTGAGCGGGAGCAAGGCGAGCCCTGGTTAGGTTCCTCTTCTTCATGAAGGGGATTTCACGGTCTCCAGAGTGGGGAGAGCCCCTGAACGGTGGCAATCCTCACAGGGCCCTGCTGTGTGACGCATTGCCTTCACCACATTCCCAGCAGGCCCTGACATATGGTCAGACGGGCAGATCACATGGCTCTATGGAGAGGCCGGCTGGCCTTGCCCCAGGGGAAGCAGCAAGGACAACCCTTCTGAAGGGTCACCCAAGTTTGAGGAGCATCAGGTTGCAGGAGCTTTAACATGTGCACCTTAGGGATCAGTGCTTCCTAAAGGCTCCAGGGCTGCTCTGAGCTTATCTCTAGCTGTTCTGCTCTGAGTGCAATTCCCACGTGAGTCAGCTGGAACTTCAGAGGGTTTTGGTGAAAGCAGAAGCCAGCTTTCTATGCACTGGGCATCAGCGAGTGGCTGTTGAGAAGAAACAGTCACTTTTCCTGGCATGCCTTTAGTCAGTGTGACCTTCAGAGTGTGAAACCAGGGGCCTGGTGGTGAGTGCAGTGGTTAAACAGCAGCAAGAACTTTTCACAAGAAGATTTCATTTGACACTGAGAAGACTTCCATGTAGACACTGAGGCTTTAGGGCAGAGTTTGGAGGGTTAGGTGCTCAAGGTGGTGTTGAAATCACTTAGAAAAGGCAAAGAGGCTGTGAAGTGCTCTGAGTGTTCAGATCAGAAGCAAGACCAGTGAGGGAGAAACCATCTCAACGTACACCAAAAGGACTTGGGGCACGGACAGCCTCCTGGTGCACTGCTGCAGCATCAGATGCAGATAACACAGTTGCGTTATTGATCAGAGTTTTCTACTTTGCAGTCTGAAATGGTGGTCCTGACTTTTTTGGCCATCTAAATGGCTGATTTCCAGAAACCCTCAGCAACGAAGTCAGCAAAACTCATGACATTATCACGTCTCACTCGTAGGAAGACTTATTTGTAAAGCCAAGTGTGCACTTGGGAGTCTGGCTTTAGCATCTACTCTAAGATTTGGGCAACTGCACATGGTTTTCTAATACAGTTCTTTTTGCATAAAGACAGCAACCAACCACCCAGCTGTGTATATATATAGATATATACGTGTGTATATATACTGTCTTTATTTTTTTGTGAGGGGTTTGATCGAATGTGGATCAAATCTGCGTGTTTCACAGTGGCCAGATTTTTTCTGTCTTAAAAAAAAACTGCAATAAAAGGTACAAGGAGCCTTCATTTTGTAGGGATATATTTCAGGATGGTTTTGTACTTAATGAAATTACAGCCGGTGGCCAGTTTTGTGTCTTGGAATCAAACTATGGATTTTTTTAGGAAGCTTTTCAGATGCCTTAGAATCATGAAATCATTAGGGTTGGAAAAGATCTCTGAAAACACTTAGTCCAACTGCCAACACATCACCAATATCGCCCACTAAAACATGTCCCTAAGTACTACCCTTTCCTTAAATACTTGCTGGGACGGTGACTCCATCACCTCCCAGGGCAGCCTGTTCCAGTGCCTCACCTCTCTTTTGGAGAAGAAATTATTCCTAATATCCAACCTGATAATATCCAGCCTCCTGGTAAAGCCACGGCTGCTTGCCCTGCTTTATGGCATCCATCTCCTCCAATCTCAAAGAGATGTTCCAGTGCTTTGAAGGTTCATTAACTCGTGACTGCAAAGATTTGGTGGGCGCTGCCAATTCTTTTTCTAGAGGATGGTGTGCTATAAACCCAATACCTAAAAATGGCTGCGCTTCTCACTTCCCCCTCAAAACGTGGCGATAATTACATTTAAATTTCAGAAGATGGCGTTGAAGATTTGCAATTAATATCCTAAGCCCCACGCCTGCCCTGCTGCCAGCGCAAGGCGCGATGGCTGGGCTTTCATCTGATACGTTACAGCAGAAAGGATGTGGATGTGTTGGAAACGTTATAACAGAACAACAACAAGAAAGTGTAGCGGCACGAAACACGTGTCAGAAACCCGAACGAACCGAGAGACCTCCACGGCAGCCCGCACCTTGCACTTTTCGACATCCAGCTCCTTCGGGCTGCTGGCAAGCAGGTCACACACCTCCTCCCGTTCCCCAGGAACAGCTCAAGAAGGGGAAATGATGGGGTCAAGAAGGGGTCATGATAGGATCACGAAGGTCTCGTGGGGGAGAAGTCACGCTGGGGTGTCCCACGGATCCGGGCCCGGCTCGGTCCTTGCTTCTACCCCGCGCTGTCTGAGCTGGGCTCAGTCGGGGTGCGGGCAGCGGTGGGTTGGGGGGGGTGGGAGCCGCCGGTCCCCGCGGCGCCGTCTGGGCCGTTTCTGGTGGGTGTCGCTGCCCGGCTCTGTTACAGTAAAGCCAGCCCGGCGAGCGCAGGTAGGAGTTTCCCCGTGCTATTTATGTCTACGTGTGTGTCTGCATCGATTTAAAAAAAACACGCGCGGACGCGCAGAGGGCGCCGGGCCGCTTCCCCCCACCCCGCGGCGTATGTTTACCAGCAATGGGCATGTGTCACTGCCTCAGATGTTTTCCAGCTCGCGAAGTCCCCGCTCCCCTCCGCCGGCTCCACCTCCGGGCGGGGACCGCCTCCCCCCTCCCGGGCCCGACGCCCTCCATCATATAAAGAAACTTCCCGGGGCCGCCGGCCCAGTCGCGCTGCATCCGACGGAGAGCAGCCGCGCGGCCGTGCCCGCTCCGGCGTCCGGTAAGCGGCACCGGGAGCGCAGAGACGTGCCCCGACGGGGGCACCCGAGCTCGGTCTGCGCTGGCGAGAGGAGCGCTTCTGGGGGCTTTGCCCGAGGTTCCCCGTGAGCACCAGCCGGGAGCTGCCCGGGGAGGGATGCGCGGACCGGGTTTGATGTGCGGGGCGTGAGGAATGCGGGGATGTGCGTCTCCCACTGCGGCGCGTTAACGGGGGCACCGAATGTTGCCCGCGTGCGGAGGCGAAGGCTGTATTTAGGGGAGCCGCAGAGCTTTGGAGCAGAGCGGCACTCGGTGTCGTCTAACTTTGCAGAGGTCTGAGCGTTACTCTTTTGGGAGCAGCTGAGCGTGGTTGTGTGTGGGATATCGCGTGCTCGGATGCGCCTTGCTTAAGGGAGGCTGTGAAAACACCTTTGCCATTGCAGTGAAAAGCCACATGAGTCGTAAACTTGTGTGAAGCCCTCAGGTTTGTGTGGGTCTGCCCTTGCACAGCAAATGTGCTTTGTGATTTTTACTTTTTTTGCTTTTTATTTTATTTTTTTTGCTTTTTGGCTTAAATGATCTAGTAGAACTCAGGGCGGGACAGGAGGTTATGCCTGAAGTCGTTCACGCTGAACATTTCAACCACCCGTGTGTGCTCATGCAGAACAGCATCACTGGGGCAGGGAGATCTCTGTCAAAGCCTGTGATGTGGGGGGCTGCCTGGAGTGGGGGGCTGCTGGCGCTCTGTGCTGTCTTTCCTAGGTGCTCTTAGCATCCTTTGCCTTGGGTTACCCTTTCCCTCCCACAGCCCCCACGGAGCTGGTGCTCAGCCACGTGTGGTGTGGTGGGCTCAGCAACGCGCCCCCAACCCCGATCCCCTGTTACGAGTGGCATGAACTTGGAGCCAGGAGAGTGCGGGATGAATTCAGTGAGCTGTGGAAACGGGAAGCTCCGCCAGTGGCTGATCGACCAGATAGACAGTGGCAAGTACCCAGGGCTGGTGTGGGAGAATGATGAGAAGAGCATCTTCCGCATCCCCTGGAAGCATGCTGGCAAACAAGACTACAACCGTGAGGAGGATGCTGCCCTCTTCAAGGTACGGCAGTTGGGCTGCTCACCCTTTCTCCTTTCCTTGTGTTCACTGAGCTGTTTTCCTGCCTTGCCCTGCTGTTTCTTTTCTTTTCCTAAGCCTATAGAATCATTAAAGTTGGAAAAGACCCCTAAGGTCATTTAGTCTGACTGTCAGCTCATCACCAGAATGCCCACTCACCTGTGCTGTAGGGAGTAAATTCATGCACATGTAGGCACAGGCATATATGGTGTTTCAAGCATTGTGAATGTGTACCTTATAGTTGATTGATTGTTTTTTTCTTCTTTTTCTTTTCTTTTCTTTTATTTTTTTTCTCTCTTGCTCTTTTGATTCCATGAAATGTTTCCAGGCTTGGGCTCTTTTTAAAGGAAAGTTCAGAGAGGGCATTGATAAACCAGATCCCCCTACCTGGAAGACCAGATTGAGGTGTGCTTTGAACAAGAGCAACGACTTTGAAGAGCTGGTGGAGAGAAGCCAGTTGGACATCTCAGATCCCTATAAAGTGTACAGAATAGTTCCAGAAGGAGCTAAAAAAGGTAAAACATCTCAAATTCCCCATGTAGCAGAGTGTGAATGTCTGTCTCATTGTAAGCACACGAGGACTGAAGCATGGAATGGCCATGCAGTCTTTGCAGGTGTAGGAGCCCAAGCGCAGAGGTCAAATGTGTCTCATTCTGACTGACAGGCAAAAACACCCTGGGAAAAAAAAATAGCTTTCTTGATGTAGATTTTGAATACTGGGAGGAGCAGAAGTGCTCTAAGCTGTGCAGCCACTGGGCTGGGGATGCCCAGTCTGTGACTGCTAGTAACTGTTATCTGCAAGCAGTCCCAGAGCAGGCAAAGCCCCAAAGGCAGGGGTACAGTGGGGTGCTAGAGGGCACCTGAGGGCTTTTAGCCTTCCAGGGTGTGTGGGGTGTCCTGCCCCTGGTGGGTGCTGCAGAGCATGTAGTCCTGAGGACAGGCTGTCCTCACAAGTGCTTGACATCATTTATTTCCATCCCTCTGGTGAACATAGGTGCGAAACAGAACAGCATGGAGGAGCAGCCATTGATGAACCATGCCTTCCCAATCCCGTCTCCTTACACCTCACTGCCATCCCAGGTATGACATCGGTTGTGCATTTGGTGCTTGTGCCCTGGGCAGGAGTGGCCCTGTACTCTGCAGTGTGTCCTTTCTTGCTGGCATAGCTCTCTCTTGAGTTCTTTCTGGAAAGAACAAAAACCACTTTATTATGAAAACAGAAATTGGGAAGCAACTTTTCTAATGTCATATGAGGCCACAGGGCAGTTGATTTCCTTTGGTGTTGTTTATCCCTGAGTAATTGCTCTCTTCTGTTTGGCAATAGATATTAGTGTACTGCCATCCTCTCGGAGCCAGAATGTAAGCACCCGATGAAGCATTGCTATTCCAAGCAGACATTTACCAGCGATGCTTTGACTGCCTTTTGTTATTCCACCCAGCTTGTTATTTACACCAGTGGTGAGAAGTTCATTTGAAAGTCCCATTGGTGGTGGTGGCGAAGTGCCATGCATGTAGGCTGAGCAGTGCTTAAACCTCCGTGAGCTTTGTCAGGGTAAATAATGCCAAGGAGCTGAAAGCTGATGTGACACACGACATCAGTTCTGACAGCTACCAGGTTAAAGAATATCTCATTACATTGAATAGGTACCCAACTACATGGTGCCCCATGAACGCAACTGGAGAGAATTTGCCCCGGAACAGCCGCATCCCGATATCCCCTACCCATGTGCCAGCGTCCCCTTCGCAGCTCGTGGTCATCACTGGCAAGGGCCTGGCTGTGAAAACGGTAAGAGGGTTTGTTCCATTCAGGGCTGGTGGCTGAGGCTGATTGAAGGAGAGGACATGTGGCCACCCACAAGCAGGGTTCACTTTAGCTATTCATGGCTTTCACTGGTGGACCTCATTCACCCCAGTCCTGGCTACGCAGACCTTAGAGCTCTGCTCACAAACCAACCCTCAAGAGTCCCAAGCTATCTTGAAAGCCCTGAGCAATAAGAAGGGAACCAACCTCCCAGCCCCAGATGGGAATTTGTGTTCCTTAGTTATGCTTTCTGATTTGGGGATTTCTGAAGCACACACGAGCAAGATTTTTTCCCTCCAGTCTTGTGGGTTAGAATGGTGTTATTCTCCCAAGAGGGCAGCTGAAGTTATTACTTCTTCTATGAGATGGCTTGTCATAGGTTGAGCATTTCTTGGGGCTGGCACAGCAGAAGTGGAATAAAGAGACATTCTCTTCCCAAGAGATCTTATAGTTTGAGCCCAGTATAATCACAGATTTCCAAGCACTGCATTGAATCATAGAATGGCTTAGCTTTGAAGGGACCTTAACAGTTAGCTAATTTCAGCCCCTCTGAAATGGGCAAAATTGGCAACACTAACGTCTAAAAAACATTAGAGAAAGGGAACTGTGTGTCATAGGCACTTGCAGAACAACTCACCTCAAGTAGAGGGGCATTTGCTTCGGGAGGAGGAGGTGATGCAGTGGGATGGGAAGCAAGGAGAGACTTGGGAGAGCAGATACTGAGTGTTCAGAGGACACTTCTCTGGGTGTTTTTGGTGCAGAAAATAGAGTTTTTATTCTCTGGGTCTGCTGAAGACAAAATGCTCAATGCAGTGCAACTTTCGCTGGTAGTATATTGGAGTTGTTTGCTTTTAGCTGAGCTACTTGCTAATAAACATAGGCCTGTTTGCTGCATGTACAGTGTCCTGCAGTACATCTCATGCAGCAGTTGGACGCAAGTTGGGATACTTTGCTGATGTTGGTGACAGTTGTTGGTGGCTTGTCCTGGATGTGTCACTGAGCTCTAGGACTTTTCAGGAGGTGCGGTGCTTTGCATATGCCTCACTCCAGCTCCTGGTTGTGGTGGGTCCTGCTGCTGGGAAGAGCACTTGCTTCATCACTGCAGGACCTTTACTGATGTTAAGAAACAAGGAAAATACCAATTGCTCATGTGATAATTTGTGTACTGATAGGTGTTTTTTCAGCTAATAGTAGTCCTGGTAATACAGTTCCAGTAGTCTCCTGCTGCACAGGTGTGCTTTTTTTTTGCCTACTTCTAAACCAGTGCTGATTCCAGCTTTATTATTGTACCAGTCTTAACTAGAATTCCTTAGACTGAATATGTAAGCATATTTGAAAAACGGGAAAGCAAAGGATAGGAGAGGGAGAGAGAGTTTGTGGGGCCCAGAAAAACTCAATTTTGCTTGTCTTTGACCTCTGCCCAAACTTTTCTCTTAGGATTTAGGTAGCTGTCACTGACTTTTGTTTGTGAAACAGGTTGTCAGGTGACAGGAACCTTTTATGCTTGTGCCCCTCCCGAGTCCCAGACTCCTGGCATCCCGATTGAGCCAAGCATAAGGTCTGGTGAAGCCCTCGCCCTGTCAGGTAAGGTCTGCAGCCCCTCGGGGCTTCTGGGGATCCCTACAAGGGACTCCCACTTCTGACTTGCCCTGGTTGTGTTTCTCCTTTCTGATGAAGAGGAAAAAAAAAAAGAAGTTATCTCTTTTAGGGAATTAATCTGTTGCATGGGCTTAAGCCTTGATTTGCTAGGATATTGAAGTACTTGTAGCCTGAACACCAGAGGACTTAGGGGTCTGAGTAGGTGGAAAGCTTTTCTGGCTCTTGGTTTTAGTGCCAGGTAGTGTTGATTAACCACCAAGAATGTCTGAAGATACTGATGGTCAGTGATGTTCATCTCAGTTTTTATCTGGGAGGAGCCCTGTGGTACCTTGCTGTGCTCCTGCTAATGCCACCTGGCTTGGCTATGTTTCATTATTTGTGGTAAGTAAAGACATTTGGGAAAGTAGAAGGGAATGGTCTCAGGCAGCTCTGCAGACATCTAGCTGCCAGGGGCAGTCTGAATAACTCTGGGAAAGGGTGCAGGAATATGCTTGTCACAGAAATAGTGGATAAACCTGCAGCAGGATGCTCAACAGGTTTCTTGAGTCTTCTGAATTGGTGCCTGTATATTTATATGGGCGTGTGTGTATACTTATGTATGTATACACATATATTCAGTGCCAGGTGAGTGCCAGGCTGACCAAACTGTCATTTGAAAGGAAGATTTGGCAGTTCAGGTATAGATGTGCAAAGCTGGCACCAGCAGCTGCTTCTACTCAAGCAGCCAAATGCAGGTTTGCAGGTCTCCTGTGCAGAAGTCCCTGTTATGTAAAATCCATGGAGAAATAGAGCTACTTCCTGATTATATCTGAAGAAGTCTACTGAGCCATTGTGTTTAATTGTGACTGGAGCCTGGAAAATGGGACAAACAACTGTATTTTATGCTGGCTTTCCCTGCTTAAACAGAAATGTGAAGTTTGCTGGGCATTAGTTCCTACCAAATTCTCACATGAGTAGCCCTCTGAATATAATTAGAGACCATTAATGTTACTGTATCCCGTGCTTTTTTTTTAGCATTTTTGATAATGTCTTTTGGGTGGTGATGACTACCCATGGCACAGAGGCTCAGAAATCTCATGCACGTATGTCACTTGGCCTTAACACAAGTTTAAAACATATTTGTGCGAATATACCATAATCATCCTTTTCATCTTTCTTCTTGTAGATTGTCGGCTCCACATCTGCTTGTATTACCGTGAGATACTGGTAAAGGAGGTGACAACTTCTAGTCCTGAAGGCTGTAGGATATCCCAGGGCCAAAGTTATGAGGTCAGCAGCCTGGATCAAGTCATCTTCCCTTATCCAGAGGATAACGGCCAGAGGAAGAACATAGAAAAGCTGCTGAGCCACTTGGAGCGAGGAGTAATACTGTGGATGGCACCTGATGGCCTCTATGCTAAAAGACTTTGTCAAAGTAGGATCTACTGGGATGGGCCTCTGGCTCTCTGCAGTGACCGACCCAACAAGCTGGAGCGGGATCAGACATGCAAGCTCTTTGATACTCAGCAGTTTTTAGCAGGTGATTCCCTCTGTGGCTTTGGTATAATTTCTGTAAAGGTAACCCAGTCACTCTCCATCCTTTATGGGAGCACTCTTTTTATGATTGCAATTGCCCCTCTCTGCTTCTCCCAGAGAAATGCAGCCAGGCAGCAGTTGCCTTTGAGCAATCTTGTCTAGTTCTGCTCTGTGCACAGTCAGTGTCCCTGCACAAATGGGTGGGAGTGACAGCCAAACCACACATCGCTTTGTGAAGCATAGGGAGGAACCTAATAAAATAATCTTCCCAAATGTTGGGTGGCAGAGGGAGGTGGATTCTGGCCTTGGATCTGCTTTGATAAGTCCAGGGCAGCGCTGTCATCTGTGGTCATTCTACTCTCAGCCTGACCCAGAGAGAGCCTGGAATCTGTCTCAGAGCTTTCCAGTATTGACATGGATTCTAGCAGATGGCTTTCTTTTCTATCTGGGTCCAGCACCAATTGATGGGGCCAGTGGTACATTTGGGACTGGACTTTTTTCTTACGCCTCACAGAGTATGGCCTTGTATTGCAGCACTTTTGAGCATGTAAAGGTGCCTACCCAGAGAAACTGGGAGCCAAGCCTTGCCTGAACATCAGAGGACAGCTTGGGCAGTGGGAGTGCATGCAGTCCCTGGTTTGAGGTGTATGACGTGGCAGCCAGGCAGTTCACACGTCGCCCATTAGAACAGAGCATCAGTGCAGTATGAGTCTTTTAGAGGAATAGTGTTTTGCAATTTTTTTTTAAACTCCCAAAACCTAAACCAGCAGTTTTGGCACACATAATGTTCCATGGTTGCTGCATCGTCCTAGCAAAATGGCCAAGCAAAAAATGCATCTAATGAAAGAAATCTCATGGATATGAAAACCGACAGTTAGAAAGGGGAATTTGAGGTTAGGGCATTGGCTTGAGCTTCAATCGCATGCTAATTTAAAGACTCAATTCTGCCGGTGATGATGGTTTTGGAAATCCCTTTCCCTTTTCTCAGAAGGTTTTTTAGACTTACTCTGGGTTTGTCCAAACAGTTGACAGTACCTCTCTTTTTAGAAGCCTAACCCCAAAGAGAAGCTAAAACAATAGCTACCTTTCCCCCCCTCCTAAATTACTTATGCACTAAAGCCTGTGCAAGCCCAAGGATGTGGTTGTAGCCATAGTCTGCGGTGCGTGCAAAATAAGCTTTTGTATGTTGCAGGTTTATTACTGACTTGTCATGGACATGCCAAATCTGCAAGTCAATTGAGAATGTCAGGGTCCCAGACTGCAAGCAAGTTTGGGCTTTCCTTTATTAGGAATTTCAGTCTTCCTTAGGAAGACACATAGGAGACCTCTGCCAGGAGAGGAAGTACTGGACAGCAAAGAATGGAGCAAAAGCAGAACTGAGAACTGCAACTTTTAGGACCCTGTTGAAGAGCTGGATCCTGCAATGCAAACTGCTGCCTGCCTTGGGAGTCCTACAATAGCAGTAACTCAGAAAATGGGTGGATGGCCTCTGGGGAGCACTGCATAATAAATGCAGTAAACTAGGGTGGGCAGTAAGTAGGAGGCTCCAAAAAGGGAATTGGGAGCATTGTAGATGGCAGCTGCAGGAGGACTGGCTTGGCAGAAGGATGGGAATCTGGAGGTAAAGTAAAAGGATGTGAGGGGTGGTCTGAGGGGCAGTGTGGGGGCACTGCAGTTCAGGGGGGCACGTGGGTATGGAAAGAGCAAGTGGAAGGCTTTGGAGAAAGGCAGGCCTGGCCTCCTGGAAAGAAAGGATTTGATTCTCTGTGTCCATCCAAGAACTGCTGGGTAGCACCCCCACAGATAATCAGGATTTGGAGAATTGCTGAGGCTGAGTAAAATGAGAGAAAAATGGAAGCAGTTCTTCATTAGCAGCACTGTGTTGGTTGGGCTGTGAGTGGACTGTCCTACCCACTCCTGAGGAAAGCAGGATTGTGTGGATCTCTGTTCTCTCCTTGTGTAATACCAGAGGGCTCACAGCACTTTCAGAGTTTTTGCTGTGTTTTAAGTGAACTGCCCATTGTATTACTCCTATAGCTGATCCTCCCAGTAAGATCAGTATGTCTAACTAGGGAACTGTTGTGTCAGCTGCTGAACTCATACTTTGGTCTGAAAAGCTTGCAGTTAGAGTAGAAGCAGCAGGTATATATTATAAGAAAAGATGCATCTGTCACGTCAAGTTCAAAGGCTCTCATTCCCCTGTATAGCAGGGAGCGCTTCGTCCTAAGACATGGGTTTTTAACTTTAATTGCCTTTGCAGCTTTTCTTCAGAAAGCATAAAGAAAGCTGTAAATTAAAAGGAACTCTTAATCAATCAATTATGTAGTGATACTTCACATAATGAAGACTTGAAGGAGAATTTTGTATTAGATGCAATTTTCTATGCTGTGGAAGGAAATACATTCCCTAAAACACAAAGCAGTGATTTTGGTCTCTCTCATAAAAGCTGCCCCACCTATCTGTTACTGGGGACACTTTGATTGTTGGCGTAATGATATAATTTGGCTTTTTCTAAGTGCACGGTGTGGCTTAGTGAAGAGAGTATAGGGACACAGAAGACACGGTCTTTTTTTGCCAGTTTTGGTGCAGGGATTAGATAAGGTTCTTCATCTTCCCGTACCCTCCTTTCCCCCTCTAGAAGAATTGGTGGCAGTGACTTCATGACAGCATCTAGGTGAGTCTGAGTTTGTGCCTTGCAGTACTTTGGCTCTACAAAGCCACTGGTTTCAGAGTTACTTTAGATGTGCTCTTGAGTGGGTCAGGGCTACTGCTGGCATCTGCTCCATGAGGTCCTTCTGACAAGGCCAAATGAAAATACCTAATGGAAGACATCCTGGTTTGTGCACATGAAATGATTTACAAGGCAAGGCAAACAGGAAAATGGCAATGTTATCACCAGCTTCCCCAGTCTGCAGAAAAGTCTCCAAACTTTTTCTTCTCCTTACCTCTTACTTCTCTCATCCTCTCCTAGGAGTTACTTTACCTTCTCTCACTGTGCTCCAGGGTCCTCCACTTGGAGTTCAGTCACCCACAAAGACTTTCTTAACAGCCCTTTCTCTCTTCCCAGAGCTTCAAGCCTTTGCTCATCATGGACGTCCACTCCCAAGGTACCAGGTTGCTTTGTGCTTTGGGGAGGAATTTCCAGATCCACAGAGGCAGCGAAAACTAATTACAGCCCATGTAAGTAGGACTTCTTCTTTTGCTAAATGAAACATATTCCTTGGAGGATATGATTTTGCTAGTCAAACTTCTACCTCGCATAGGATGTGAGGGAGATGGCAATTTCATGATAATGCAGCACCATTGGGTCTGAGATTGAGTTCCCAGATCTGCCAGGATTGGTGGCCCTCAGTAGATCAGAGAACCCAGTTACCCCCTCTGTAAAGCATTTGTCATCACTGATCTCTTTTACAAAGCCTGTCTGGACCTAAAAGGTACCCTAGAAGAGCTGGGCAGTGTTGTCATTACTGGCACAAAACCTTGGCTGCCAGGCCAGTGCAGGACACAGTGCTTTCACCTAAAGTTGCTCCAGAGACCCAGCCTGCATCCCAGAGACCTCAGCCTTTGGTGTGATGCAGGTACTGCCTGTGCAGCTCCTGTGTTAGGGTAGCTGACAAGCTCACAAGCTGGCTGACCACAGTTCACACACATTCAAAGCTAGTGTTTCAGGATTCTATCTGAGAGAGGGTGCTGACAGAGACTGAGACCAGGTACTTTCTAAATTGACTGTATTGGCCCATAAAACCACAAGAGAGGTGATAATCCGCACGCTAGTGTTAGGGTATAACTCATTGCTTCATTGGGTGGAAAGCTGGTGTCTGTTTTAATTTTTCAAAAGCCCCAGGGTAACACAGGACCCAAATTAACCTTTGCTTGGGCCTTACTGGTTGTCCCTCAGCCTGAGAAGTTGAACAGGTTGTCCCAGCTCATGCTCTATGGCAGGGTTCCCTGCTGGCTCTGTCCCTTTCTGCAGGTGGGACCTGCTACAAGTGTATGCTTCCACCCAAGTAGTGCCTCCGTCTTAATGTGTAGTGGTTGTAGAGAAGAGCCCAGCTGCAGAGAAGAATTGCTTCAGGTTTTGGTGCATAGTGTGCAACTTAAATATTTGCAGCCAGTGCCCAAAGGCCTGGTGAGAGATATTGGTTTCTAGGCAAATGGAAGTGAAGGCAGTGTTAAGTCATACACATCCCTCTTGGTGATGGGCAGTGGCTGAAGAGGTTCCTCAGCAGAGCATAAAGGAAAAGAAGTTAAGAGTAACCTTGAAATTAGGTTGAAGTCTAATTTAAGAGGTAGTTATTTTGTGGCATACCTAAGCATATCTGAACATTTTAATTTAAGATCTCAAAGTTCTTGAGAACGAAGATAAGACTTGCAAAGCTCTGGGTATGCATTTAAACGCATTAAGTGCTCACAGACATGTCGTATGTCACATTGCTCTCATATGTGGGTGCAATTGCAAGTACATCATCTGTGTCACTGATAAGGCGCTCCTCTAAATTAAGACCAAGCAAATAAAGTGTGTGTGCAGTTAGCGAAACATTTGTCAGCAGAACAGGCAAGCGCTATCTTAGAGGAGAGATCAGTGAAAACACAGACATTATTTTCCCATTCTGGTAAGCAGAAGTGTTTTGTCCTGCCCTTTGTTGGTTTTTCTTTGTTTAATTTTAAAACGCTGTAAATGACTAACACGGGGAATATGAGATTTTGTCATACTTCTGATTAACATTTTGTCTGTTCTTAAGGTTGAACCCATGTTTGCCAGGCAGCTGTATTACTTTGCGCAACAAAACAGTGGACATCTTCTGAGAGGCTATGATTTACCAGAACTCATGACTAGTCCAGAGGATTATCACAGATCTATTCGCCATTCCTCTATTCAAGAATAAGATCCTCAGAATAAGTGTTTCTAAACGCACTGTAAAGATTATGCAGAGTGGGGGAGCTGATCTGGATAGCAATTTGGAGATCCAAATCACAGCCGGATGTATTTGGGGGATCAAAGGTTCAATGATAGGAAAGTGAACTGGGACAGCCATACTGTATGATACAAATGACAGGTTGTCAACGTTTGGATGCTACATCGCACATAAGTTCCACTGTTGCTGGGAATAACTCGAAACTGACGAAATGATTGTTGTTTACGTTTGCTTGCTGTTTTCCTTGTGTTGTGAGGACTGATTCTTACCGAGGACTAAAATCCAGAGTTTACAGTGTTACATTGGCAGGGCTATTTATTTTGGATTACCGATCTCAGGGAAGGTACATAAATTTGCGGTGTTCCCAGTTTGAAGCTGTAGCTACTGTAGATAGGTAGCGAATGTAGATGGTTTATTGAGAATCGCTATACATGTAAGTGGTTTTAAACTTAGACTGATAAGCGTGATACCTATATTCTTATGTAGAATTTTTTAAAAACAATGTAAATCTTCAGAGACAATATTTTTTTAATACCTGATGGATGTTTTCCCTTAAAATGCCACTTTGCTGCCACTGTTAGTATCGGATTAGGCCCCTTGATAGCAGTTTCTAAGCTGATCGGTTTGTGGTACCATGTTATGACCATTTAGCTCACATTAACTGTGGATTAAAGTGAATTAACCACTATAATTCTAGAGTCCCAAAGAGCATATTTAGAAATAAATCACTTTTGTTTTTTTTTCTTACCATTGCAGACTACTATGCATTATACATACATGTGCATTAGAATTAAGTTGGCAGACATTGAAAATAGCACAGGGAGTGGTCTTGCTACCCTTGGTTAACATGGCACACAGGAGGCAAGCTGAAGTGATCACCACTTCTGGCTTGTATCGAGCTGAGCTCTGCTCTTTGTGTGCACTTACAGCTTCCTTCCAAGTACTGAAATGAATACGAAGGGAGAGACTGAGGAGAGGAGAACTTGGCCTCCCGAACTAAGACAGCCAAGGAAAGGCTTGTATTAATGTTTGTTATAAAACCTTCACAGAAGTATGACTTCATGCAATTTGCAGCCTTGCATGCTGGAGTGCCATTACAGAGGTGAAGGGAAGGGGTCTGTTGAGTCTGTGTGGTACTAAAACCTTTTCACTGTCACACTGGAGATCAGGTTGTGTGATCATGCTGCTTCAGCTCCAGAGTATGACCTCCGTGTGGTTAATGTATGTACTTCTAAATGTGTTTCTAAATGAAGAAGAAATGAATGGTACTTAGTCTGGCAGCAGACTTGTTTTCTAGGGACTTCTAACTTATACATCTTAAAGATGCATACTCTCTTGGGATATGTTATCCCCTTCCTGCTCCACAGTGCCAGGCAGAACTAATGTATCATTTTTACTTTGTTACCTGAGGTGTTTTTCCTGGTTTAAAGATTTTCATAGGGGAGACCTCTTCCATAGACATCAAAAGCACTGTTCTAGGTGACCTTCAGAGCTTCTGCATACGCTTTTGGTCTGTGCATACATTTTGCTGGAATGGACTTTTGAGTTCAAACTGAACTGGTACAATACAATATAATATCTGATGTTTTTCACTTTTTTTCTAGTGGCGGTTGCTTCATATGCTCATTTGCTTCAGCTCAAGTCTTAGAATAAAGTCCTTATTCCCTACCAGTTTGATTTGTATGTGTTACTTTCAGTAGTGGGGCAAATCTAATGGGCTCAGTCCTACACTGCTAACCTGGGTGTTGCTGCTGGATAAGTCTATGGGGAACTGCATTTTCAGACAAAAGTGCAGGGAAAGGTCAAAAGGTAAGGATTTTTGCTCTTATGAAAAATGAGGGATATTAGCTCATGTCCCCTGGCTCTGCCCAGCATCCTATAGATGTGTACTCAATAGAGCTCAACCACTGGGGTGAATTTCACAGGGCAGCTGTCATCCATCCACTGGCAGTCAGGGTCTCGAAGAAGTCTGTTACACTCACTAGCTTAGAGAAAAGTGTGGAAAGTTATCTGTGAGGTGTCAGAAGACGGGGAGCATCTTTCTGTTGAGTATCAAGGTACATTATCATTCTTGGCTTTGGACTGAGCTCTCGAAGAGTGATTCAGAAGCAGCTGAGGAGAGGAAAGGAGAAGAAAACCATCTAACTGCTGGCCATGCACAACTTGATTAGCTTTCATGCATCCAGATCCAGGTGAAGGACTTACTGTAAGTGAGTAGAGAGGCTAAGGGATGGGAGGGTGAGAGTGGAAGAGAAATCAAACTCTTGATTTATACCACAGGTTATTTTGCATGCGGGGGCTTTAAAATTGTGTTTGACTTTTGGAACAATCTTTTGCTGTTCAAAGTAACTGATGGATACGTAAAGTGGAGGGGGAAAAAAAAGAAAAAAAGAAAGCCAACAAGACTAACCCTGAAAACATTTTCTCCTTTTAGTATCTTTCTGCAGTCGCTACGTGAAAACATTTGAAGTACTTCCTACTTCTGTTAACTTCTGTTTATAGTTTCTGAGGTCTACTTCCTTCCTGTTATGATTTCAGTGGTGTTACAAATGACATGCTTTACTCCTGTCAAAGCCAAGGGCATGGCTGGTGTTTTTAACGATTTCAGTGCACGATTTATCTCAGTATTGGTTTCTCTTATTTTAATACTGCTCAAACTGTTTCTTGAAAGAGTTTCGTGCCAGACTTCTGCAACTGAAGTACTTATCTCCAAAGTTTGGTTCTGCTCAGTGGTTTTGCTTGCTACTGTAAACTCTGTGAGCCTTAACGGGATTGTAGGTTAACCAGAAAGAGGAGATGATATATTTTAAGCTGAAATAGGGTGTAACGGGGTTTGTGGAAAAAACACAGGATTCACGTGAAAACCCCCGTGGCCTTTCAGACAGGCATATGTGTGCTGTTTACATCAGCGTTTGTCAGCAACGTGGAGGTGGGGAAACACCACCTTCGCAGAGAGCTTTCAGGAAAAAGAAACATTTTCTTGCACGCTGTCAGATCATTGTCTGTGAATTCGTGTAGAGAGGCAGAGAGAGAGAGAGCACAATAACAAAAAATGGGTGGGTATTTTGAAATTAATCGTAGTAACTCCTTTTCCATTCAGTTCTATATATTACATTCAGCCGAACCTGGATGGTATGATGTGAAAAACTGGCAGGGTGTTTTTAAATCTGAATCCCCGGCCCTGGAATAGTTCAAGGCCAGGCTGAGTGAGGCCCTGGGTGATGGGATCTAATAGTTGACAACCTTGGCTGTGGCAGCAGGGTGGAACCAAACTGTCTTTGAGGTCCTTAGAAATGAGAAGCTGTTGTGTCTCATAGAAATCTTAAGGATTTGCTCTTTGGATGAGAGTTTGGTTGGCTCTAAGATGCCAAAAGATTCCTGTGAGTTGGAGCCAGTTGCATTGGAGCTGGTGTTCAGGCTATTCACCAGCCAACAAACATTTGCCTTTCAAGCCTATAGTCAGGTAGCTTTGAACCCACATGTGGTGGCTGCATCCACTCATCGCGGCACTGCTGGCTGTGGACACCCACTGCCTGAGGAATGCACAGTGCTCTGAGGCTCACATGTGCCAAAATGACAGTCAGTGTGGAGATAACTGAGGCGTCCAAGAATAACAGCTCCTTTGCCTGCCTCTTATACTGGAGCTCTAGATAGATAAACAGTGGATGGGATGCTGTGGAAGATGGGAACTTGCCCCTTAGGGATTTAGAGAGTAAGGTTATCATCTGTGCTCAAACAGGGACTGAAAAAGGTCAGGGTTCCTTGATTCTGGACTTGAATTTGGTTGCCTGCTCTGCACTGATGGGATATTACCTGAATGCTGATGCCCAAATTGCCACACATGAGATGGTGGTTCATGAAAAGGAAATAGTCAAGAAAAGGCAGAGCCCTGTCCATTTCTTCTTCAGCTCTTAGGTCTTAAATGTGGGTAGATCCATGTCCTGGAAAACAATGGAAATAAAATGCAGGGCTTCGTTTTGCAAATGCATGTTTATTTTTTCTGCAGTGCTGGCACAGTGAGGCTGTCTTCCGTGCCTCTGCAGGCCTGTTGGCAGTGACAGTGCTACTGATGGGGACCAGGCTGCACACTGGTCACTTCTCTGAAATCAGTCTTCCAGACTCAAACTATCATTTCCTTCTCCCTTCGAAAAAGCAGATCTGACATTATACACAAACTCTGTCTCAAGCAAAGGGAAAACAGATGTAGGTGACTTCTGCATAAAGCACAGGCAACATTTGTCCACCATATTCCTAGGAGGTAGTTTCATCTTTGACCTATGGGCTTGCTCTGTTTTGATTACAAGATTGGCTTCTGCATTCTTGCTCTGGAAAGGGTGGAAATCTAGAGATGTGTGGACACACTGACCTAACTGTTCACCCCAGCTTATAATTTCTTTCCTGGCCAGGCAGAAATGAGATCTGACAGCATCAATGAGACTCCTCTTATCACTATCAGAGGAAGATGTCCTGTAAGTGTGCGTATTAGCTTGGTGAGGAGTTTAAAGCTAGTTCTTGCACCTTAGCAGCAGAAATGCACTTGCTAAGCCCTCTATCTACATGTGTGTCAAACTCATTTCATCACATCCTTACTGTGTTGTCTACCTTACTTTCTGACTTCTTTCGAGAAAAGATGTTTAGATCTGAATTGGGCAGTTAGTTAGAGGGATGCCCTGACTTTTTCAGTTCTCCAGGTTGCATACTCTCTGTCCTAATGGCTCTTCTGATCTGGGAATGCCACCAGAGCACAGGCAGAGGTAAGGCACTTTTAAGTTCTAAGTTCAACTTGAAAGTGCTTGGACTTTTTTTTTTTTGTCTCTCAAATGCATTAGCCTTTGTTCATGGATAAGTCCTATTTATCTATTTGAGAACTGTGTACCTCATGTAGTCCTCCATTTTCTCCTCCTGATTTGATACAGGTACCAGCTTTGGCATATGTTCATCAAGAAATTTTCTTCTTTACTGGAGGGTTGCAGCCAACTCGTAATGATGTCCATTGCTAAATACCTTGCTGTGGGTCTGGTTAACGCTTCTGTCCCTCTCTTGGATTCTCTCCCTGTCTTTGTCTGTGTTAATGCTACAGTCTAATGGCAGGGCAGGTTTTTGCTGTTTGCACAGTATCAAACACAATGAACGCTGAAGGCTAGGCTTTGGACAATATGATAATGAGAAAAGGTGTCCTTGAGTTTTGCCAGTTATGATTCTTACCCCAGAAACCATGAACCATGATACACTCAGCAAAATGTAATCGTGGCAATCATTCATGCTAGGCTTTCCCATGGGAAGGTGGTGTGCAGCTTAGTTCAGCCTTAGCCACCACATTCATATTATATTTTTTTTTCTCAGAGAGGCGACTGAATTGCTTCTCATGCTCCTCTTAGAGCTGTTCAGAATTCTCTTGTAAAAGCGAAGGCTGAGAATTTCCACCTTCTGTACTAGAACTTCTTGATTCAGATAAGATCATTTTAGAGCTCAATGACCCGTATTTTTGGTAGGTATCCCCTTCAAATTTCTCCTAGAGATCAAGATTTTTATATCTTCAGAAACCAGTTATGGGTGAAGTCTAGCTACAACTCCAATAACTCATTTTCATTTCCTCTTTTCACACATGATCAAGAGGTTTAGCCCTCTTCATGACTGTCCCCTCCCACAGAAAAACCCATGCGAGGAGTAGTGAGAGAGGAAGACTTCAAAAACAGGGTGAGTGACATCACCGTGTATCTACTGTAGAAACGTCAGTCTCCAAGAAATAGGAAAGGTCAGAGCTGTTTAGAGCAAGGGGTTTTCACAAAACGGCTGAAAAACCCAGACCAGGTCTGAAGAAATCACGCCATCCTTTCCCCCTGCCTATTCTTTTCCCCAGATAGATGAAGACTCTCTGTCCAGAAGAGAAACTGCTGTGTGATTTTTAATGTTGGTTTCTATCATGAAGATTAAGTTGGTCATGGTAGCTTTTGCCAGGTTTGAGCTAACAAGGAAATAACACGGACTTCCCAGAAGAAAGCTGTGAAACAAATGACAGATGCTTGCATGGGAATGGGGCACATTTCTTTTGTTGTTTTCCTTTTAAATAAAAAACTTTGCCATTTTTTTCCGCCATCAATCATGGGAGTGATGTAGGAATGATGTGCCCCTGCTCATCACAGCATCATTGTGCCACTGGGCTCCCACCATCTTGGCACAGCCATTGCTGGGTGATGGAGGGCAGAGAGCTGGGACGGCTCCTGGCAGAGGGGAAGCAGGAGGTGGAGGAGCAGAGTAACCCCTTGGCATGAGACCTGGGAGGGGGTTTGCCTGGTGGCTCACAGCATCTCATGGACCAGAGTTTGTCACCAGATAGCACCAGACTGAAGGGTGACTCTGAAGTCTCACTTTCCTTTAAAACCATCTCTGTGTGAATAAAATGGCTTACCTACAAACCCCGCAGATACAGGCACCATTTAAATATAGCAAGCATTGATGTCTATCTGTAAATTACAAGGAAATGAATAAATCGAGGCAACGTAGACCACAAAAAGGAAGTTTGAGATCAGCCCGAGGCTTTGGTTGGTTGGCTCCTGCCTGGGGAACCTGCCTAACCTTCATGATCCCCTACAGAGGTGACACAGCCATGAATCAGACCTGCGGTTCCTGCTCCCCTGGTGGCTACCCTGGGGCTGAAGCTGTAGCAGCTCTGCATGTATGCCCACCTGCAGCAGTTTGGATGCGTGTTGTGGAGCACAGAAAAGTTAAATGAGCTTAAATGAGCCCCTGCTCTGAACATCTCAGGATCCATACCCTTCTGGAAACTCCTGAGCTCATTTTGGGGAGGTGGTGGAAGAGTTCACAAGGGGCTGTGAAGAGGATTTGTGCAGGAAGCTGAGGGGAAAGAACTTGTTTCTTCTTCAAGTTACATCTGTATGTTGCTTGCCGTTGTACAGCCTGCTCAGTGCAGATACTTGGCTAAGGGTGCTTGGCTCAGCTTTATTATGAAGGTCAAAAAAGTAAAATTAGGGTTTTGCACACAGCCCTTGTGTCTATGGGTAGATAGCTACCTTCACTCCTCTGAAATGGCCTTTTATGCAGTTGGCCCACATGTCTGAGGGAAACAGTGGTGATGAAGTCCTGAAAGATTTATGGTGAAACTGGGTTGGGAGAGGAGACGGAAAGATCAAAAGGGTGTATGGGAATGGAAGCTTGCTGCAGACCCTCCAGATGTTTTAGGCACTCGGTGTTTTAGACTCCAGCCAAGGATGAGTGTCTGTTGATGCTTTGAACTCTTATAAACCATGGAGACCCAACTGCAGGATTTGATGCTCCCTGGACGAAGTCAGTAACTCTGGAACCACAACTGTTTTTTATTTTATTACTGTGCAGGTGACCTGGAGAGGTGGTGGTGCCTCCACACTTGGAGCTCCCCAGAAGACATACAGATGTGGCCCTAGCCTGGCTGTAAATACAAGGAAGGAAATAAATGTCTGGCAGGATGCAGTGGCAATCAGCATTGGTCTGTATGGCGCAGGAGTGGAGCCAAGGCGATGCATGGAGGTGGAGAGCAAGTGGTGACTAGGAGAGCTGCTGGAGAACAATGCATCCGTCAGGTGTCATGGAGCTAGGGGTCACCAGGGCCATTTTGTGCATGCTGCAAGTGTACATTTGCCCTGCCTCTCGTGAGGGGAGAGCCATTCTAGAGTGGAGAAGTGGGTTTTGGCCAGGATGAGAAGTCAGCTATTTCTCAGAATTAAGGCGGTGCATGCAGACATGGGGAGAAGGAAAGGCATTAAAAAAAAATAATCAATGCATAAAGTCATAATTCCCCCCCTCTTCCCCCACCAAAAAAAGGAAGAGAGAAGCTAAAAATGGCTGGAAGAAGAGGAGGGTAGGTGTTAGCTTCTGCATGTAGCAGGAGAAAGCTGCCTGAGGGGTGGGGGAAGAGAAGCAGCTGCCCAGCAATGGGGGCAGGAGAGGGGTGTGAGAGGAGAGGGGGCAGCCCTAGGCCAGGAGCGAGCCTGGAGGTCACTTTGGTGGTTGGAGGAGAGGACAGGGGAGTGAGAGGATCCCAAAGGGTGGGCCTCAGGTGTTGGGGATGGAGGCTGTGGGGTGGCTGACTGGAGGTGGAGGCTTTAGGGCTGTGCCTGGATTCTGGGAAAGCTTGAAGAAAGGGGTCAAATGGAAGGAAAGTGCAGATGAAGGAATATAATGAGGGGTGATGCAGCCACCGATTCTCTGTCAAAGAGGAGGAAGGGAGGACAGGGAATAGGAATAGGATGGCAATGTTCAGAAATTAGGAGCTGTTTCTAGTTTGAGGAGTCAGTGCTGTGAGGTGGCATCTTCAGGAGATGCAGAGAAATGTTCTCGGAGGCTCTTACAAGAAGACTTTCAGTCAAAACCTGAAAAAACAGGGAAGAAAACAGATCTTGAACTGGGATAGAGCTTCCTGGAATAGATCCAGTTCAAGAGACAGAGAAAAGAAGACTCTAAGCTGCTGAAGGAGTTTAGCTGTGTGCCTCTATGCTGAAAAAGACAGAGGAGCCACAGCCAGTGATGCAGCCGAGGTCACAGCAAGGCCATGCTGAGAGACAAGAAGATGATGCTGAGGGAGAGAAGGTGACCATAGAGAAGGAACCGAGAGCCCAGAGATCAGATAAGGAGCCATGTGTATACTAAAGAATGTTTTTGAGAGGAGTAAAAGTTAACAAGTGGTCCTGATGTGGTGAAGTCTTAGTGAAAGTGGGACGTTGAATAATTCCTCAGTTCCTCAATAAAGTCAAGTGAAGCTTCCTTGGCTTCATGTGAGCATCTCCCCACAGCTACTCGTGTGCTCCTGTGTGCTTGGAGAGAGAAGTTAAATGATAAAAGAATAGAATACTTAGAACTGGAAGGGACCCTTAAAGTCTGTCTAGTCCAACTCCTCCTCAATGAACAAAGACATCTACAGCAAGATGGGGTTGCTCAGAGCCTCGTTCAGCCTGACCTTGAGTCTCACCAGGGACACGGCTTCCACCACTTCTCTGGGCAACCTGCTCCAGTACCTCATTACCCTTACTGTAAAAAACTTCTTCCCTATATGAAGTCTAAATCTCTATTGTTTTAGTTGGAAATCATTTCCCCTTCACCTATCACAGCAGATCCCACTAAAGAGTCTGTTCCCTTCTTTCTTACAGCTCCACTTTAGATACTGAAAGGCCGCTATCAGGTCTCCCTGGAGCCTTCTCTTCTCCAGGCTGAACAGCCCCAGCTCTCAGCTTGTCCTTATAGGGGAGATGTTCCATCCCTTGTGTCATTTTCATGGCTTTTCTCTGGATGGGCTCCAACAGGTCCACATCTCTTCTGTACTGAGGATACCACATCAGGACACAGTACTTCAGGTGAGGCATCATCAGAACAGAGGGGCAGGAGCACCTCCCTCTCCCTGTTGGCCACACTTCTCTTGATGCAGCCCAGGAGACAGTTGTCTTTCTGGGCTGTGAGGGCACATTGCAGGCTCATATTATCTGCAAACTTTCTGAGGGTGCACTTGATCCCACTGTTGATATCCTTGGTGAAGATATTAAAGACTAGTCAGATCCCCAAGGGACATCACTTGTCGCTGATCTCAATCTGGACATCGAGTCCACTCTCTGGGTACAATCTTGTGATCAGTTACTCATCCATTGAACTGTCCATCCATCAAATCCAGAGAAAGAAGGTTACAGGGGACTGTGTCAAAGACCTTACTGAAGTCCAGATAGGTAATGTGAGTTGCTCATTATCCACTGATGCAGTTAGACCATTATTTTTGTAGTAAAGACAGCAACTCCTGCTCATGGACTCTCAGCAAGGCATCAAAGTGTTTCATGGTTCAGGAAGGCTGATTTTAAGTACCACTCAGTCTAATTAACCATTAAATTATTTCTAATGACAGAAGGGTGCCATCTTCCATCAGAGGTCAACATTTTTTTCCTCCTTGGGAAATGTCAGCCCACTGGACTGGCAATGCCGTGGCATTGCTCCTAGTAGAAGATGTCACTATGAGCTGCACAGGATCAAGGATGTGTACCAGTACGTATGGCACTACAGTGCCTATAATGCATCTCCAGGTTCACAGCTCCTCTGTCTTGGGTCTTGTATAAGCATGGATTGAGCAAGAGAGACAGAGAAGAAGGTCATAGTGTGTTCTGTTTCTGGGGAAACATTTGGTGAAGTTTGCTAAGGGGCAGGTGAAAAGTCTGTGTCAGCTCGAGTAAACCTGTGGCCAGAGGCTGCCCAAAGTCACCCATCCATTCCTGAAGCAATCCCATGCCTGTCTTCTCTCAGAATGTACCCAGACCTGCTTTAAATGCACTGGGAGCAACTGAGTGTTCAAGGCAAGCACAGAAAGTGCAAGTGCTATTTATCCTTCTTAGGCTAAAAGGTAAAGCAAAGGGTTAAAGCAAAGGGTATTCTATTCTGTCTAAGGAATATTCTGAGCTGTGCTCAGTCATGGTAACAACAGCAGCAACAGCAGCAGTATTATGTTGGTGTAAATGAAGATGTTCATGTGATGCTTGTGAACACTGAGCAGAGAAGGGCTGGGGGGCTGGAAATCCTGACTTTGTGGTGTGAGATTTCACCCCCAGAGATAGTGAAGTTTTAAATTGCAGAGTCGCTTGGGAGCAGGTCTGTGATGTTACTTAACTGCAGAGGACATCCCGTGAACCTCACAGCTCGTGAGCAAAGCTGCCTGTGTTTTGAAGGCCAATTTGTAACCAAAGTGAGTTATGCGATGGAAAGAATTATCTCATTGTCTGATTCAGTCACTTCAGCAAGGTGTTTGCAGAACGTAGTGGCTTTGTATAGGATAACAGAAAAGCGTTGGGCTGGCTAATTCAATTAAAAGCGAATAACTACAGTCTAGGCACTGACAGCATGTGGGAGGAAGTGGTGTTTCCACTGTGACTGGCATTGCACGACTAGCAAAAACAAGGTGGTTTGAGGAACGCTTGCGTGTTAATGGCATTTCCCTGTTCTGTTTGTCAAGCAAAGGTGGGAATATAGAGTCAGAACTTACTTGAATCAGTTCTTTTACAAGAAAAGAAAAGGGGCTGCCATGGGAACGATGCCGAGTGTCTGGCTGTCGCCGTGCACAGGCAGTAGTATGCTGCAGGGGCTCAGGCTGTGGTTGAGAAAGAAAGCGCTGTGGGATGTAGGAGATGGGCAGGCTGCCTGGGCACCCCTCTACTCATGCCTACTGTCCCTGTGCCACAGTAGGGCCCATGGTGTGCCACGCAGGTGACAGGGCTGGTGTGCTCCAGGAGCACAGTGATGGCAGACCCTACTCACAGCCACGGGCCTGGCCATAGAGCTGGAGCAGCTCTAGAGTGAGTCAGGTGCTCACCAGACAGCTTAGTCCAACAGCGTGTAATGGCATTGTCCTCTGTGTCCTCTGTGCACACACCTGTGATCTGCTTAACTTTGAAAAGCCTCTTCCCGCTACTGCATAGCAGCAAAAAAAAAAAACAAACCCAGCCCTAGTATATTGGATGCACCACTGCATGGTGCACAATGGAGCTCTTTCAGGACTCCTCAGGGTAAACACATGACACCCAGCTAAAAGTTTTAGCACTGGAAGAGCTGTTGCAGCTAGAGCTGCCTGTGTAAGCACTGGCTTGAGCTGGCATAGCCTCTAGTCCTGCCCATCCTGCTCCTCCTGGGGAGCTTATTAACAGCAAGAGGACCAACCCTTTACACTGTGATATTGATAGGACATGGGGGAATGTCTTTATACTAAAAGAAGGGACATTTAGGTTGGATGACAGGAAGAAGTTTTTTACTCAGAAGGTAGTGAGGCAGTGGCACAGCTGCCCAGAGAAGCTGTGGTGCTTCATCCCCAAGGCCAAGTTGGATGGGGCCATGGACAGCTGAGCTGGTGGGGGCAGCCCTGCCCACAGCAGGGGTTGGGATGAGGTGTGCCTTAACATCCCTTTCAATCTAAAGCCTTTCTGTGATTCTAAGATTTGTATCCTGATTCAAGTTGTAACCCATTGATATGGCAAGAGCTGTCAGCAGAGCACGATCGTGCTGTGCACATGGCCATAATGCGCAGCTCCAGCTGAACTGCTGCATTTCATCTGTCTGAAATGGCTTTCTATGGCATCTTGTTCAAGGGAAGCAATGGGGCTGGCAGGAGCCTGGTCTGGCTGAGGTAGGTCCAGCATGTGTCATCTGCAGGTACAGCTCCATGCCTGCAGTGGCCCAGCCACACAGAGGCTGCTAGACCACACTCACTCACATAAAAGAGCCGTTCCTTCTGCTCTGTGGTTGGCATCAGGAACTCCACATCAGTGGGGTTTTTTGTTTTCAAAAGTAGCTGTGTTGCGGGGAGGAGGTGCAGCCCCACTGCTTTTTCACCCTGCCCTTGCATCCCTCTGGGCCACCATGGGGCAGGAAACACCACGTAGGTCCTCAACAGCTGGAAGCAAAACTAAAAGCACCCTATTAGATGCTGGAAGTGGAACTTTCATTTATTGCCTTATTTCTGAGTGATGCAGTGGGTTGGTTGTGGGACATGGCAGTAGGGCAGCTCCCCAGCACCTGGGTACCCAGGGCCTAAGCCCTACTCATAGCAGCAACATCGTTGTTGGGAATAGAGCTGCATCCTGTGTAGGAGATTTTTTCTCTTCCTTCTTTCTGGTTTTCTTTTCTTTTTCCCTCCTTTTTTCTTTCTTTTCTTTCTTTTTTTTTTCCACTGCCGTCACAGGTCTGTCTGCTTTGCTTCTGCCTGTCAATAAGTCGGGGCTGCCGGACAATAAGAATTCTGTTTTGCAGAAGAAGCAGGGAGCTTTCTGACATTTGGGGTTTGAGCTTCCTTTATTATTATTATTATTATTATTACTTTATTCAACTGAGAGGGAGGAAAAGCAGCATTTCTTCAAAGTTTTCCCATTGAAAAAAAAAAAAATAAAACCCACAAAAAAACTCAGAGAAACAAATAAATAAAAATTAAAATAATTAAAGAAACAACGAATGGAAGAGTAGCCCACTTCCAGGCAGCAGACACTGCTCTGTACCAGCACCACTGCCTCCGGCTCAGGCCCAGCCCAGTCTCACCAGCCACCCATCTGTAGCACTATAGGCAGACCAGCGGAGCATAGGGATGCCTCTGTCCCCAGAGGAAGGCCACCAGCCAAGGTTGGCCACCAGCATGAAGAGCTGGAACTCATCTCCGCTGCAGTTCTGAGGCTCAGACCTGCTGCTCCTTGCCAGCATCCACAGGGAAAGCTGAATCTGTGGCTAGCTGGAGCAGCACTGGTGTGTCTGTTTTGCTAAAAACAAAAGGCTTACTCAGAAGTAGAATTGAGGTGCCACATGCCTGCACTCCAGCCCTTTTATATATAGTCCTCATTGCTCCTGATTTTACTGCAGCAGTCACCATATGAATCGCAGTGCAGAAGTGGTGGAGGGGAGGGAGCTGCTGAGCTGCTGCGGGAGCTGGGGACCTCACAGCTGGGGAGTCCCCATTGCTGGGTCTGTTCCAAAGAGCAGCACTGACCCATCCAACTCTTGGTAGAGCTGCTGCTTTTTATTGCTGTTGGTGGTGTTTTGGGTTTTATTTCTTTCTTTTTGTTTGTTTGTTTGTTATCTTAAATGAAACCTGTTTCTCTTCATATTCCCCAAGGAGCATTAGAGTTTTCATTGATGCTTTCCTTCCTGTTTTGTTGGTTTTCCTTTTTAATTTGCATCACCAAGAAGAGCCGTAATTTCCTGTAGTGAAGGGCTATGCAATACAACCTCAAGCCTTAAAACTATACTCCAAGAGAAGGAAAGAGAGCAGTGGTGCTTCAACCTTCAGTCTAGGCACCTTGGCACTGGAGCCAGCAATAGGCTTCCTTTCAGCATGTCTACAACTCTGAAGATCTCCAGAACCATCAACCAAATGTCTCAAGGAACCGCAGTGTTCCCAGCACCCTTCTCCTCCATATGTCTCACAGTGATGCGAGTTAGAAGTGCGCTTACTTTGAAGATTCCCAAATTGATGACTCAGAGTCTCTGCATACGGCAGTGATTCACAGCAAGCATTACCAGGAGGCCAGCCTCGTTCTCTCTTGGCATTTTTACAAAGTCATGGCAACGTAAACAAAGATTCATAACGGTCAGAACAGAGATCACTCGAGCTGTTTGAAGTATCTATGTAGGAAAGTCACATACACATAAACCTTAGGCCTGTACATTTATAAGCAGAGATAGATAAACAGCAAATGCTCTTTTGGGACACTACTTAGGCTCAGTGTTGTTAGGGAATTTGAATGTGAGGGATCTCTTTCCATACTGGTCACTTGAAGTGACTTATTTATTTTTTTTTCCATCAGTACAGAGCTACTTCTGAGAAAGAAATAATCAGCGTGCCTTTTTCTGCTGCTTCCTACTTCATTAACTAAAGCAGCGCTCTATGAGTACACACACAAATAGGTCATCTGCTCGTTGGAGCCCAAATGAAAAACAAATGAATCCCTCCAAAGCTCCAGCAAATACCAACCTTCTAAAAACCCAAAGACTTGGCTCCATCTCTAGTGAAGGCGGCTGTGAGGCTGTCGAGCATAACTTTCTAAAATTCAGCTCTTCGTTTTCATTAATGCTCTCCTCTGCATTACTGTCTAGACATCAAACCAAAATGAGGCTACCCAGAGCAGAAGCATGTAATAAGGGACATTTCTTGTCCTCAGAAGCTTCCTGTCTGCATCAGCGAGGCAAATGGCAGGAGAATGGAAGCCGAACTAATCAGATCCCTCCTCTACCAACACCTTCAAGAGACGACACTGAGAGACGGCTGATAACAAAAAGAAGATCTAGGTTTTGATAAAAAGGAAAGAAAGCATCTCAAAATGTGGATGGCATTTTCAAATGGAGTCAAACACCTAGCAGTGCTGGGAATGGCACTTTTTGCAGCCTTATGTGCTAGACCTGCATCTCCCATGGCCTTTCAGGGATGCTGTAACCAGCTCTGTGGGTTCCTGGCCACAGGTAGCCTCAAGAGAAGCCCCCATGGCTCCTGCTGGTGATTCTACAGTCACAGACTCTGCCTTTGCCCAAGAACTGCTGTCCTCAATGGAGTACTGCCTGCTTCTCCATGTCCATGTAAAGATGAGAAAGGAGCAGCAGGCATGCATGCAGTTGCAGATGGGGCAGGAGGGGGTCTGTGCTCTCTTTGCAGTTGTCGGGTGTGTTCTTAACACCACATAGAGGTTGGATGAGCCTACTTACAACCTGGGCCCTTCCCTAGGGCTTCAAGGTCCTGGCTGGCCTGATGGTAAAGTGGCTCTGATAGACTGTGCAGCAGCAGTGGGAGGCAGGCACAGGCTCAGGGTTGCTTCTGAACGGGCTGAGCAATTCACTAGTGATCACTTGGGAGAAGTAATAGCTGAGCTGGGGATTAAAGTGAGATCACCTGTATCCTTTCAGCGCCATAAGGGAAAAGCTTCTGCACCACTTTTTGGAGGTGGGACTGGGATTGTGGTGGTGACGATGAACATGTACCTATCAATCACCTAAATCAAAACCAACCACTCAGAAACACCAACAACACATTTTTATGAGTGATTGTGTTCATTATCTTAAAGGAGGAGGAAATCCCATAATTTTGTGCAAGGTCTGCACCTGAAGTGATTAGCCACCAGTTCTTGCCAGTGGGAAATTCTTCCATAGGTGCAAAAGGAGGCAAAAAGTGTTGAGGGATGCAACTGTAGCCCAAAAAATGCGCCTCAGCAGATCTAGAACAGAAAAGCAGAGGTTAAGGGGCACTTACTTATGGCACAAATCACAGGTGTTAGGAAGGCCTCAGGGACCATCACTTATAGGTGCTGGCCTCCTTTGTAGCTCTGTTTGACATGGTGGGTATTTAGCTTGTCAGTTGTCCCTTTATTTACAAACTCACTCATCATTTACAAAGCCAACTTATTTACAAAGACTGCTGCTGAAAGTGCCTCTTCTTGAACTCTCATAGGAAGTTTCTTTAATCAAAAAAAGTTTCAGATCTCTGACTTACTTTGGGTTGGTTTTTCTTCTCTTTTGCTTTTTACTTTTTCTTTTGCACTTCATATATAATGTTATAGAGGAGAAAATGATGCAGGTTATGTAGTTAGGATCACCATTAGTCTTCTTCATATGAGGTTTGCATTAACCCTACTTCGGCAGGCCATTATTTTCTTAGCTCAAGGTAGCAGAAATGGAAGAGACATCTAACTAAAGCAGCAAGATACACTGATGTTATGTCAGACCCTTTGGGTGCAGCCTGCTGCTTTAGCTATGAAGGTACTTTAAGTTAAGTTATCCTCATGATGAGTTCTCATACAGTCCCCCCAGTGCTCCAGACACTTAGTCTTTCGTTGCTTGCTGGATCCTCTTCGGTCTTGTTCTTTCTCCCTTCTCCCATGCCCTTGTTTCTCTCTGCCATTTGTTCTAGACTCCCTTGAGGCCAGCCTCACACCCTACCACCACTAGCCTCAGGCAGTTGGTGGGGGGCTGGGGATCCATTTACCTCACTGGCTTTCACTTTTGCTTGGGTGCAGACCTGTGAGAAGCTCATGAGGAGCTGTGAGACCAGAAAAAAAAAAAAAGATAGGGAGAATTTCTGGAGGATTATACTTGTTAATGTGTCCAGCTTTAGTGAGTGCTCTAGACGATTTTCTCTTCAGAGGCTTATAACTTGGCAAAAATTGGATGCAGCCTTTTTTGCAGGCAAGCATCAAGTTCCCAAAACACAAGCCAAAAACCTGCCACATTTCAATTCCTTTTCCCAAAGCCTGGGGGCATGAAAAGAAAGGTCACCAAGTTTCTTGAAGCATGGGGGGAAAAAAAGAACTTATTTTCTTCCAGATAAGTGATTAGCACTTAAAATTTCCAGGCAGAAAAAAAATGTACTGGGGCAGACTCCAACCTGGAATATTCCAGGCCCATACAGTTGTCATTTGACAACGTTACACGCAAATGGAGTTAGGAAGCATCGGGCAACTGCTGGAGTTGCCGGTGCCCCATTAAAACATGTGTTTTAAAACTTCAAAGAATGAGAATGGCTGTGCAGGTGTATTTGCTATGGCTGGGGAGAGGTAGCACCCTGCTTCCCTTCTAACCCCCCTCTCACTTATTTTTTTTTCTGAATGAAAGTGCTTTACAAATGAAAAATGAGGTTTCTTGAAATGAAGGGGCTGCCTTCTAGTCTGAGCTGGCTTCCATGAAATTGAGAACCTCTTGTGCTTATCTCTGAACTCGTCTCGGGGTGACAAGCAGCTGTCCATGTTGGTGTGGTTGGGCTGGAGCTCCTGTGAGTGCAGCAGCAGGGATGGTTCTGCTGGTCCTTGGTTGGGGTGCATTTCAGGAGGGCAGTGCTGGCTGGAGGTTGCAGAAAGAAATGGAGTGTCACTGAAGGCTTCACTTTCCCCCAGGCCAAGTGAAGAGTGGTCCTGGGCCATGCATTGGTAGTGACCTCACGCAACAAGCATCAACACTACCCAAGACAACTGTTGTTATGCAAGTGATAAACTGTTAGCTGCCGTTACTGCTCTCTGCACAAGTTATGCTAGCAGTCTAAATAGCATGCACAGCATTCAAGCTGTTCACTCTCTAACGATCTATAAACTCACTGCCATGAAGTACTGCTGAGGCAGTAGCTCAACAGAAAATCTGAGTACTTGGTAATTCAGCTTCTTCCCTCTCATCTGTAGGGCTTCTGGGTTAGGACAAGAAAAAACCTCGCAATTTGGCACAGCCATTAAATACTGCAGGGATACAGTAGTGAAACTGTCCTCCCTGAAGCCACCAGGTATGCAGGATGACGGCTCCATCACATTAGATTGAAGCACTTACTCCTCTTCATGCGCAGGGAGGCACTGTGCTCTCTTGAGCACTCCTTCCCTGAGTTTCCACCTTTTGGGGCAAACCTAAGAGGAAAAGTTGGTGCCTGTGAGCAGCAAACATGTCTGAGGAGACACGGCCTATCGCTGTCCCACTGCTACCACTGCACAGTCCTATCCCATGGTCACGATGCACCATTTCTTATGTCACAGAGCAGATGACACAAATCACATTATCTTTGGCCAGAGAGAAAACCTTCAGTTAAGACTGAAATAACATACTGGTGGGAAGGAAAGGACACTGCCACTGCAAAATCCTCCTCGAGTAACACCCCAGTCCAATAAATCACAGATAAACAACCTCTTCCCAACAAAAATTCAAGCAAAACAAACTGAGCCGAAGACAAAAGAAACGCAAAACCCAAAAGGACCAACAAGCCCCAGAGCTCTGACAAAAGACCAGAAATCATGTTTCATTGGAACATGGTGAATCTAGTAGCTGAAAACCCAAACAAAATGCAGATATGGGAAACAGGGAAAAAACAAAAAACCAAGATGAAGACCAGAAGGAAATGACTGCCTGGGGCACCACTCCCCAAATCCTAATGTTCTGCAGCTTGGCACGTTGCTTCAGATGAGTCCCCAGCAGCCCTGCACAGCTTTGCTCCCCTCCCCGCTCGCTGCAGCTCGATGAAAGAACAGGAAGGATGTTTGGCCAGCAGCCACTTTCAAAGGGGAGTCATTTAGTGAGATTCACTCATACTTGTATCAGTTCAACAAAAAAAAACTAAAAAAAAAAATAATATGAACACCACTGGTGAAGCAGCTAGACAGATCTTGCAAACACACTTCATCCTGGACCCAACTGATGGGAAAAACACTCCGTTGTGCAGAATGTAGCATTACGAGTACTGATAACACCTCCCTGCAAACCTCAAGCACCCATTTCCAGATGACTGTTTACTACCACGTGGTCAACCAGGGCTGACCATAATGTGTACACAACTGATTATTACAGCCCCAGCACGGCGCTGGTTTTACTTTCCTTTAAATATGGGCGTGTATGGAGGTGCTTTTGACTAGTCCTTTATTTGTGCAACAGAGCTGTCGTGCGTAAACCAAAATCTGAGAGCTGTTCAGCCTGAGGTGGTCAGGCTGACTAAAAAAGATCCCCAAGAATGCTGAACTGCTTTTAACAGCGAATACTTATCAGTCAGTCAGACCTCAGGCTGCAAAGAGACAAACCACGATGCTGCTTCAGTTACTTCAGCCCTGTACCACGCTTGGGACTGTCTAGAAAGTTCTTCAAACCTGGATGATTTTTCATTCATGAGTTATTTTTTGTCCTTTCACACCCATCATCTCATAGATAAAAAACTTGACATGTTTCGGTCTTGGAAGGAAACTTTGGGAGGGTGAGATCTGCTGGGCAGAGCTGAGGCTTTTGCACTTCTCAGTCCCACCCCCAATTCACTGCGGGGCCGAGTCACCGCCCCACAGTGGTGACGTTCCTCCTGGGGCGGCTCTGCTGGTGAAGCTGGTGAGCACCAGGTAGCGACAGGGGTGGTTTCTCTCAGCTTTCACAGGTTCTGAAGTTCTTCTCTGCAAGAGTCAGAGATCAAAGGCCCAGGGTGCTGTTAGAAGCCACTCTAGATTTGCAAACCGCTTCTTGAACATGCTCTGAAATCACGAGCTGAGTTAAAACAAGACTGCCTTCTCCAAAGCCTCAAAAGCTGGCCACATCTCAGCCTCCTGGACTTCTGGATCCAGATTTCTGCCTCTGCTCTGGCATCAATGTGTGCGGCCACAGGCGAGGCACAAAGGCTGATCTCCTGCCATGAGCCATGGGGCACTTTGTCCCATCTCCAGCAGGGCTGGTCTTGACTCATCCAGCCCTACAGCCATATGTCCCTGCTTCCAGCCTGCTTCCTTGTATGATCCTCTGTGCGTTGGCAACCACCTTCCCTGCAACCTTCTCGGGTTGCTGTTGGTGATGAATTTGAGGTGAGGGTGGATGGCCAGGCCAGGATGACAGTGAGGCAGCCTCATACCCTGCTGAGATGTGCTGGAGCATTGTAGGCAACTTTGCAATGTCTCAGCCCCGTAGGAGAATCCATTCGTAACACCTTAAGCCAAACGCCTTAACAAGGTATCTTGGGAGCACAAAAACTGTACAAAGAGGCACCTACACTAGCTGTAAGGGAAAGTCAGGAGTTCATCTTTGAATGGTCCTTAGCTACAAGAATTCAGCAGTCTTCAAACCTGATACGTAGGCCTTCCTCATCCTCAGTCATAACACTAAGCAACCGAACACTGCTTTGCTCCTTCTTTCTGACCAAAGAAATCTTGACTTCTTTCAGCTTAAACCATGGCTGTAGGAGGGCACATGAGGAGTTCAGCTTGGGTACTGCAATTATGTTTTAATGTAAGGCGTGATAAAGATGAATGTAGATGATAGGCATACAGAATTTCTGCAACTTGTTGGGAAAGCAGACTGTGATTACCATGGTTAGGCATGGCTGGCACAAGTGAGGAGATTCAGTGTTGCACTCCTGCTCTTTGACTGTTGTTTTCTTTTTTGCCTGCCTCCCACCTTAGGCACAAAAATCTTGCTTGTGAAGCTGGTAATACAAAGTTACGGGATGGGGCCATTGTATAGGTAAATAGATGAGTTGTGGTGCGCTATGAGAAGGGTTAGCACAATTCAGAAGGGGCTGTGTAGCACTGTCAGGAGGCTACATATACATACACAGACAGTGTACTATACTGGTACAAAGGGTCCTGAAATAGCAGAGTTTATTGAGGATCAAGAGATTCAATGTGAACTTACTCACGACCCTCAGAAAATGGTATTTTACTAACAAACTAATCCACAAACCACCTGGGTTTGTAAAGCAGACACCAAATACACGAGCTAGAAATCACCTTCCCCTTTTGACATAAACTTTGAATAACTGCTCTAAAAAGCCAACCTGGCTCTGCGGCTGCATAACAGAAAGCTAAAATGTGCTTACAGTGGGCACCTTCCTTACACATTTAACCAACTTTAGCTCTTTAACCAACTATAGTGCTGCTGACTTTTTAAGTTTCAAAACAGGCAGATTTCTGCCATTGCGAGATGGCAGAACATTTAAGAGGGGCTTGGCAGTGTTTGAGTTAAGGCAGAGAAGCGTCTCGCAACCTGCACCAAGGCATCACCCTCTGCTGCTCCCAGCACTGGCAGGTGGGAATGTCCCACGAGACATGGAGGGAGATTTTCTTCCCTACGCAGGCTGCACAAAAGGAGGGTTGCAACAGGTGTGTCTACCAACGTTTTTACCACAAGTGGTTGAGAGCACTCTGGTCTATTAATTTATTTTCAAATCTTTGTCTGCCCATATTTATGTCGGGTTCTAAAAATAAGTAGCACCGTTAACATTTTGAATTTTAATTATCTCCTGAATATCTAAAAAGATAAGCTGGAAGGGGAAACCCCCCCCCCCCACCTCAACCCCCCCTCTCTGTGAGCAGAAGTACAATCTAGTTACATGAGTGGAATATATCAGAAAAAGTGAGTAATGAGCAGTGAGAAAAGACTGTCTCATTTTGCAGTTTTTACTTCATAAATTATCTGATTTGACATTCTGAGCTAAAAATCTGCTTATGAACCAAGAAAGGCGAGGGACGTACTCCACTTGGCTGAAGCAGAATCTGCAGCCACCGAAATTTTGCTGCTTTAGTACTGTGGCACGAGCCACCTCCTGTCACTGAGATGAAGACTCTTGTTCCTAAGATCAACACGGCTCTAGAAACAGGTTCTCCTGGCTTCAGGTTGGAGTCTACACAGGGCTTCCTGTTTTTGTGCATTCACATCAGAACTGTATTAATTCTGTTGCAGAGGTGCCGTCTATGCACAGAAAGATGCAGCACACGAGTGCTAACCAAAGTTGTCCTCCCTGCCTGCACACCTAAGACCAATTCAGAACTCTTATCCTTCATAAATTAACTATTAATCCGTGACTTGCATTTAATGCATTTTTAATGAACCACACTGAGTCTATCAACTCATTTTATTTAGGAGTTCTTGCCTGGGAATGGCAATGAGTATTTTATACTGAAGATATTTCACAAGAAAGAGGCAAAGTGGTGCCAAGACAGGCTATAAAACTAAGCATGTGTTAATAGCATCTGTTACAAATAAGGCTGGATTCCACTTTCCATTGTCTTACTCTTTTTTTTCCTCAAGTTGTTTAAATTTTCCAATTCAAAAGGAATTTGGCTGAAGGTTTTCCTTGGTCTTGACCCTGAAGAGGACTGCTAGCAGAAGAGTTGCACAGAATCTATTACGAGCCTTTAAATAGTGAGAGCACAAGGGAAAAGGAACACAGGCTTCTTGGATATTCAGACTAGGAAAAAAAATGAGGTGCAAAAACGAACCCTTTCAGTCCCCCACTGCCTGCTCCCCGAAATAAACGGCAGCAGCTCTGTTTGTGCTACTAACCCAATAGCAGCACGAGACTGTCTGCTCCCGATGAAAGATGTAGCAAAGTGTGCTAAAAGTGACTCATGAACACACATTATTTCAATGGACTTCAAGGATGTGTCAGTGACTGTCCAAATTAAAGCCATCTTGGGCCATCAAGTCATACTGAGAGAAGCATTCAATTTAGGTGCTGTACACCTTGCTCAGAAATAAAAACATCATCTTGGATATAGACTCCTAAACTTAAAGACAAGCAGAACTCAAACAGCACAAAGAGAAAGGGAGCTGAATTACACACATTTTCTCTTTAACCTGTGGCCAGAACTGTTTATCTACTGAAGAGGTAAAGACAGAAGTGGCTATTGTGTTCCCTAATAAAACTGTGCTTCCCATAATTCCCAAAACTGGGAATTTTCCATGCAAATAACCTCCTAGCAGGTACTGCAAAGTCAGTAAACAAGCTGTCAACCACATGAAGTTGAAATACTCTAACAAGTAACATAGCTTGTGCAAAATTAATTTGCCTTTAATTACCCATGTAGCGCTTTCTATGGCCTCCTCCAAGAACCTTAGAAGAGTGTCAGATGTTAACACTGCCGAAGCCCTCGTGAGTCTACAAGCGTTCTAACACGTGCACATGCCATACAAACATCTAATACAGAACACGAACGCTGCTAATGAAGATGCAACAGGAAAATTTACCTTTTTCTTTATCAGAGTATAAACAGGCTGCAATATAAGTAGTGATGCATGTTCAAGCAGGATTTTGTTTTCTTGACTGGTAAGCTAACCAGAATATCTCCTGAAGTTTTTAAAACAAACTTACAAGACACAGTGACTTGTATTCTCTCCTTACCCCCCCACCCCCCTTTGTTTTGATAAGTCAGTATCCAAAGCTCTTCCGTGTACATGGCTACATAGCCCAGGAAGGCCAAAATAATCAAGACTAAGGTCCTTTTTGAAGTCTATCATCACATTTAACAAATCTCCAAATATTTCCAAACTACATGGAATCCTAATTCTAAACAGAATTCCTTTCCTATTAGTTATATATGCCTAGGTGGCACAACATATTCATGCACATTTGCCACTTTTGACAGTAGTCACAGCCTATTCCTAACTCCTGTATGATACTAAAATCATAAGTACCATATGCAAGAACTACAGTTCCTAGCAGGAAGAAAGAGACTGCCAGTGCTACTTACCTAAAGGGTCCTTCTTTTTGTTGTGACAAGATGCATCTAACCAATCAGATCCAGTGAGAAATGCTTTACCAGTGTTAAAGGTTCAGATCTGAATTTTGCAGCTCAGGCTTCAGTAGGAGCGCTTCATCAATCTTTCAGTTCCAGTGTATTCTGATGAGGTCTGGGATCTCTTCTAACTTCTAAGGGAAGTTTTACACTTAAAAGAACAAAATAGCAGTACATTCATAGCGTGCAAGATGCCATATGTCTCCTTGATAGCAAAGGTCCAAAAAACTATTTCGATTGAGGCAGTAGATGCATCAATCAACACAATCAATACTGTAATAATATTGTCAGGAAAAATACATGAACCACCGTATATTTTAGCAGGACAGGGCCAAGGAAGTTGGCTAGAATGGACCAAAATGCCATCTGGCAGCAGGTTTGGAAGTCTACGTACCTTGTGTAGCACTGTCTCTGACAGTGAGATATCACCATGATCAAAGACTCTCACCTCCCTGTTCTCCTCTTCACAAGGCAAGAGTATCAAGGAAACTGCAATTTACCACCTTATTTTGAAATAGAAAATACCTACCACTGCACATTCAAACACAAAAGGTGTGTATTTTGTAAATTATTTTTCACAGGGCTTTGTCAAGCTAAATGTGAGATGTTTGCAGGCAAGGGAAATTCTACATCTTACTCAGTAGACACAGCAGAGAGCTCCATAGATTTTCTTCTACTATCATCTGGATTTATCTGGGTTCTTTTTCTTTTCCTTTATTTTATTATTTTATTTTTATTTTATTTTTTTAATTTTTAAAATAAAGTCTTCAATTTCCATTACACCTTCTTCTGAGGGAGCCGGGCTTGTTTAGCTTGGAGAAGAGAAGGCTCTGGAGAGACTTCATTGCAGCTTTCAGGTACTTGAAGGGTACATATAAACAGGAGGGGGAACATCTGTGTACGAGGTTAGATAGTGGTAGGACAAGGGGGAATGATTTTAAACTGCGACAGGGGAGGTTTAGGTTGGATATTAGGAGGACGTTTTCCACTCAGAGGGTGGTGATGCACTGGAACAGGTTGCCCAAGGAGGCTGTGGATGCCACATCCCTGGAGGCATTCAAGGCCAGGCTGGATGTGGGTCTGGACAGCCTGCTCTGGTGGTTGGTGACTCTACATATGGCATGGAGGGGGGCTGAAACTAGGTGGTCACTGTGATCCTTTTCAACACAGGCCATTCTATGATTCTATGATCAACAATCAATTCTGATTCCTTCTTTTTTTTTCCTGAACATGTGTAAGAGTATTGAACTCTAGTAGAATTAGGATAAACAATGACTAAGTTTGTTTTTTTTTTTTGGCTGGCTCCATGCTCAGTACAGTTTTTTATCTTCATCTCTCTATTCAATACAGCTAGAGAAACATGCTATTATTTCATAGATGCTTCTTTAGTTCTGGAAGGCAAAAGGTTGTCTGCACTGAAAACAAAACAAAAAAAATCTCACCTTTAACAGTCTCACATCACCGCTACAGTGAAAAGTATAAAGCACAACCTTACAGCACCCCAAGCACAGACTTCTCGTTTCCTTCTCTATTGTCATATGGTGAAATTAAACTGGGTTGAGCTCTGGTTCTCCATATGCAACTAGAGGGAGATGTAAGGGGTTTGGGCACAGGATACGACTGTCTTGATCCTCAAGTGGTGGGCAGAGCAAGGAGCCTCAGGTCTGTTCACATGCTTGAAATTCAACACGTGTATGAAACTTACCAGGATTGTGGCTCTTTTAATTTTTTAAGCTCTAAATTGATTTTAGAACTCTTTAGGAAGGTGTTTAACTTGGACAAGAATGTACTATCTGCACATTCCATAAGCACAGTTTCCAAACAGCATTGATTTAAGAAATAAATATCTGGTGAGTGAGAAGGGACAGTATTTCATCCTTGTTTTACGCTATATTTTTGACTCCTTTCATTAAGTTACCTTCCAGATATGTAGCGTAATGAATTTCCCCTTATTTTTTCCACCATTTTTATTGAAGCATTTTTTCTGCTGCCTTCTTCCCATGCCCATTTTGTTACATTCATACCATTTTTGTTCTTTTTTTATTATTATTTCTTTGCTTTTAGCCTAAGCTATTCACAGCTATTCAAAACAAATGTTGAAATACAGAATAACAGGAGAATGCTTCAGCATCTCCAAGAGCTGAATATTTCAACAACAGTGAATCGCTGAATTTTCCTTTAAAACGTCACCAATTTTTAACAAGGTATTTCACAGCCTTATTTACTTCATTATTTTTTTTAAAGAGAAATAATGCTTTCCAGGTTTCTACATTAGTGTCCTTTTTCTTAAGGCTGAATAGCCTTTAGGTTTTCTACAGGTCCAAAGTTAATGTAGCAATTCACTTTTCTCTTGTAGTTTTTTTCAGTGCTTACTTTGCTTTAAATGTCAGAACTTTTCACTTCTGTTACTTCAATTTCCTTATCGCCTCCCTTTGCTCTGTGAGCCCTCTGTATTTTGATGTGGTCTCTCATCCTTTTCCACGTCCAATACTATCTTTACACCTTTCTTTTTCCTCTTTTTTTTGCAAAGCCACACTGATCACTACTTCTTTTTTTCTGAGGAAGTGCAGCAACCTGCTGTACCTCAGCTATGAAGTCCTTGCAACACCAAATCTCCTTCCACAGAAACTTTCAGCATCTTCTGTTGCTTCTTTAATTCATAATGCTGGATTCATGGAGATCCGGTGCTCTGACTTGACCACCAGCATTTACCTCAAATCAGGTTGAATTCAAGCAGCATTTTGATTCTTCACATGTTATTCTTGTTTGCTGTTTGTGATGTGTTCCACAGTGTACCTCAGCAAGGCAACTGGATGCTAACATCTGAAAGATCTCAGGTTTTAAACACAAGCAGCAAGGTGATGCAATAGAATGATGTTACCATACAAAATGCCCAGACTTCTATTCCATTAGCACAGACAGTGAGTTAAGTGTTCAATACTTAGGAGCATTTCTGATACAGATCTAGAAAATACAGACCCTGGTAAACTTCATAAAGAAATCACATTTCTTGGAAAGCAAAGAATTCAGGAAAAGCTTATAATGATCTTTCCTAATACTTTATTATTTTGAAAGTAACCCTTTACAATCAAACTAATTACTTCAGTTCATACCAGAAGCTGAGACCACTACCAGCTTCAAACAGACAACGCTTAACAAAACAACACTGTTTTAGATGTTTAACGACTCTCCTTGTTAATCCACTAACAACATATGTTTGAAATTTCAAACATCCATTCAACACTCTATTATTACATATACACAGTTTTTAACGAGTAAATACATCAGTATCAAGCTGTTTTTTTCACAGCATTTCATAATTACTGGAACTGTGTGTTGCATTTTTAAAGCGTGTAACTAGACTGGCAAAAGACAAAAGCTGACATAATTGATAACTCAATGCACAGTTTCTGTAAGTATAGAAAGAATACATCATTTCTGCATGTTTTACTTAATGTGTGATTTCAGTGTTAAAATTAAACCCACCCCATGCCACAAGACCACTTTATATTAGTTGCTTCCTCCATGTTTTATCGCATCTCAAAATGAGCATCATTTTGTCAAATGTCAAATCTGGTCCTACTTCTTTGTTGGGAAGCCAGATCTTAAACTCTGGGTAACTGTAAGCTAATAGCAGCAAAACTGTTCTTGTCCTGTTCACCTCCAAACAAATTCAGTAAGCAGTGGTGAAGACTGAATAACAAGACAGAAGGGGAAGACAGTGGTAGAAAGACTGTAAGAACAAGAAGAGATAAAAAGAATGAAAATTAAATAGCAAAAACAATGACATATTGTGCTCCACCTTAGCTTACCTAGCACAGTCAGAAGTGCTTACTATTATAATTCTTAATACTAAAGAATATTTTTAAATATGCTTAAATATTTTAAACAGCATCTGCTAATCTCAAACTCAGAGCACTCTTCTGTTAATGGCCAATGACAAGAAAGCTTATTTCAATTGTGAATGTTAACACCTGTACTCAAACAGAAGGGAAACACTAAAGACAAAGGAAGATCTGTCCAGATAAAAAGAAAAAAGAAAAGAAAAACCTTCCAAGAAATCAGACTTACTGATCACTAAAACTTCAGATGATAGCAGGAAAAAAAGTTGATCAATGTTAAGCACAGAAATAGCAGTGTCCTCCAGCATATAGTATCTGAATACTTATTAATCACCTGTAGGTTGTAATCTTTATAGAATACTTCTCAATTTGCAGAAGCTGAGTCTTCCAGTCATTAACATCAGCACTGCTCTACATCTAGAAAGTAACAGATTGAAACACCGAGCAGCACGTGTAATACTCAAATTTAAGGCGACAGTTGCTAGAAATACATTCAAACGTATTTTTAACAAATGAAACTGAGATTACAGCACATAAATAAATAAAGGTTTCTTCATGAACATACAGCCAAGAAGAGTGTATGTAAACAAAACTTAGTCCCTTCCACCGAATGAAATACAGTAGACAGAAAACCATTTTGTCAAGATAATTATGAAGAGAACTCTCACTCAGCAGGATACCTCATGCCATTACTCAGAGTTGGATCTCATCATTTCTTTTTCAATGAAATTCCTTCTGATTTCCTCAGGGCCTTCAAAGGAATCCAAGTAGTACAGAAAAATGGGTGACATTTACTGACGTTCAGATGTTCATCTGTTGAGTTGCCTGTGTTGTGTTGATGTCTATGTTTTTATCATTGCTGATGAAGACGTTTGAAAACAGGTCAGCTGCAAGTGCATGCTGCTTTTAAATTTGTTTAACAGCTCTTCTAACAACCTGTAAAAGGAAATTATTTACAACTTCTGCAGATTCTGAAAAGTGAACAATTGCCAAATATTTTAGCTATTCTGTCCATGACTTCAAATGCATTGCCTGCTTAAAGTGCCTAGAATTAGACCAGGTTTAAATATCTTAATCTTACAGATATTTAGAAATACAGCAACTACATTGGGATGATCTGTGATGAGAGGAGGGGACGCACACAACTACATAGTTTCTATCAAGGCTATAAAATAGGCCTTTATGTGCCATTCAATCCTCATGAAGACCATTTTCCTTAAAGAAATACATATGCAAACTACAATGGCAAAAGAAGTAGTAGAGAGAATCATACAATACTTCTGTGAGACAGCTGTCAGACTATATGCCATAAAACCTGTATTCCTATTACAGCTAAGGCTCTTAGCTTGCAGCTGAATTGCAAATGTGAGTTGCCCCTGAGAGGTATTCCACAGATTCCTGTTAAGGATCATGGCTGAAAGATCAGAAATGGAATGGCTGCTTCAGGAGAATTATTAATTCACTGGCAAATGTATGCCTTTAATCTTTCTAGGTAACAAAGTATGTGTGAGCTCATTTTGGACAATAGCAATAGTTTGTTGCCAAAAGGGTACATGGTACAATGGATGATATTTATTATAGCTCTCAGACTACAGTTTGATTACTAAACAGCCAGTAACAGAATAAATTATACTGAATGTCAATTAAAAAAAATCCAACACAAAACAAGAACAACTTGCACCACAAAAATCAGCATCTACTTCTTCAGAAAGCCTTTTGGAAGATGCATATGGCCACACTCATCATTTAGTATCACACTAATGACTGAATAAACAGAAACGATCAGCTCCAAATCAGTGCATAAATGTGTATTATTTAACATAAATACACGTAGATTATAATGAGCTGTGTGGGATGATGACAATTGTCTTCTAGCAACCTGAGAAATGCAACAAGGTTTATGCTAAGGCTCAGAACTCTGTGACAAATGTAAAAACGAAGGAGTTCTTGATTTTCATCTGTCCTTGTGACTAAGGAAAAAATATAAATCAAAAAACAAACAAGCCTACTGGTGTTGTGGAAAGTCTGAGTTGAAAGAACTGCCTCAAAACTGATTCCTGTCTTTAATTAGGCAGAGTAGGACAGCAAAAAGGTATCTTTAGACTTCTTAAGTCTTGTGAAGGGTAGTTTTGAATAGACAGAAGACATCTGGGAGAAGACTGTTTGTGAACCACAGGTTGTACAAAGCAGCTCTACTTTTTTCTAATATGCTTCAGACAAATCTATCCTAGTTTTACCATATTATTCTTTATTAAGCTATTCTTGTAAAATAAACTAACAAATACTATACTTAGTGCAGTGCAGCAGCTTGGTTCTCAAAGTTTGCTGTGGTGGGGAAGTAAGAACCCCAAATGCCTCCTCCTGATGTTAAGACAGAACAATAGACTCTTCTTGTTTCTAAAATGAAGCAAGCCAGTTTTGAGAGCTGCCTAAATATCAGCCACCAAAAACTTGCACTTTGCTACTTGGTATTTTCTTTATTGCTGTTAAATTCAGTAAGACAAGACAATGGACCTCACAGAAACTAAAATCAGCACGAAAGGTTAAAATGAAATGAAATTATAAAATAAATATAAAACTACAGAGAATTGATAAGACTAGAATGAGAAAGTGACATATGCTACAAAGCCATTGGCTCCTCTGTATAAATTAATAGGCCACAATGAATGAAATATGATGAATTAGAAGAATTATCTAAATAGATAATTTTTAACACTGTCTGAAGAGCCTTCTGCACTGTAAATCCAAAGGGTCAAATGCAGTGAGAGTTAACCCTCTTCTAGTAAAGCTCTGATATGAAAGTGTCTCCAGAAAGCAGAAGAAAGACAAGAAGGTGCAGTATACTCACTTTTTGTCAGCTCCACTTGAGAGCTGAGGCAAGGCTTCCAAAGCTTGCTTAAAGCTTGAGCTGCGAGAAAAACAAAAATACTCATATTCCGCTGGCACAAGTCTCACCTTTCAGTTTGTTAGCTTAGCACTTGACACTCGTGTGCAAATTAAACAAAGTGGCCATGGGCTCAAGCAGGCCTCTCAACTCTCCTAATATGAAGTACAACAGATGCAAACAGGAAATGTTCAATCTGCCACTGATTTAAAACAGTGCCTGGCACTGCAAACCCTTGAAAAATTACAGATAGTTGCTAGCCTGCCTTGTACCTAAAACATACTGAAGGTTTCTTGGTCCAACCATCTTTTCAAATTACGGAGAACTCTGAGGATACAGGAGGTTTCTTGAGGCCAATTCAAATTCTGGCCATCTCCAAGGAAGGCAGTTTCACACCTCTCTGAGCAACAGATGTGGAATAGAAGTGCAGGGAATGATGCAATTCCTGCACAGATTGATTTAATCTTCTCAACAAAATTAAAACGGTGACTTTATGCCAACTACAACCAGTGAAGAGTCCAGAAATAAAGAGGCAAATATGAAGCTCCAGCTTGCACAGTTCACTCTGCTGAATCATATATTGATGAGAGTCAACAGCAATTTAATTTTATTCAATATGAGCTGGTGCCAAATAGCTTACATGTAGGTCTACATCGCTGTCAGACAATCAGAACAGGGAAGCAAGTTTTCTGAAATTGAAATCAATGACACCACAGAATACCATCATGTGTGATATAAAGACATATCAGGGCCTCAATTCCTGTGATGTCTCCTACAAAATACTGATCAGATAAGAAGACTGAACTGCGATCTGCGGGAGCATGTAACGTTAATCCTAACAAAAGTGTGGGCAACTGAAAAAACAATGAATGAACACATCTGTATTCAGACCCCAAAATACTCAGAAGCATCAATTAATCAGCTTTACTCAAAACTGCCGACATCTATAATGGTTTGTATTTTTACATGCCTTGACTACATCAACCACTGATGCTGCTAACGCTTTTCTTTCTCCATTATACTACTGTATGTGTGAGCATGTCCTTCAGTACTTATCTATGGTCTTGCACCTCACTGACAAATTGCTAAAAGCCTTTTGAAGGTTTTCATTCAAAAAGGAGGAGAATATACAAGCTTGTGGAAAGCCCTATTCTCCATGTCCTTGTAAGAGGATCCTATTAGTCTCTGGTTCTACACCCTCCTTGAAGTGGCTGGCAGACTCTTGGTGGTGTGCTTTAAGATAAATGGGATGAAACTCAGTGACAATTGTTTTTGCTATAACACCAGTTTCTTTAGCAAGTCAACTAAGAAGTCTGTGGTTTTTTTTCTCACCTCTCATTTAATAAGGATGAGGAATACCTGGTTTGTGTTCACAAATTCAAATCAACTGATAAGCCTTTAGAAGTAATTAATTTTCTACATATATATGTAGTATATCACATACTTGAACCAATCTTTTGAAAATCCTTAATTTACACATCATGTATTTTTGCATGTTTACAAAGGATTCCATTACAGTGGAACAGCAGAAAATGCAGCAGAACTTACTTGCTTTCAGGAGTTAGATATATGGCCACCGTATCCCTCAAAGCACAGATTTCAAGTCTTGCCTAAAGACAGAAATACAAGTACTGAAACAATGACATAACGTCTTCTGATCAAGAGAATACCACTGTCCCAAACCTTTATCTTTCTTAGAAGCAAAAACTAAGACGTGCTACAGCAGTGAGTAGCCTCGGCCTGCAACAGTTCATTTCCTGTATTTCTGGTTGCCACGCTGCTTTGTCAGTTAGGAGGCCACAATAAATTTCATACTTTTGATTCAAGTCAAACGGCATGTACAGTCACTGTGCAGCAGCCTAAAAACATTGGTTTGTCTCCCAGTAACAGTAATAAAGCTTTGATTTTGCTCTGTCTTTTCAGTTCTGTGATAGAAAGGGAGAGGGATGCTATCTTAAAAACAGAGCAAAGTAAAACAAAACATAATACACTGAGCTTGACTTTTTACTGTATGGCTTGCCCAGGGAGGAAGGAAATGGGAGTACAAAAGTCTGTCAATACATGTTTTATTCTTGGCTTTGCTGCTGAATTATTTTTTTTTTTCTATTAGATGAGGAAGTAGAATGGTTCTGGTCTGCTTCTTGTCTGTCACCTGGTGGGCACATAAGCTTGGGGATGTCACTCCTGCATGGTTCAACTTGTCTACGTACATCACAGGGCGTTGGAACTAGATGATCCTTAAGGTTCACTCCAACCTAAGCCATTCTTTGATCCTATGATGATTTTCACCTACACCATTCTCCACCATACATAATGGTAGATAATGAAGTCAAAGATTAACCAACTTGCCTATATCTTCCTTCAGTCTTTGAAAAATAATTGTTCTCATCACAGAAATTTAATGTCGAACAAAAATATTCTGAAAGTGATCAAGCATTTCATTTAAATTATAAACTGAATTTCATCCAAATTCAGATTCAGTTCTTCATCGTGAAGGTACAATTTACAATTTAATCCAGTTAGTAATTACAGATCTATAGATCTGTAATTTAAACCAAATTTATATTATATTGCTTTTCCAAAACAAAACTTTTATCATGCAACATAGACACTTAATTCTGATTCCAACTAAAAGTTTTGGTTTTCATATCTTCTCCTTATCTCTCCCCTAGGGAGAAAGCCAAGAGATTAATACTTTCTTTTTGTGCCAGAACATTCTGGCACAAAGTACAAGATAGCTACCCACCGATTTTATACCCATAAGAAATGCTTTTCTCACCACAGAATGTTTCACCTTTTTCTGCACAGTACTCCAAGTAGAACAGTCTGGGACTTGAGACTCAAGTCCTACACATGTGATTTTGGAGTTCTTCCTAAGTTCTAGGAGATAGCAGTAGAATGTTTTGAGTTGGAAGGCATGCACAAGGATCATTAAGTCCAACTCCAGTACTGTGGGACAGCCTAAAAAAAACCATGGTGTGAAGGCAAATCTTGTGAAAATATGGGCCATTTGATATGGATATACAGATTCAGACTTCTTTTAGGGAACAGGTCTCTTCGTCATTCTGACCAGGCCGAGATGACTCCCATGATGCTGTTGACTGCCTCGAGTGACACAGATTTACAGTGTTCAGAAGAACAGAAAAGGAAGAGTAATTTAGAGAAGGGAGAGAAATTCCCTTTATTTATGGGTTTAGGCAGCGAGTTCATATGATGGGTCATCTAGTCGAACAAAAATGATACACAGGCATCTTCGTTGCTGTTCACTGATACTGTTTTAAACTAGCAGTAAATCTTATTTGTAAGTAAGTAAATCTTATTTGGCTGTCATCTTCCTTTGTTAATTGTCTGTTACACGCAATTACTAACAGCAATTGGAAAATAAGGCTTTCATTTGGTTACTTATTTTCCCATGATAATGTAAGAATGCTGTCACGGACAATAAAAAATGGGGGTTGGGTCTTCCTGCTTGTTACAGTGACAGCAATCATTAAATCAATGAGATTTGCTTTCTAATACTTATATATTTTTTTCTATCTTTCTTATAGAATCCTTTAGAACTTATTCAGTAGTAAATAAAACTACCAGTTCCGTCACAAATGAAGAGGGCAGGGTAAGGGTAGCTGTTGTACAGAAATAGCAATCGGGCAACTGATCAGTTCTGCTGAGACCTACAGGATCCTACCCCATGGCATTTTCAAGATTTTAAATGTCAAAATGTCATAAACTTGTTCCTTTTCTCTTTAAAAAAAAAAACTGTGACAAGACAAAGATAGTTCATTAACATTTCAAGCAGATATCATTCTGGTAGTTTGGGCAGCTTGATCTAGTGACAGATGTTCCTGCCCATGGCAAGTGGTTGGACTAGGTGATCTTTAAAGGTCCCTTCAACTTAGAGCCCTCTTATGATTCTATAATGATTTTTATCTCATAGGATATGGGTAACCCTTTATGCACTTGGACATAAAGAGAATGCTAAAATATATCTAAACCCATGAACTAATACCCCAAAGGGTATTTATCCATTAATCTTAGAAAGAGGTTGCAGTGTCCTAATCTTTTACCTCGTTTTCACTGCTACAATAAAACCAACAAAGACACAGGTTATACCGCTCTGTTATCTTCTGTTCTAAACTTCAATGTTTGAAGTTTAACAAAGTATTCAGCTACCTGTAAAGCTCCATTTTTGCTGAACGATGAAACACACTGCATCAGCCGACTCAGTTCTTCAGAGACTGCTTCTACAATCCTTGACATTACCCGAGGAACTAAATCTTTGGAAATGGTAAACACCTGATTTTTATAAAACGAGAATCATGAGCACATTACCTATATTAAAAGAAACGTTTTATGAAGTAACATTTTGTTAAAAAAACACCATTAAATGCTTTGATTGAAAGGACCACTGTTTATATACAAAGCAATTTCAAAGTAACAGGAACCTGAAGCATTTCTTTTGGCACTAGCCCCCTGCTTTAACCAAACACCTCTGCTAGTAGTAATGTCAGCTATGTAGTATATGATAAGGACAACTTTCTTGCAGTGCCTACAAGCACTGAGATAACAAAATATCTGCTCTCACACCATGCACGCAGGTAGTCAGGTCACTGCAGATAGACTGCTTTGTGGATTGCACCTTTAATGCAGGACTGGGTTACCGACTGACCTGATTATGCATTCAGCAACGTTTTAAAAAAGCATTTCACAATTTCTTTTAGAACCCTTTAGATGTGGCAAAGTCTCAGCTGCACACTTGCCTCATCACAGTCAAATGGCGAGTGTCTTGTTGCTCTCTGGTGGAGATGAGTCTTTGAAAAGGTTTGCGAGTATAATGGTGGCTTTTCATTCAGATATTTTTCCCCTACTGAGAGTTGCTAATTTCCAGGCAAAGACATTTACATGCTACAGTTTGTTTGTTTTTTTCCATGCAATAAGACGTCCCTTTACACTATTTATTTGTACAACTTTTTAAAGTGATGCTTGGATCCGCCATTTGAGGTTCAGAACAGCAACTGCAGCATAGCATCACCATCACCACAGAATTAATTGTCAGATCGATGCCTCAAGAAAAACCTGAACTAACTGTCTTCCTTAAAGCTTACATTAAAGAAGTGAGAAATTGTTGGTGAATTAAAGTATGGCATTCTACTTAGCACTGGAGAAAACGCAAGCCAAGAGACTGGAACACAGGAGGAAGTGAGATTATAGGTTAAACAGATCATGAACTTACAGGTAAAGATAAAGCTGCATTAAAACTGTATAAGGTTGGGGGAAAAGATGAGAAAAGATCCTGAAGATAACGTGACTAGAGTGGTAAAAGAAAGAAAATGAACTGGACAGAATTTTTAAGAAATGCTTCCCTGATTTCTGCTTTAAAAAAACCTAAATGATTAAGTAGTCAAATGTTTTTCCTTGAATAGTGTCAGACAAGGAAATGTAGTAATTAAAAGAAGATATTCATACATGTATGCAGAAATAAATTAAAGGAAGCAAAAATGAATATATAATTTCTTATCAATTTCCATTGATTTCAGAAATGAATTATATATTGGAGCCCTGTAAAGTCTTTTCTGAAAGGGCAATTTGCACCACAGACTAAATAAGCTGATCACATATATGAGGGCTGCTCCAAAAGTAATGCCTCCACAGTGTTGGTGGTATGGCAGTAGAGGCTGAACCTTCTCACTGATACTCCATTACATGTTGTGATGCTGTGTGACAGATGGCAGCAGAGGGGCAGTCTGACAGAATGGCATCTGACATGGAAGTGCATATGAAGTGTAAGCGTGGAACTGAATTCCTTCTTGTGTAAAAAAGGACAACCAGTGGCATTCAGCGGCACTTGCTGAATCTTTACAGAGACCAGATGGTGGATGTGAGCACAGTGAGGCAGTGGGGTGGTGCATTTCAGCAGTGGTGACAGTGCCAGTGGGTCACCTCTGTTGGTGCAGATTTTTATGACAGTGGCATGCAGGCTCTCGCTTATCACTGGAGAAAACGTAGAGCTACTGCTAATGGCTGTGTTGAAAAATGGTGTTTTTTAGCTGACAATTTGCTCTATCAAATAGTCTTATCGCACTTTTTTCTATCTGTTGTAGTTTCCAGTGAAATAAATAGGAGGCATTACTTTCAGAGTGACCGATGTATAACACTGTTACCACCGCTACTTCAACACACAGCCTACTTTTGTGTTTTGGCCCACACAAGCAGGGCAACTGACATACTTAGTGGTACAGTGAAAAAAACCCCAACACAATAATTTGTAAAGGGGTCATCTTAATCAGCAACAAATACCGCAGAGCAATTCAACACAGCGTACTAGGAACACACGTACGGATTTTCTACTGAGAAGAGATTATTTGTGCCCCTAACAAGTACTCTTGATGTTACTATACAGAATCCAGGAAAAAAAAAAGAAAGTTCTCAGCAACAGTGAATCATCACAAATTTGCAATACAGTGTCCTTATTTTGATTTCAGTTAAACTTAAATTCAAAGGCAGGAAAACAGTTTTCTTTCCACTTCAGATCATGCTCGCTGTTCAGCTGATGGTTATTTTTTGCTGTTTCAGACTACAGAAACTCACAGCCTTGTGAACTAAACTTAAATCTTACGCGGCTAAGAGAATTTTGCCAGAAAAAATAGCGTAAACAGGAGTCATATCTTGACACACTTTTTTATATTTCCGCAATATTTCACGTATCAAAATTTACCAAGCAACACTCTATTTGGGCCAAAATCAGTCTCAATTAAGCCAGGAAAACAGCGTGCCTTTCTGTAGCATAATTTTAATACGCACATCTGTTAACAGGATTAGCTAAATAAGTCAAAGGTGGTCCTGAAGCTACAAAACTCATTTTTATTAATTTTAACTATGCTGAAAAACTGTGATAACAAACAAATGCCATGTTGGCATGTATTTTTGTTTACTTCTTCATTATAAAGCATTTGGTAAAATCATTAACGCTTGCCAGAAAACTGCTTTGAGTATACACTGAAAAAATCAAACAAGAATGTTAGGAGTGATAAAAGTAACTTTTTGGAAAATATTTAATGGGACTGTGATTATTTTATATATATTTTTTTAAATTTAAGAAGGTGTAAAACAAAAACCTCAAGTGAATCTTACCAGGTTTTAGATATATGTGAGATGTAGAACAGCTCCATTAGAGGTATTTTGGGGCTGTTTCTGATAACACATAGTGATACAATTGCAAACACTTTACACCATGAACAACAGTAATCCGAAACACTCTTGGTGGTCAGAAGGAAGGAGCCTGTAGAAGAAGCTGCAACTTAATGTACTGCAAGAAACTGCATGTTACTATTAAAGACCAAGTAACTGTGATTCTATGAGCTTATTATTTTAATAATGTATATATTTTAACATACATTCCCTGTCATGAGCCACTGTGTACCTAAGTATTTTGAAGGCTGTGTCATGCAGAGACTACAAGAATTTGTATTTAGCTTTTCACTTTTTACCCTATGTATAAGAATAGGACGTACACGTTGCCTTTTCACTACAACTGAAAATTTCTTTGAAAGTGATACACAAGATTTTCTCTATTTGCTGTGCAAAATAAAGTTAATTAGAGAAAGTGAGCATTATCTTCATCTCTTTCTCCCCCTCTTCCTCCCTCTGTCTCTCTCCTTGCCCTGTATGGAAAGGGAAGAACTCTGCTTTAGATTTTGGCTTTCTTCTTCAGAGAGTGGAAAGAATAAAATACTCCAAAATGAATAACAGAGTGTCACTGAGGATAAACAGGAACTGTTTATCACTTTCTGCCTTTAAAAAAGTTAGCAGTTTCATACCCGGTTGGCTAAAACTAACCCAAAGCTCTTATACCAATAATGAAGATCATTCAACAGACGGATGATTTTCTGAGGTACGAAAGACAGAATTTACCAAGCACAGTACAGTGAAATTATTTGTATGAATGTAAGCATCAAACAATCTGAAGCTGTCTCACCTCTGCATGCACGGCAATGATATTCACTAACGCTTCTTTCAAATAGTTTCTGACACCTGAAAATAAAAACAAAGAAGGTAATTAATTACCGTCATTCTGTTGTCTCAACAAAGTCATAACAATCTCCTGTTCAATACTGTACTTCTTTTTTTTTTTTTTTTCATTCCTTTCACTAGTTTTTGCAATCAGAGGCAGAAAGAGAAAGTTCCATAGCCACACCACTAGTCTATTTCCTTTTTCAAATCAAATGGAGAAAGGCACATTTCCCTACAGCAAAAGCAGGTTCCTGTTTCAGTATTCTTCTCTGGCAACCCAATTTCACCACTGTACAATTTAATAAAAACCTAGCATTGTTAAGATACAACTTCTGGATGCCTTGCTGGAAGACATGCACTGTGGCAGAGAACATGCACTACAACTTGGTAAATTCTAAGGAAATGGAAGAAAAAGGGCTTACTGTCACTGCTTTATACCCTTATATCATTACATAAGCAACCATCTATTATTATTGTAGACAGAAATAGCAGGAATTTTTGTTTCTCTGAAAGTGCTTCAGAAGGTATTACTCATGACAGCTTAAGAAGATGTCACATCTTTCTTAGTAGAAATTTCCTCTTGGGGAAGGTGAACAAGTCAAGCAATTTATTTCCCAAGCATATGAAATGATTGTCAATTTAAACCATACTCTGAACAGGAGGACATTCAGCAGGGTATGCTTCACAGTTAGGACAGGTTCTGAGTCCCCTGTGCTACTGTGGATCTGGAGTAACTTTGCAGAACTAGATTTCAGATCTAGAAGATCCAAAATAGGCAACAATATAAAATTTGCCTCGATTGCTTTTCTGGTGGCTCACTTTGTAGACAAAGACAGATTAGAAAGCATTTAATTCATTACAGTACATATAAACAATGAAAGTGTAAAGGCAGTAATGAGAAGGTTACTGATCCACATGACAGATCAACTTCCATTTTCAACTGCTCCAGCACAAGAGAACATTCAATGACCCTATCGCTCCCTTCAGTAAACTGAATTATAGTATAGTATTAGAACCTTGGACAAAGACTAGTGAGACCACGTAGCTCAGACATCACACTGTGATTAACACTGCTGTTATAAAAATTACAAAGTAAACTTTTAATTAGTTCATTTTATTTACTCCACTTTTCCTCAGACCCTCCTATGAAAAATCACTTTAAACAGAAGATGCATCTGAGTTTATCAAAATGAGATACCCTACGAGAAGATACAAGATCTAAACGGAGACACTTGTTCTTTCTTAGACAATTATTATGGACAAATATTTTATAAGTGGAGGACAAAAGGAAAACAAGACCTTCTTGCAGGAGGTACCAATGCATATTTCCTATGTCTATACTGTGAGATATGATGCAGGCTAGAATTCAGATTGGAAGGCTCCTTCTGAAGCAGCCACAGATCTCCTAAGGGATGCAAGAGTGTCTGGGTGAAAGTGGAGAGAGAAGTGCTGGGTAATAACTCCTATTCCAACCTGCTGACAACATGTAGCTGAACTCTGCAGCCACATCTGTGTATCAACACAGCCTCTTTCCAAAAGCTCATGGCAGAGAGGCGAGCATCAAAGACGACTTTACTGTTTATTTCTGAACAAACAAAAGAGTCGCAACCTTTTTAGACAGAACGTTCAACTTTCACTTGGGAAGAAATGCAAATAACTGTCAAAGGTAAATTAAAAAAATAACAAGCATTTCCGACATATTCCAAAATGTCTCTGATGTCTCTTGTTGCTAACTTTATCCTCTTCCTTGAAAAATCTGTCACTCTTTCCATTTCCAGTAACCAATAACAAAACAAACAACACAGCACACTAGGTTGCAAGCGTATAATTTCTCGTTATCTTAGTAATTTTTTTTGCAACAAGGAAGGAAGGGAGGGAGGAATAAAGCAATAGCAGAAATTTTATGAAACTTTTTTTTCCTCCCGTGTAACCTGCAAAACAAAGTAAGGATGCTACACACCAGTACTTGAACCACACCAAAAGATAACAGGTATGTGTGGAAATGAAACACCCCCTTCCTTTTCCTCTGCTGCTGCTCTCCTCCTGCTTCACTCTGCCCCAGTTTAAATCCTTCAGAGGCTTCGTACCACAGAGGATAAAGTTTGTATCACCTCCCATAGCCAAACACAACTCCACAAGGCACCAAACAGTGGTATGCAAATCACATCAAGAGGTACAGAGCAGATTTGGCGGTTGGTTTGCAGTTAAACTCAGGGTGCAAAGCTTAATTTCAGTCTGCAGACCTACGTGGTATTCAGCTCCTGGCTGCCTTCTAGCCTCATCTTGTGACAGGAGGACCTTTCATGTGGAAACAGCATGCTTTTCTTTTGTGCAAACACCATGCAAGATAAAGGCTTATACAGTCCCTTTTTCTAAGGATACTTGAACACTGCTAGAGCGCTTTCATTAGTCAGCCAAAGTAATATTCTTGAACTAAGCTGCTGCTTCTCCAACGCAGCAACTCTCACACACTCCAACTCTTGTACAGCTGGGAGCTGCAATGGAAGTACAGAGAGGGGGGCTGCTGTGTGAAAACAGGGAGGGAAGGTCCGTGTCCTAAAGAGAGGAGGCCAGCTGGTTGAGCTGGGAGAAGTGTTATCAAGGAGGCGAGTGAAAAGCTGGGATGCATACAAACTGAACGAGGTGGGCTGCATAAGAGGGTGATGTGGTTCGAAGGAAGAATCCTCGTTTCCAACCCATCTCACCAAAGCTCCTGAGGTAGCATGCTTCGTGTGCTTTCAAGCAGCCTGGCTCTGCACAGGAGCTGCTAATTCTGCCTGCTGCTGCCGCTGAGAGCATCCAAATTAAACAGCTTTTGACTGTGCTAGTGGAGGTTGCCTATCACCTCTGTGTGATACCTTCAATAACAAAATTAGTTAAAAACTCAGTCACAGAGATGGGGGCTAAGATGAGGTACTGTTAATTTGTACAAATGCGAAATACTAATGTCAGCAAAACCAGCACCAGGTTTTAGGTATCTCTGTCTGAAACAGATTACATAAATTACCATAAATGGAATAGAGAAGGAAGCTACAGTAAAAACAAAGTGACAATAGCGTAACTACTGTACAATGCTAGCCCATCCCAGCTTTAAAATAAAACTGTTATCTAAAACCTCAGTGATTTTACCTTGCATGTGTCCTTGGACAAAAGGGTGAGCTGGGAACTTAAAGATTACTTCTTGCTGCAGTTCGAGTATCTAGCAGTAACGAAGTTTTCCTAAGGTTCTGCTATGTCTTCAGAACCTGGAGGCTCAACATAGGCTCAGAGATGTCCTCAATTTGTTGGGCTTTGCAATTTAACAACAAAGAACTAAAAATAAACTGTGCTAATAACAGTAGTAAAGCTATGCAGCTTAGAGGTAGTCCATGCACATGAAGCTGTTGTTGCCTTAACAGCAGCTCCTCATAGTCTGAAAGATCCTGTCTTGGTAAGCTAAACCAGAGAGGGTGCATCTGTACTCCAAAATTGCCAGTAAGTGGAGGTAGTCAGGGAGGGAAAGGAAAAGTAGCTGAGGTGAAGAACATTACTGAAACAACAAAGAAAGGCATAACAGAATGGAGCATCAGTAAATTTAGGCTGGAAACTAAATGTAACCATGTAACAGGTTTGATCTCATTTTGCTATTTAATATGTGGCGGTATGAAAACCACTGCTATCTGGGAGACGAATAGAGTGTGAGTAAAAAGGGCATTTCCCCCTCCAGCCCTTCTTTTTTGTTCTTTATGAAGGATTTTCATTTTTGCATTTAGAGACAAAGCCAAACATATCTGAATGTCAGGACCTGCAGGCATAGTTAATAACAATACTATATTTTGAACTACAATTAGAAAATATCGAATTTCTGATTTATATCACTGCACTGTTTGTGGCAAGCTTTGTTGAAGCAAAGTATTACTTTTCTGGAGTATGATTCAGTGGAAATACAAGCAGTGGCATCCAACTGTGAATTTGTTGTGAAATTCATTTCAAAATGAAAAAAACTCTGTCTAGAATAGAATTTTTGTGCAGCTTTCTCTACGACTGCTCAGCAGCCCACGCAATTACAGTTTTTGGGACACCGCGTTGCCAGTTCTATTATACAGCACTGAAAGGTAATGCAGCATATAACTGTAGGTTGTAACTATTAGGCTAATCAAGTGAAACATAACATTCTTATACCACTTATTTAGACTATTGAAGCACAAATACAATACCGTTTCCTAGCTTCTGACAGAAACGCGTTAAAGAAAGTCTCAACAAGCCCTTGCAATTTCTCTCAGGAAAATGTTATTATTCTGTTAGAGCATAAATGCAGTCCACTCCCACTCTATTCTTAACATCTAAGAATCTGACTTGCTGGAGAGTTCTAGCTTCCATTAACAAAGAGCCATTAATGCTCTAAAGAAAAATGGATGGGAAGACTTAAGATGTAAAAGTGAAGGACAGTTTCAGCCATCAACTATCACAATGGCTGACAAACTTTAAAATAGCATCTTCCAATCTGGGGCCCTCCATCGTACTTTTTGCTGGTAAAACATCTAGCAAATTAATCAATTAAACTTAATTTTCTATTTACACCGTCGATTAAAATTTTTACAAATGAAATCTGACAGAAACTCTACATCTGTGAGCAATTTCAATGATACTGTAAAGCAGTAGCAAGGATGACTGTGTGAACTATGGGAAAAGGAAAAGGGAAGAAGAGTTGTGGTTCTGCGGATTAACAGAAACTGAACTTCTAGCCCGCCAGTGCAGGAGTCATTCAGGAGATGTTCTGAGGGTGTAATGCTACCAGTTGTCCCACATGCAATTCTAAGAGCTATGCTTCCCCCAAGTACTTAGATGACAGCATTCTACTATGAAACCTCCAAAGTGACTGAATAAGCATGCAAAAGTTGGAACTGCAATGTCGTATGCGTAATTCTAAGATGTAAAGAAGCTGAAAACACTTGCACGCACAAATAGAGCAAACGTTGCACACATGCTACAGATGAACCCACAGGATAAGCTTTTTTTGGCATGTGCCAGAAGCCAACCCAGTTCTTCAAATGATCCTAAGAGTAAGAAAAGAGGATATGAATACCAAACATTTTTCACCTCTTTTGCAGGCTAGAAAACTCGAGTTCAAGGAATGAGTTGTCATCCTGCTAGGGCAACATAAACACACAGGAAAGTGCATTTGCAGCTTAGATTTGACATGTTTTAATTCCAGTGACAAGGGGATCTTATTTGAAGCTAACAGTGCTGTGAGGACTGTGAAGCTGTGCATCACATATTCTGTGAACGTATGATTTTTTTACTCACTGACCAGCTAACAGACCTCTTCTGAGTGAGTTGACCTAAACTCTGAGAGACTGAAACAGAAATGAGTCTTGGGCAGGCACAGAGCCACCAATTTAGGAAACATCAGGGAGCATTCTGGCCTCAGTAGGAGGTCAGTACTTGCTTGGACAAGTAATTGCTTCTGATGGCAGCAACTTTTTTAGTGCCTCTGAAAAGTGAGCACTGAATTTGCTGGCCTTCAGGCCTGAACATGACTTGGTACAGCTAGGAAAATTGATGCCTGGGAGCCTACAGTTTCAAATTGTAAAGCCATCCAATTGTATGCAGTATTTGTACAATTTATTGTTCTATTTGGCAAGTTATGCCAGTAACAGTCAATTAGTCTGAAAACTAGAACTTTTTTTTTGCCTGATTATTTTCTGATAAAAACATTCCTCAAAAAATAACAACAAACAGAATTTGTCGATCCAGAAAGACGAATGTTTTTTGTACCTACCTGCATTTGATACCTGATGTTTTTGCTATGCTGACAGTGAATTTAAGAATAACAATACATAAAAAGGAAGGTAAACAGAGAAAAAATCATTTCAACTGCCCCATTTTAAGGAATGTACCTGCTTTTACATTTATTTGATATATATATTATTTTCAATTTCATTACACCCTATTGCCAGGCTTAACTGAGCTGATATAGGAAATGCTGATCACCAAGCTTCAAAAATACAGTACTGCAACTTCACATCTGTCACACAGAATCCTCTGAATGGTCAGTTAAGTTCCTTCAGCTCTTCTCTAAGTTTTTAACCTGTTATATGGAACTGCTGGAAAAAAACCTGCAAACATGTATTGCAAGTCGTTAATCACTGCTGTGTAGTGCACAGTAAAAAAGAAACTCAATGATAGCCACAAAGAAGATGTAACTTCTTTAAACAGTCTGATTTTAACTGTTAAATTTCCTACAGGTTCTGGCTGCTGAGGCAGTATTTAACAACTGTTTTAACTATCTATTCTGACACAATTTCTAGTACGGTTAGGATGTTTTTCTTTCCTCCAAGAACTCCCCCTTACACAAAAAGCACTATGGGTGAACTGGATACCCCATAGGACGGCAGCCTATTTTTATGATGGCAGATCTTGTAACTCCAGACCTCACTTTGCATACACACCAAGCAAGACCCATCCTACTTGGCAGAGCCTTCTCAGGAACCCGATGGCTCAACTGATGTGTCCTGACAAGCTGAGCCGTCCAGTGCACAAAATACACTACAGAATTTCACTTTCCTACCCAACCTAGACTTACCCATTACTTGTGACTCAAACCAAATAATATCTTATTTGAAAACTAAAACTATAAACAGGTAAAACATTGGGTGGGAGGGGGAAGAGGCATTAAAAAGTGAAACGCTGTCTGAGGTCACAGCAGGTCAGCAGAGAGGTTAATGTTGTCTGCACATAAGCTACTAGAAGGACTTTAAATAAATCAGTGCAAATATGCCCTGGAACACAAATCCTTAAGAGACCTGCAGAACAACTCTAGGTTTCCTGTACTTACAGATGACTGCCTGAGACCAGAGCACGAGGAAGCTCTAACCATTGACTATCCCATGAATCAAATGGGAGGCAGCACAGAAAAGTCCAAAGAAAAATGGATGTGCAGCATTCTGAATAAACATGATTTATAATATAACTTACACACAAAGTATTTCAAAGACTTGGGCTACAGAAACACAAAGTTTGTATAGCAAAAATTGTTTTGCATTACGTTGGTGTTATAAAACAGTTTGAAATGACAGTATTTCACTTGGGTTTGGAGAAAAAAAAGTATATATACAATTTGGATTTAGAATTAAACATTCAGGATTACATGAAAAGGTTACATGTACCATCAATGAGACCAAGAGCATGCCTGGGACCACTAAGAATGCATTTGAATTAAAGTGCTGTTTCTCAAAACGATTTAGTAATCTAACATCGACAATAAGGGAAAATTTAATGTGATTGACAGTCTATTTGATTCAAATATATGTATAAAGTGAAAGAATGAAACTTATCTTATGGATGAAAACTTTGCACATTTCTAGAATAAGAACTGTGATTTGCTTCATTAGAAAATGCTCTGAATTATTTAATATTTCCGAAAATAATTGTAATAGCTAGCTACTACTTCCAATTACTGCGATGAAAACAATACTTCATTTAGAAAAATGGTCTTCTAATTTCCAAGAAGCCTACAGGTTTCAAGACAGTCTCCTAACCGTGGAATAGAAAGAAACCTAACTTGTTTGCAGACATGAGTCTTTCATGAACTGCAGCACTTGTATCTGAGTATGTCATGCTACTTTACTAAGTGTCCCCACCCACACAGTGTTATCACCTAACCCAACACCCCACAGATGTTAAAAAGATTAAAAAAAAAGAAGTAGAGATGTGACTGGGAATTTCCCCATGGACATAACAAAGCAGCTCACTTCTACTCTTTACAACAGGTTTCTGCCTTCAGAGACGGTTGATAGGAAATCAGCTTCAAATACTGGTACTTCAAGTGGCCTGTTTTCTGAATTAAGGTAGTTATACAAGCTTTTTTTTCCTAATTACTAAAGTATATATATATGTATATACACACACACACACACACACACATATATATATAAGTATATATATATATATATTAATCACACTTTGCTTTTTCTTGGATAAAAAAATCTCCAGTATACTGAAAGATCCCAACAGTAAAACACTGATGTCTGACAGTAACTCTAAAAATAGAACTCTACCAGGTCACAGCCTTTACCACAACTAAAGCTGCTCGATTTATTATACTCTCTCCTCCTGTTGACTCGAATAATGTTTGAATTGATTTTTAAAAAGCTAATAATTACACCCAGTCAAAAAAATAATGAGCAGTGCAAAGAATGACCCTCAGGTGAATGTTATTGCTTCTGCTCTCTCCGAGACACAGACAATACCTCCTGGAGCAATTAAATGGATACCAAAAGCATGGTCAGTAATTTTGTTATTTCGCAGTAAGATTTATTTATCTGATTCACAGAACTACTTTTGCTACCTCCAAACACAGTTATATATATTATTAAAAAAATATGTGCATAGTATTACTAACAAACGAGCACAGCCCTAACTGAAAAAAAGGGTGAAGTTGAAGGAAAGACATTATTCAAAATTAAAGTGGAACTGAAGATGGAATTACAATATTTACAGACTTTTATGGATGCATTTGATACTTCTGAACCAAGTGAAATGTAATATGAACAAATCAATGCTATTAAAGCAGAAAAAAAAGCAGACAGTGACTCCAGAGCCTCATTTGAATTGAACAAAGAATATAAAAATTTTCTCTAGGCCACTTCCTGCTATTGCTGGAAACATTCCCTCCTTTAAGCGGAGATGGATTTCAAGGTACTGTACTTAGTGTTGTTTTCAGAACACATTCAGAAGAAAATGTGAACGTGTAGGCAAACTGGAAACTCTCTGGAGAGATTACCCACTTACTTAACCACATTTCCTGTTTTTTTAACCCATTTGTCCTAAGTCAGTCCTTAACCACTGACAAAAATAGATACAAGTGTGCTATAAATAGTTCATTAGTGGGTCTTTCTTGGTAAGACTGAAAATGTTTTGATAAATCTATTGTTCATGCTAGCTCCATACTAATTAAAGTGAACAGGAGTAATGTTTGCTTGAAATTCTCCTCTGCATTACTAATGGTAATTACGATCATACAACACCATAGAAATTAGAGCGCTAAAATCTAATACTGACCTAAAAAATATCTACTGAAAACTGAAATTTGATGAAGAAGAAATAATCTGTAAAGCATCTGGGAAAATGATTTTTCAAAATGCAGTTCTGACACAAGTGAGAACAAAATCTAATAGCTGTGAGTCAAGACCTGGCCAAATACTTTGAGCTCTGAGGAAAAGATCACTACAGTTTTGAATTAGCTGTCTTGCTCTTACTTTCAGCCATGATATTGTTGATGTAGCTAACGTGCTGAATGTCACTTGAAATACTTGACAGAGGTAGCCACAAAACTATTTTCTAGAAACTTAAATGTAAAGGCTTTCAAGACTTACACTATTTGTACTTTGTGAACTATTTTAATTCAAACAATAAAAATTACTTCATGATGTTCAAAGAACCCGAATGCTTCTGTGTTTCAGAAGGATAGGTGGTGCAAGAGCCCTAACGAATGCCAATACCGTAGTTAATATCTTCATCAATGTGTGAACATCAACCTACAAGAAGAGCATGCCAAAATAACTGGAATGATTCTGTGCCTACATACATAGATCGCACTAAGATGTACTTAGAAGAGAAGCTGCAGACATGGTTGTGAACTTTCTGCTGCTTTATCACACCTGGCTCTGAGGGATGGTTGAAGAAGTCTGTGATCCAGAATCATGGAATCTCCCATTAGATTGATCCTGTAAGGATCATTGAGTCCAACACCTGGACTGGACACCTCTACACAGCAACATTCAAAATTCAAATCCTATATCTGAGCACACTGTCCAGACACTTCCTGAACTCTAGCAGCTTGCAGCCATGACCACCAACCCAGGCAGCCCGTTCCATGCCCAATGCCCTCTGATGCAGACCCTTTCCTAACCCCGCAGCTTCCCCCCCAGCACAGCTCCATGCTGTTCCCTCAGGCCCTGTCGCTGTCAAAGAGAGCAGAGCTCAGTGCTTCCCCTCCACTCCCTGTGAAGAGCTGCAGCAGCCATCAGGCCTCCCCTCAGCTCCTCTGCTCCATGCTGAGCAAACCCAGGGACCTCAGCTGCTCCTCACACACCTTGCCCTACCAACCTTTCCCATTTTCACAGCCTTCCTCTGGATGCTCTCTGATAGTTCTATGTCCCTTTAGTCCCACGATGCCCAAAACTGCACACAGTACTCACACTGAGGCAATACCAGTGTGGAGTGGGACAATCTTTCCTCAACTGGCTGCCAATGACATGCTTGATGCATGATGCTTGAATATGGCGGGGCTTCCTGGCTTTCAACTTGCTGTCGACCAGAATCCCCAGATCTCTTTCAGTTGGGCTGCTCCCCAGTGTCTAAATCCCTAACCTGCATGTATGGCCAGGGCTGCCTCTTCTCAAGTGCAGAATCCAATACCCACTCTTGTTTAACTTCAAGTTTAACTTTCTAATTTGTCATGATCTCTCTGCAAGGCATCTTCCATACTTGATGGAGTCAACAGCTCCTCCTAATTTAGTATCAACAGCAACTTTGCTCAAAACACCCTCTAGTCCTCCATTCAAGTCATCTACGAAAAAATTAAAGAGAACTGTCACGAAAATCGATCTCTGTGGAACCACACTAGTGTCTGTCCACCAGCCTGATGTAACTTCATTTCCTATAACTTTTTGGGCCTGACTCATCAGCCAGTTGCTCACTTATTGCATTTTGTTCTTGTCTAGCTGACAATTTGTCCAGATGGACACTGTAAGAAACAGTATAGAAAGTTTTACCAAAATCCAAAAAGATAACATCAAGAGTGCAAAGGGCATTTTACCAGACAAGACCCAAAGATCACAAGCAAAGGATGCTTAGTACTACACTGAGAACTGAACCACAAAGAGTCTGTAATTACCTAAAAATTACAGAATAAAATACATTTCAACCCTTTAATCTAGTAATATGAAATGTAAATGGCAAAAGACAAAGTAAAAAAACTGTCTGCCATACAAATAGTATGTACACAAAAACAGCAACAACAACAACAAAAAACCAACAAAACTTAACTTTGAGCTTATAGTTGTCCATACATCTTCATGTAAGCATACACAGTTATCAGTTCACCCACATCCCTACTTATAAACAAGAGCATCAATAACGCTTAGCTGAGTGCTTGAGAAACAGGACCAATGGAAGCTAGACTTTTTGTTTGTCATTTAATTATTATTACAGTTACAGCCATTAAACAGTGTTCTATATACACAACTGCCCTGTCAGCGTGGATGTAACCCATATAACACGACCTTGATACAGACTAAGAATATAAACACTTCATGAACAACAATGTGCTGCCACACACATTCAGCAGCCCATAAAAAGATTAAACCTTACTGTATCTACTTCAGCATTAACAGTGTAGGGGTATTTGAGTCTTCTTTTGTTTGAAATTAAGTAGCTGTGTGACTTAAGGGGAAACTCAGCAGTATCACATAATCAAACTATCTCCGTAAGAGAAGACGTATACTACCAAAACAAAGTCATTGTTCTCCCTGAGTGGGAAAAAATAGGCTTGAATAATGAAATTCACGTACAAGATTCTTAAACACAACAAATCCTCCTTCTTCATATGAATACACTTAATCATGTCTTAGTATCATCTTAAGTTTTCCTACTACCATCTGCTACCAGCAGGATGGCTTCCTAAGCAAAACTACTTTGTTATTCTCAAGGAAAACTCCTTTTTTGTTTTGTTTTTTAATATTTCCTCCCTCTGTCTCCCTAGAAATGTAATGAACGGGCTATTATATGTCCTATTATCACTAGATTTCCACTTCAGAACAATTTGTATGCTGGAGGCATACATGATACAAAAGGGAATGTTAATAACTAATACACAAGGTGCTGAAAAAAAAAAAATCAACAGAAGACATTCCTGGTATGACAAGGTAGCCAGTGATTTCAGCAGTTAAGGTAGGAGTGAGATGCTTCTGTGTATCAACATTTCACAAAGTGGGCAACAAACCGGATTTTTCTTGCTGCAGAACACATGTTAAGCTATCAATCTCCCTAAGCAAGAGAAACACTGAGGCAAGATGCAATACTGAACATGAGAGGAGGCGGGCTGTTTAAGCACACATTTGATACACGTAGGGTGTGTAATAATGCCTCCTATTTATTTCCATGAAAATCACAGGAGGACAATAACACTGTTTGACAGAGCCAAATCTACTAGATTTAGAATCTACAGTTTTTCAATATAGTCACCACATTTATCTATGTGTTTTTGCTAGTGACAAACAAGAACCTGCATACCATGCTTACAAAAATCCATGTCTTGCCTTCCGTGTCGCTATTACCACCGCTGAGATGCACTATTCACTGCCCTGCTTTGTTCACATCGACTGTTTAGTCTCTCAACAAGCATCCATGAACATCAGTGGGTGCCATTTTTTCCTGCGTGAAGGAATTCAGTGAAACACCTTTGCTTACGATGCACTTCCAAGTCAGATGCCATCTGTCAGACCGCTCCTCTACTAGCATCTGTTGCACACCAACAAAATATAATGCAATACTGGTGGGAAGGTTTAATCTTTACTGCCATACCACCAAGATCTGCCTCTGATGTCACAGGTCCACGTAATAAAAAACAGGAGGCATTATTTTCAGAGCAGCCCTCACATGTTATATGTATTTTCACAAGCAACATCTGCACCAACACTTCTGAAATAAGGTTGGAGAACACTGTCTAGGAAACTACTTTGCTGCTTAAAAGCCTTTTTGGGTTTTGTCAGACTTTAGAAAAAAAATCAAGAAACCACGCAACAGAGCAAGTACACAGCTGGTGGGCAGTGTACAAGCATTATCACCTTCTGAAACTAGTACTCCTGTTCTTAGATAACTAGCATTCAAACTTTCCAGTGCTGTGCCCTGTTTGTCATTTACCTACAGGATTTTCCAAATTCTTGACAAGTGAGCCCCTGAGGAAACAAAATAAACTAATTCTACCTCTTAGCAATTTTGATATAAGGTTACAAATGGCTTAGTGTAATAACTCATCATTTTCAGTGGTCCTTGCCAATCCCAAGCACACCTCTCACTTTACAGATGCTCACATTGATGCCAAGAGATGTGAGTGGAGGGTCAAAGCCAGCAATAAAAACTGACCTCATTATACTACTAACAGATGTCCTGATACGGGAGGATTTGTGTAATGGCAAAAAGTGAGGATTTCAAAAAGTTTCACAGCAAAAAGAGAGTAGTTGTATGCACCATAAGGATACTGAATGACCAAATCATAGGGAAAAGCAATCATTTCTTTAATTCTAAGGTATACTAAAAATCAACATCTTTATCAAAACTGAGAACAGCTCAATCCAAAAACCTCAAGCAATATTTCCTTTCACTAACACAAACCAAGCATAGACTGCAAGAATATTAATTTATTTCTTTCAAACACATCATTTTTTAAGGCACCCTGAAGGTGTCCTTTCATGATTTTATAAAACCTAAAATTATTAAAACCTTTCAAAACAAGACTTGCTAAGGAAACGGTGTGTTCTTCCCAATTCCTGAAGTTACTGTTACAGTAATAATAGCCTGTCATATGCAAAATGACAGCAATTTCATAAACGAAGAATGGGTTTAGAGATATACTATGTTTATGAATTTATTTGCTTGTCACTCAAACATTATTATTATCAAAAAAACTGATCCAAAAGATACAAATGTTACAAAGAAAGTACTTGGAACAATACAGACACTCATATGTTAAGTGTCCAGTTATGTCCTACATTTGTCTGACCAGTGAAACATATCCCACGCTTACTGACTCAAGACAGATGTATTTTGTAAATGAAAAGACAAACAAGCAAAAGGTAGTATAGTACAGACCTTTAAAAAGAGACTTTCTTATTTAAAAACTTTAAAAGTTGCACTTTGAGCAAAAGGACTAAAAGTAGCAATAAGATAAACAGATCTCTTGCTTTTAACACACATCTCTCTTTGCAACTAAAAAAACCTACTACTGTCACTGAATTGTATCAATAGTACAACCATAAGCAGGCCAAAGAATCTTTCTAAGATGTGGCACAGATATAAAAAGCAACCCCATACTTCTGGATATTAATTGTGCAAAGGTCTGGGACTGTTCCTAACTCAAAAAAAGCAAAAAAGCAAACAGTGAAATAAATCACAGAACTGCCTGTTAATATTCTTTCTTATTTTCTTCCAAAATGCCTATGTGTTCCACTTGTGGATACAAAGGTTTTTATTTGTCCTTATTACAATCAGGTAGCAATGTCCCGCAGCCTTGGTGGAGGTACTAAGGAAGACCTAAGGTTTCAGATCTGATGCATGCCTCAGAAGATGTACTGGGAGGTTACACTCTGCTTCATTTATCCAAATTCTCAAGTTTGATTCTATGGTAAAACACAGTTTCTTTTTCACGGACACGGCGACTGTGAGGAAGTCGTCGTACCTTAGACTTTCAGACAGTCACTACTTTTACCAACATATGCATTTAAAACTGCAGCATGCGCTGAAGTCAAAATGCATGTAGATCAGCAAACCTGGAAATTACTCGCAGAGTATGTTTAATGGCAAAAATGCCATTAGTTGGATTTCACATAGAATTTTATTTATTGGTGTGTTTAAACACGCAGTGACTTGGAATCAAACCGCAGCAGCTTTTAAAGATGTTACTACAGTAAAAAGTATAATTTGTTGCCTGCTCCTCTGCCAGGAAAATGTTAAAAAGGAAAATAAAAAAAGAGAAATTTTGGCTAAGCACGTAGTAACCTGGTAAGATTGCAAATTTATCCTGTTTATTAGAGTGAAGGTGAGAACTCACACTAGCTTCCAATGTTAGTGTTTCATAGCTTTTTACTTCCAAGTTTCAGTCAATCCCAACTGCATTTTGAAAAGGGCACGGGTCTGAAATGAAGAATGTCTTTGCATGACCTAAACAATAGATCCTTAAACATTGTTCAAGTACAGATTTAACATTTGGAAGCTATCTGGACTCAGGAGTGACCCACATTAACTGGAAAGCTAAAGATTTTTCACAGTTCAAAGTAAAGGATTTTAATAATTTTGAATTACTTCAACGGCTGAAGTCTAGCACTATAATTTTATCCAAACATCAATAAAGTTTAAGTGTTTCATTAAATTTAAATTGCTATTCATCGTGTAAAGAAATTTTAAGCTAATGAAAAGTTGCTTTTTTTTTTTTTTTTTTTTTTTTTTTACTACAATGGCTCTACTGTTTTGTTAGAAGTCTATCATATTTTCCCACTTAAAAAAAATAGAGTTCAAGGGCTTTATAAATTGGCTACAGAGAGAACACGCTCTAGGCTGAATTTTGTAGAATTTCTGTACAGAAAGCGGAGACTATCACATTAGAATTTCCAGCTTAAGAATACGCATGTGCGTGCTCTCCAGGGCAAGAACGTCTTACTGAGTAGATAGCTATTTTCCCATTCTGCTACCAAGCTGTCCAGTGGCAAGGTACATTTTGAAGACTGTATTTTAAACAGTGCTTTTAAAATGTTTAGAACCACAATATCTTTAACTACTGTCCATATTCAGGGATTAAAAAACATTTACGAGTCCTCTTTTGTACCGAATTCACTATGTTTTATGCTTTACCATAATCCCCTTATACACCATTTCAAACTGTAACCAGAGCATGAACTGACTAGTGTATTTATGAAGTAAATCATGGCTTTTGGACCTTCCCTGCTGATTTGTCGGGGCAAATTACTGTAATTTTTATGTAATATGATGCATCTGCTCAGATGGTACTGGACATACTGTACAACCCTTGAAGGATCCCTACTACAAGTGTGCAGGCATCTTTATCACGGGAGAATGCACAATGTTGTGGACTGTTTCTAATTAGTAACTATATATTGAAGCATGAACGTGAAGCACAGGAACCATATAGGGGGAAGGCACAGTGTTTGTCATTACTCTGGCAGCAATCTGCAGAGACAAGTCTAGTAGAATTTTTCTAGAGCAAAAGCAAAGTTTTAACTTGTGACTTTCCATCTAAACAAAAAAATTCTGAACCTGTATAACTTGAGCTACAGGATTATAACTTAGCTAGCAGCAGCAGAAACAAACCTTTACAGCACAACAGTCATTAACAGAAATGAGAACCCCAGTCACCTACAAGTAACAACACAAGTTTCTCAAATATTGCCACCTGTGCATACTTGACATCACACTGCCACCATGCACGCTCTCTTCTTAAATTGGGAACGTGGTCTCCATATGACTTACTAAACTGCTCCCAGTTTAAAGCTTCAGTTTCTACAGTTTACCAACTGACCTTGAGCCCAACTTTTAAAACAGACACCTTGATTTCAACAGGATTTTGTCTTCCTTCACAACGGTGAATACAACGTATGCTGACTGAATGCAACTGTCCCAAAAGAATAAACACATTTAAATATAAAATAGCAGAAAAGAAATAGCTCAGTGATATTTCTAAGATATTTGTAGATCAATGCTGTATAGTAGAAAAACAGTTCCATCCAAAAAGCTGAGACAAAATGACAGTCATGCAGCAACAGCATGAGCGTGAATGTTTTTTGATTTTGTCTAGAAAAGGCCAAAGGGACATTAAAATTGTGCTAGGGTACAAGAAGAGAGCAGTTCCAAGCTCTTTTAGCTGCCAGTATTATTCTAACGGGTAGTCTGGGAGATAGAGCAAAGAATCTACAAGTGAGCACTTCAACAGAAACAAACATTCGTTTTTGAGCTTATCCTCTTCCTAAAAAACCTAAAGAGACCTTCCTTCCACACTGTGGTTGTACCATTGCCTCTCAGTATGTTAATGAGAGCTGCAGAAACTACCCTGAGCATTATCAAGAACATAATAAAAATCTAGCCTCTGTATGTAACTATCAGTCTAACACTAGCCCCACTCAGCCTTATTCAAAACCAACGTCTTAAATTGATTACAAGACAAAGAATCTAGTCATCAAATAAAAACAAGTAACAGTGATTACTGGAGTTCTAAGCTTTTGCCTTTTTGTATGTATGCTCTCTCTACCTTCCTCACCTTCCTGGGTCTTCAGTTCTGTCTCCCAAAGTCATCTGAAGTATGGCTGAGTTGTTCCCCTCCCATAACTCCATCCATCCATTCCTGCTGACTTGCTCAGCCTGCAAACCCAACCTGCCAAAGCTCTCATTACGGCTGCAGAAAGCTTTCTGCTATTGGACTGTATCCTCTCCTGCAAAAGATCCTCTCTTCCACCCCCTGCAAGTTTTCTTCATGCTCCTAGAACACTTTCTGAGCTTTTAAACAGAGCTCTAATTTGGGAAATATTTTCTAGTTCATTTAATTATTTTGGATTTTTTTCTAAAACCAACATATGAAAATCAGCTATTGGTTAATTGAATGAGATGATCTAAATGACCCTCTTGTGTTAAATGGATATTTCACCAGCAAAGAAAAAAGGAATAAACTTTAAAGGAAAACAAATTGTCCAGAAAGAACTTAGGAAAGAAAGCAAGTTTATGAGACCTTTAGGAAAACTTCAGATAAAATCCCTGTAAAAACCAGTATTTTTAAAGTGTAAAAAGTTAAACTAACTCTTCAAATCCTTTTAAAAAGTGAAAATACTTTGCTTACAAACACATGAAGTTGAGCTATATTTAATGTTCTTACCAAATAAATTACATATCATACGGTAAAGATAGTAGATCTTATCTGATCTATTAGCTTCTAAACATTTAAACTGTCCAGAAATTAGAAGACACAGTATCCAAAGAAAAGCGTTAAAGAAGCTGCCTGGTTTCACAATGCCTCATTCTTTGGAGAAGGCTGCTTCCTTGAGGGATTTTCTGTAGGAAATCTTTTGGTGCTTCAGGAATTCAAAGCCAGCTCCAATACGGTATTGTTAGTTACTACGTAAAGACAAAGCTTTATATAGATGTATTTCTTTCTTCTCCTCTGGAAAGGCAGGTGTATAAATATTTTTATCTTAACAAATACCTGAAAGTCAATAATAATACGTTGGTGTTCAAAAATGGAGGGGAAAAAAAGAAACAGCACAAAAAAAAAACCAAAGAATGCTGTCTGTCTAGTTACAAATAGTTGCAATGCTGAAGGAAAAAGAAACCCTCTTCAGCCCTCCTCTCCTCCAAAAGAAATCACAGACTTTCTAATGTTTAAATTACACAATGATGCAGTGCTAACCATGTTTGATAATAAGCTTTCTTGATTGAGAACAGCTTTGAACTCTTTGATCAAATACAGATCTATATGAAGAGTCATAACTTGCAGAACGGTCCAACCGTAAGACTCATTAATGTGTTAGAGGGAAATGATGCAGAGATTATAACCTGAAGTTTGGATTATTCAAATGCTGAAGCATATTCTAAATTTATAGGATGAAGCTATCCCATATTCTACTAAAATCAAAGTGTCTGCAAAGTCTCAACCAGACCTCAGAATAAAAGAATTAGTGCATGCAGTAAGGTAAGAAAACAGAACAGAGGGAATGACTGTAAACATTACGGTGGCATTTCTGCCTGTCAAACACAAGCTACTGCATTCCTGCACATATAAAGTCTGGAGTCTGTTGAGAGCAGCAAACAAGAAACCTGACTAAAAATATTTAGCAGCAGAAAATCTTGCATGGAAGATGTGTGAAAAGCACAAGATGATAAATGAAATACAGTCCATGTGCAACTCTGTATGCGTCAGGAGGATATATATGGAGAATGCAATGTCTCTACCGGATGGTTTCTAGTGTGATTTATGTAGCAGTCAGAAATCAACCTCCTGCCAGTAGATAAGGAAAACTTTAAAAAGAGGTCCTTCTCCTGTTCTCATCTTCTGCAACTGTTACCAGTGACTCAGAAGGTACCACGTCAACTCCATTCCACCAGCAAGAATGATATTTAATATTTATAATTCAGGCATCAATGCAATATGTTAAAGAAATCTCACCGTTATCAGAAGTGAGAAGTGTAACGAAAAGTGAAAGTTTGAAAGTGAAATTGAAGAGAAATTTGAGGTTAAGATGGAAGTTACACAAATGAAGGTATTTTGAAACACGCAGTGACATTTGTGCATCAAATTATCATATAATTAACTTTTAGAAAATTAATTTAAAAGCTATGATATGATAACCACCGATTCTGAAGTTATACTATGTGATTCTAGTCTGCTAATAGCTGTATGCAGTGAACCAAATGCAGAAACAGCAGTCCTACAACATATGCAGGACATGGCTGCTGGAATGGTTATTTAAGAATTTGAATTGAACTCACCCTAATAAGATTTTGATTGTTGATGTGGAAAGTTATTAATATTTTCTTGCTACATTGATGAAATATCAATTTATTAGTGTATGCTGTAAATGGAGTTAGTTGGAATGAAAGCTAACATATTAGCAAGAGCACTTAAATGCTGTGTATAACAGTACTAGTACTCCAAAGATTCTCCACAAATGCACATCACATCTGCATTAAACTTGGTAAGATAATTCTGAAATCATCCATTTGAAATGTTAGAAGCAACCTGAAGGGTTACAGAGATTTCAAACCAAACCATTTTGTGCATTTCAGTCAAAAAGTAATTGCCTATTAAAAAAAAAAGTAAAAACCTACTATATCCAAATGTTTTTTAGATGTAAATGCACTTGTCATCGTAAATGTAAGCAGGGTGCTCGTGCCCCAAATTAAACAAAAGAAGAAAAGTTAGGGTTGACAAGCATGTCACTGTGAAACTACAAATTAAATATGCCTTTTGATATTTCATTTATTAACTGTTGAGTACCTTTTCATCAGGCTATTGCCATTACAAGTTCTTTATTAGATTTTTAAATTAGACAAATAACAGATAAGAGATGTGACAGGTATAACAAATTTGATTTAGCAGATCTGATGTACCACATATTTTAATGTAAGAATGGCGTTTGATATATTTGAAATGTTTCAAACAATGCTCCGTTAACATGCCAAATAGGATGAAATTCAGATTTAGCTCTACTGTGCTCAGTTTATGCCAAGTACAGAACGAATGCCTAAAAAACACAATCAACTTTCAAATGAAAACGTGAGATCACCTGAAACTTTCAATGCAATGTGAAATTTTAACTACTACCAAAAATACTTACTGATAATGGTCTGATAATACCAGTGAAACACAGATACATATTTTAAGATTAACTCACCTCTGCAACTCTGTATACTGTGAACTCTGAGTGAATGCCAGCTAGACTGCACAGCAGCCAGCATTTTAGAAAAGAATTATGAAGGATCATCGTATTTCAATTCCTCAGAAAAACAAACACCCATTTTTGTGTGGAAAGCAACTGTAGTCTCAAATATACATAGCAGCTGTATATAAAGCACATCAAATGTAATTATCCTTGCCAATTTATTAAGAAAAAAAAAAATGGTATTTGCACGCGTGCTTCACATTAATAATCTAAAAGATTGAAAAAAGATTGAATGTTCTACAACTACTTTTGCTTGTAGTGCACAAACTTCAGCGTGCAGAAATCTTTTCTATCCAAATTCCATGTAACACAACCACTTCATTAACCCTCTCAAAGACTCCAGGCTTGGAATGCAGAAGAGAATAGAGTCTAATTTCAGTTGTCAGGTGACTGAGATAAAACAGATGCATTTTAAATTCAATTAAATTCAATTAATGAAATGAGGAAAAAAAAAAATCCAGTACTAGAATAGCCAAGAATGAACATAAGCAAAAAAGCCCCATATACCAAACTAGCTGACTGCTCAGCATACACAAAGCAAAAATCATCTAAAAAACATACTAGGCAACTGATTAACACCGTTTCTCACTATCCTTTACATTTCTCTTAATTGTCAGAAACATAAATTAGAACGATATTTCAAGAAAAAGGCACTGTTACTGCATGCTAAAATTGAAGATTTTCTTGTAAAGATTCAGATGCCGTGACCGAAATTGAAACAAACATTTAAATGAAAGTTATTTATTCTCAATATATAAGCCAATCATGCCGCCTTCTACCACCAGCAGTGAGTCACACCTTAGATCACAATAAAGGGACAAATGTATAATTACACTGTATACAAGTGTTCTTACTGACATTCAGAACTTGCATAACGAAAAGAGCATGCATGCTGAAAATGTAAGTAATAAAAACTTTAGCACGTAGGCTAAATTAAAATTTGCTCAGTGTAAACAGTTTGGCCTCCCTTATGCATATGTTTTTTGTTAGTTTTAAATAAGTAAATGTCTAATAATTAAAGAACAACTGCCTAATAGAGCAGAGCATATGCTTTTTCCACACTGACAGAAGCGTGGCATGTTTTAATATAGCATGTTTTTTCTAAACTTACTCCGAAAGTGGCTTTCCTAGCTTCATTCAGATTTCACTGTAACGGTTCATTTATTACAGCATTTCCCATTCTCCTATTTCCCCGTGAATTCCAGGACGTAAGGAAATAGTGTTTCCAGCACTTATAGACAGATGACTGGAAAGAAGACATCAGTGACATAAAGTACGGATTGCAAAGATTTTTGGATAAGATATTTTTCTGAATATTTAATGTGTTACTGTTCTTTAGACAGGCAAATTAAACATGACTGTTCAAACTGACAGGATTCAAAGCAGGTGTTTTAAAAATAAAGACAATATGCTCAATTGACTTGATAACGTGAAGTAGAAAACCCTGTAGAGGCAGTAACAGAATCCTGCCTCTACTTTTTTTTCCTCCTTTCTCATTCACTTTTCAATATCTAACAGCTGACAGTGGATTTTTGCCTGCAATAGCTCCACTTAATCCAAAATCCCATTTTATCTCCAACATGGCTTCCATTTTGGGAAACAAGTGCACCCATGTAGGAAATCATGTTATTATTAAAAATGTGCACCCTGTACATAACTTTTACTCATGTTTAAAAGAAAGTAAGCAGCAAACAGAATGGAAACCAGGAAACGTTTCTATTGCACTGATCTAAGTGGCTCAACAACAGAGCTGGTAGACATACATATGTGTAACTTTTTTACAGTGGATTTACATTGATATAAGTCATTTGGCAAGTAATGTTGACTTTGGAGCCTTGATCCTAAAAATGAAATAAAGTTGTTGGCATCAGCAAGGCAAATCATTTAGGATATTGTGTTTCTCGGTGGTACTACAAGTAGAATGTAGTATTGCCATTACAGTAGAGTAACTGGAAGCATGAAGTAACATACACATCATTTCGGCTAGTTCTACAAAGAATATCATCGGTAATATACATGGGCTGTCATCCCTAGGGGACAAACAGGGCACACTTTGCTAAAGCCTTGCACAGATACTTGCTGAAAGCATAAGACTGAGCAGCTTCATTAGATTCCACTCCTGCTTCTGGAAAGCTCACTGATCTAGAGTATTTGGCCTCCCTGTTCTTCTATTTGCATGTCATTTCAAGTCTGTCTCTTGATGCTTACAGCATCTGTTTCAATCCGTTCCTGTATTACTTCTGAATGCCACGCTAATTTATGCTTTTACCTTGCTCACTTGGGCCTGTTTTCCTCCTTTTCCCACCTCTGTTTGATCTTAATCACAAGCTTTTTGTTCCACTATGTTTCCTCCATTTTCTATCCACATTTATATCCTCCTCTTGAACAAATCCACCTACCCAAAAACATTATCTCCCTGATAGCCTGGATTAGGTTCTCTGCATTTTAATTCAGTCTTCCAGTTTCTTTCTCCTCACCATCAGTAGGGCGAGCGCAAAGAGCAAAATATGTGTTAGAATTTGAATAATACAGTTGTTCAAAACAGTTTCAGGCATGGAGCTCTAGGCTGGATTAGCAGCACAGAAAACCCATCACCAGAAAATTCCTAAACGATATTCCTAAACAATTCCTGATATTTTTGCATACTGACATTTCATTTTCCTCTTCCCTCCAAAAGTTGGCTCTGCAAAAGCTTTATCCATGACATTAACATGCCTGGCTCTGTTAAAAGTTTCAGTTTCCAGATAGAATCCAAAAAGTTTCAGACTGTAGCAGAGTATTTACCATATCTTATATGGGCAAATCGATATCATGTCCCACTGCTCACTTTTAAAAACAGGACTATTCTTGTCAAAACTTGCCCTCAATAGTACAACTAGTACTATTTGAAAATTAATGCAGTAATCATATAAACTAATGACCATGGATTGTTTGGTGATTGGGCATAGCTGAATTCATGTACCATCCCTAGTATCACCCAAGAACACAACTGATGACAAAAAAATGAGAACTAGAGTAGCCAAATGATTCAAAACAAATCTTTAATTTTTACTACCATGAAGTGCACTGATGAACAGCTCCAAGTATTTTCAGAATTATCTAATCATGGTCAGAAGTAGAGAAATCTAAGTCAAAACTTTTTTTCTACTAGTAGTGAATATTGTACATCTGACCACATATATGAGGGATGCTTCAAAAGTAATGCCTCCTATTTTATTATGTTGGCACATGACATCAGAGGTGGATGTTGGTGGTATGGTAGAAGAAGTTGAACATTCCCACCAATAATCCCTGGCATTTTGTAGCTGTGTGACGGATGGCAACAGAGAGGCAGTCTTGCAAAACGGTGTCTGACATGGAAGAGGGTATGAAGCAAAGCCCTATCACTGAATTCCTCCATGTGGAAAAAATGGAACTCCCTGACATTCATGGATGCTTGCTAAGCACTTACAGAAACCAAACAGTGTTAAGTCCAAGCCAAATAGTGGATGGTATGTTTCAGCAGTGATGGCAATGCCAGTGGGTCACTTCTATACATGCAGATTTTCATGAGTATAGTATACAGGCTCATGATCATCAGTGGTGAAAATGCAGAGCTGCTGCTTCTGACCATGTAGAAAAAAGGCATTTTGTAGCTGAGAATTTTCTCTTTCAAAGACTGTTACTGTACTCTTTATATCTGTTGTAGCTTCCATGGAAATAAATATGATGCATTACTTTTGGAGCAACCTAGATACAAGATGAAAATTTATCTCTACTGCACATACCAGAGCATAATTTCCAAACACAAAACTAATAATGGAAAGATAAAAGAAATACTGTTCTCAAAAGTAACAAACCTTACAGTATTTGCATTTATGTCAATTAGCATGCACCGTAGCCCATGGATTACAAACGTTTCTTGTAATTACCTATCTAATTTTAAATTATCACAAAATTTCTACTAAGGGCACTAAATACAACTCTGTAAAACAATCAAGCCAAGAACATATGAATTGTCATCTAACCAATTATTTATTGAAAATTAATTGGTCATATAAAAAAACTGCAAGTACTAAGTTGCTGCAACTAATTTCCACATAAATACCATGTTCAGAGGATCTAAACCTAATGTGCACAGCATCCACTTGTGGAAAAAAAACAACTCTCATTATGCTTCTCTAAAATGAAGGCTCTCAGAGCACCTAAGTAAGTGACTAACATCTCAGTCATTCTAAATACTATATTCCTGCCCTTCTTCAATGGTTTGACATTTGTTGTTGAACTACTTTCATACTACACATTTGCTCATAATTTTACCTTTTCAGACCTGTAATTATGTCTATTACCAAAATGGCCAGAGTCTTTGGAAAGAAATCCAAACAATCTCAATGAATTTCATAAGAAAATAGCAAAGATGTCTTTTATAATAATTTCTATTCTATATAAGCAATGAAGCAAAATAATCACAAAAACAAGCATTAAAAAGATTATCAGCGATAAAAGCTGCTTTAATCATTTGGGGGTATTAAAAAATGATTTAAAAATTAAATAAAACCTGTGAGAAAGAACTTATAATGAGAACTTGTCAAAAATTAAAAACAGAGTAGAAGAAAGTTTTTAATTATACAGTATATTTTATCCTCTATCAATCACTGTTAAAGTAATTTCAGAGTTTAATAAGCAGATATTTACCTGCTGGAACAAGACAATCTTTCCAGTCAAAATATCCTGCGTAAATGCCAGGTTCTAATGACCCAACTATGGGATCTGCCTTGGATTCAATGTACATTTCAAACAGTCTCTGATCCAACTCTTTCAAGGATTCCATACTAACCTAAGCAAACAAACAAACCATAAATGGTTATTAATTACAAACATTAAATCATATACCCTAAAACCTTAGAACATTGTCTTTAATTTTCCCTATCGAGTAACAACACTTTTCAGTACATAATTTTTATTAAAAAGCACAAAATCCCACACAATCATATAACATGCATAAGGTGTAGCTCACAAATACCTATGGTATTATTCTGTTAAGGGCTCTCAGTGGAGTTTTCTAGTACTTTACACAGCTTAACTACACTGGAAGCTAATGGAATACACAGAATTTGTTCACTGTACCTGAAAAGCTTTACATCTACTTTACAGATCTACTTTATTAAACACCACAGCCCCTCTGTAGCTCTATCTTCTAAAACAATTCTGGATTACAATGCATACCACAAAATGTTCCAACTTCATATGGCAATAAGTGCTTAATGCAAATACAATATACTGAAAAAATCATGTGACATTTGGTTAAACGTATTTATGTCTGAGTAAGAGCTTTTCAACTATTGCTTATTTTCTTCAGGCACTAGGTAAAAAACCAAAACAACAGATTAATATAATTGCATAATTTCCAGAAGTTAAGGGATTGTAACGGCAAGGATGCAGGCAGGGCTCCACATCAAACAGGCAATTCAGAAAAAGAAAGAAAGAAAGAAAGGAAAAATAGCAACTCCCTATCATTCCTTTCTCCGTGAAAGACAGGCAAAAGGTTTAATTCAATAAGCTGCAGAATAAGGGATGAAGTTTCTTCACTACGTGGATATCTCTAAACTGTGTTCTCCTCTGGCATACCTATGCACTGCCAAGTTAGGAGAAAAGGAAACAGCAATTTCTGTGTCAGGAAGGGAGATACAACTTCAGGAATGAGATCATGAGTTCAGGGGAAAGCAGAGGTATTACTGAGGTCAAAGAATCTGCTAGGTTCAGAAAAGTTGGGGTGGTTAAGCTGTTGACCAGAAACAATATAGACACCATAGCTTCCTTGATTTTCTGTCTGGCAAACCTCCTTTTAACTGTCATGAAAAGACCTATATACTGAAGATGGGATTTTCATTAGGCACTGAGAATTTAGCCCTAACTGAAGATCAAGTCAAGTATTTTCTCTACTTCCTCTTCTCTCCCACAGCCTGTTAAAATGTGAAAGAGAACACATTCAAAAATGTTGAGCAATCTCACTAAACTTTTTTCTCTCCTTTACTGAAAAAACATATATGAGGAATGAGTTTCAAGAGATTTTCCCCTTCAATTCCTTTTGATTAGGGAGAGTAACTATATATCCACAGGCCATTCCTATGGACTGAAACCAGCCTCTGAGGCCAACTCCTAGCCTCTCTTAAATTTAATGAAGATTTCAAAAAATTTCCATCTTAAGATGAGAAATACCTTATTATTCAATGCCTCACATCTAGCATTGCTGATTGATACATATTGATGCAGGACAGCATCAATCACCATTTTCAAAGGGTTAACAGAGATTTGAAATTAACTTGTGACTGCAATGTTTGAATTCTGTCATTTACGAGCCTACCAGATACAGCCACATCAAAGTATTGCGTTTCAGTAAAGACAGAGTGCTGAATACATAAGAGGTGTCTCATTTTCCAAAATAGTCAACACAAACTGTGCGTAACTCAACTCTTAATTGTCTCAGCAGGAACGAATGATGACATACAGAATAATTTCTATAATCTGCTACCAATACAAGTGCCATATCGACACCAGTTAAGTGCTATCAAAAATATCCTCTGGCTGGAAGCTTTTTTAATTTCTGTGGCTGAACAGGACAAAGGATATACAGTATAGTAAAAGTATCAGTTTGAGTGAAATATTTTACTCTATAACGGAGGAGGTAACATTTTACTAACAGTCAACAAATGTTTCTGGAAATAAACAAACTTTATGGCTCTAAAGATTAAGTAAAAAAAACATTTCTCATTAAAAAAATGATTAATCTTTACAAAAAGGCAGGAAAATGAGACAGCTACTGCCACCCACTTTGACATTTTCGTTCTTCGAAAAGAAAGAAAAGAAAAAAAAACACAACAAAAAACTGAACTAGTTTACGAACAACAGCTATCAGTAACGCAGACTGCCAGATGAAATAATTTATCAAGTGTATTTCTCAGATAATGATCTTTTACTCTCTGCATTAAGAAAACACTGACATTAAACAGCTTTACTAAGAAATCTGATAAGCTTTGCCAGGGAACATACAAAAACCTGAGTAAGAGGTCACATTTTTTACACTAGCTATATAAGCCTTATAAGAATGCATACAAACATATCATCATCGCTGTGTCCTTCAAGTGATGCTTGGAGATACATCCATTCGTAGAAGGCTCAATAAAGAGTCATTTAGGATATCTGAATGCTTAATTCCCAAAGAAAGCAAAACGAGTGCAAACTGATTACTTCAAGCAGTGATAATTCAACCCAGTGTTCCCACTTACTTGAGTTATTTTATCAACACCTTGAAAGCCATGTTTTTCAAAGTGTTCAGCTATGTTTAGGAAGGTATGACGTTCCAGATAGCGACAGTTACTGAGTGCAATTAAAACTCTTTGTTCCTAAAAAATTATTTTAAAAGAGAAAGAGGACAACAGTGAGAAAACAAGAAGTATCAACATGATCAATAATCTTAGCGTGTACTATCACACTGACTCCATGTGTAGTAGATACGCCCATAAATAAAATGAAGTTAAGTAATATTTCTGTCAACAAAACATCAAGAACTGAGTGAATATCAGGTGTAATGAATGAACATATATGGTTTTTCTTATAGGATTCAGAGCATTCACTGGAATAACTGTGACTAATTCAGAACTGTGGTTAAGACTTCTTTACAAAAATTAGGTTTGGACAACACAGGAAGTGGTTTCTAGCTTTTACTGTTTCAAGAAATTTACTAAGACTGATGACCATCATAAAAATATAACTGAAGATCATCATCACACGAAGCTGGCTAAAACATGGGAAACAAAACAGGTACTGAACAAATGCATCCACCCATCCTAAAATACCAGAAGATTCTGTAGTAGTTGATAAAATTTCAGCAGTTTAAAAAATTCTAGGTAGTTACAACTTTCATATACATACAAGAAGATTAAAACACTCTGGAGCTAAGATACCAGAATTGCCTTTATCTGGCTTTGGTGCAGTAAGGTGTAATTTCCAAAGAGGAGACAACCAAACAAAAAGATACAACTGCTATTTCAATAATTTGATTTTCTCTCTTCCCTTTGGTTCCCACCAATGGACAAATAACTTTCAATCTCAGATGGCAATTCTGAATCAACAATGGCAAATATTTTGAAAACAAAATTATTTGGTAATGAAATCACCGTAACCACGGTGGAGATCTCATAAAAAGTTATGATGACTTTCAGACTCAGAAAAATTCCTGACAGTTTTGACTTCCAGTAATAGAATGACTGATACTGAGATGTGCAGTTGCCTGCTACTTTACACGTTAGTCTGTTGGTATACAGAAAATTAAATATATATATATATATGCATTTTAAAAATAGTGAGAAATCAGATTAGTAACTCACTTTTTCTATCCTCATTATTCAGTTAGAAAAGATGGTGTTCTGTGATTTATAGAAGAAAATAAATGTGATATAATTGAAGACCTAAATAATGTTTTAGTTTATTGATATAAACAGAAAAAAAAAAAAGAGAACAACCGCCATTTCAGTGACATACAGGAACAAGGCTGGAATGGCCATGAAAAATTACTCCACCAACAATTTATGTCAAAATCCATGTATTTTAAGAATGAAAGATACATGTTATTATTGTCTACAAGTCAGATAATTTATTTTGATTTTGCAACCTGAAATTGTTTACTGCAGTGGTAATGCATATAGCTCTTATAAATCTGTGTTGGGGTACTAAGTTGTCTTTGTGAGGATTTATGAGTGCATACATTAGTTCTGAGTAGATGGAGTGTTCTAGAATAGCTAAGTTAGGCCTGTAGGTAAAGAGTTATTGGGCGGGGGGTTTAGGTAGTTGTGTGTACAGGTTCACTCGTGTGCATCGGGTTTTGCGTAGTGGGTGAACGTGTCTGTGCGGGATTTAGGATGGTATATAAGGAGTGTGAAATAAATTGAGAGAAGACATCATGGCATCCATGTTTATGTCTCTCTCCCCTGGACGGTCGAGGTCCCAGGATAAGTTGGGTTAATTGGCAGATACGTCAAAATGTGGTAAAGCTTCTGACATTTAAACCTGTACCAATTCACATTAACCTCAAAAGAGGTATTTGCTAGGCTTCTTGCAGGGATTAGTGCAAAGAATATAAACTTTTCGATTTCTTAAAAAAGTCTCAAGTGAAATACAGAAATAATCAACACTACCATCAGCAAAGAAAGTTTTTTGGGAAAAATTACATTGCTCAATAACTCCATGTATTTCAAAAAGTAACTGACGACCAGAATAGTTCTCATCATTTAGAACATGTTTATTAATCTAAACACAGACTCTCAGCTCTTTGAGCACTAGGGCTATTTTCACTGATTTCAATGATGCCATTTTAGTTTCTGAGGAGGACAACTTCAAAAATAATCTTAACTAAAGGTACCATAGTAAGATACCACAGACAGTGGTATCTTTAAAATATAAATATATTTTAAATATATTTGAAATACCCTTAGATTCAAGCCTTATATCCATACAGTTTTCGTATGTATGTATAGGTATATATGTATATCTACACAAGAAAATGCTTCTCAAAAAATTGCTCTCAAAAAAGGAAACTAAAAAAATCTGAAACAATTTAAAAAAGAAAAGGAAAGATAAAAAGTACCATACTGCTGGAATTTTGAGAAGTACTAAGTTTCACATCAACTTGTAAAAAGAGAAGTCAGAACTTACTGAAGTAAGACTTGAGTCCTCATGTATGCTTCCAAACAAATCCGGAGATGAAACATCAACTGAAAGACTAGGAATATCGTTTAAAAATGAGTTGCATAAGTGATTTTGACTATCTGACATATGGTGAATTCAATGAACAAATTGTACCTAAAGGATGGTATTTTGTTGAAAACCCCCTCCCAGCACATAATAAAGCAGTCCATGAGAAGATGCTTAGAAAGGCTGCAAGTTCTTTGCGGACAGCCAGTACAATTTTAGCTGCAGACTCTTCTGAAAAGCATTTTCACTTTCTTTAGGTTCTCTGGTTTGCCACAGATTCTGATCTATTTTTACACCAGTCAACAGTGTCATCCAAATAGCAAATAAAAGTGACATCAGAAACACAGTTAACTGCCCTCTTCCTAACACAAGTTGAAGTTACCAATATTTTCCAAGTCTCAAGCATTTTGCTAAGAAATTATTTGAGCACCTGGAAATTCATACTACTCAACTTTCATGAATTTAGCAGAAATACTAAAAGATCCATTCAAAATTGAAGAGAAGAAAAGTGGTGGCTTTGACTCCATGAATAGACACTGGTGAGTGAAAAGGACAATTCATTTAACGCAAGGTCATGTCAAAAACAACACAACATCTACAGCATGCTACCAAGCCTTCCACTGGATAAACTGGTATAACAAGCACTATATTCATTATCTTGTGTGATACATATCAGTTCACATCACTCAATATTTTGGAGTAAAATGTATCTGCTCATATTTCCGAGTCTCACTAGCAACACTCAAAAGTATTAATCAAAAGATTCAATATAAAATATGTAATACCAGAAGGCACAAAACCACCACCTTTACCACAATTGGATACTTCCACCCACAAATTCAGAACGCTGTAAGTGGGTTACGTTTATTTTACTTACTGTGACGTATCTATGTCACCATCAGGTTTGGTACTCAACTGCTCCAAACAGTCTATGAAAACCTAAGAAACAAGAGAGCAAGACATTTTCTATTAGAACTGAAGGGGAAAAAAAAAAAAGAATCTTAAATTCACTTTTACTACAGTCAGTAGAAAAGGAACAATCATCATTGCCTTCCATTTATTTACCTTATGCCTTTTAAAGGTTTACTTTTAATTTTATATGCATCACATTGATGACTGTGGCAAAAGAACAGTTGTTATTTCCACCACATATGGCTAAAATCTCATTTGTGAAGAAAGCTTTGCCAATAACTTTCAAGACATCAATCTAAACAGTTGTTTTGTTTTTATTAATGAAGTCCAATCTTTGCTTTGCCACAAGATTTCTTATTTGAGAATACTATAAAATTAATTCAGAAGCCTAAAGCGTGCTATTACCAGATTTCAAATATATATTTTTAAAATGCTAGAGCTTATTGTAAAAAATACTGGTTTGCAATGAGAAGCTAGATCCTCAGCTGACAGAAATCAGCATTGCTCCCTTTATATATATATATGTATATACATATATATATGTATATCGACACTAACATCACAGCTCAGCAAGTGTCTCCATCACAATGATGGGGGTTCAGCAAAATACTTTGCTGAAGTATATAGCATATCTAGGGAAACAATGCACTACCATCAATTTCAGCTACTTTTTGGGAACTGGGCAGGATTCAAAGCATATATTTTTGCTTGTTCACATTTATTCACAATTTCATACTTCAAAATGTTTGAGTTACCTGCAGGATCCCAATGCTTAACTGGCACACATCCTCCTGTATTTTCTGCTGCTGGAACACCTGAAGAAAAAAACACGTTATTATAGCTTCACAAGGCTTACACTCATGGAAGGCCTGAATAAATGTGTACCTACAGTGAAAACAAAATCATGGGAATGACTGCTGAGACACAATGCTTTCTCAGATATCAGTTCTGATTATTCTTCATTATAAGAATGGGAAGAAAGAATATAAGTCCAAATAAATAAGCACTTTCACAAGCATGAAAGCATGAAAACACTAAAAGCAAGGAAACTCTAGTACTTAGATACCAGGGTTGATGCACTGCAGACTCTTTTGAATAATGATCAGAAAGGAACTCGACAAGCTAATCATAAAATACAAAATAAGGGAGAGGTGAGCATCTACACAGAACGGCCCAATGGGCTTTGGAAAAGTATTAAACTTTCTTAAACAAAACTGTTGTGTTCTGCAAGTAGTTCTGATGCAGTACTGGGAATGTATGAGTGTGTATGTATGCATGTGTGTAAATACATGTGTGTGTGTTTATACATATGTACATTCATATATACATATATATTCATATATACGTGTGCCCCGGTGGCGCAGCAGTAGAATTGCCGCTTGCAACACTGGAGGCCTGGGGTTCGAATTTCCCCTGTGGCACAAGGGGTAGAAGTGCCGCTCTGCTACACAGAGGGCTTGAATCCCGGGAGTTAGACTCAATGATCTCTAAGGTCCCTTCCAACTCGCACGATACTATGATACTATGAGACATATATGAAGTCACATTGATGGCTATCTGAAAATTACATTAGTAACTTTTCTCTAAAACAACAGCATTCACGTTTTAAATATAGGTCCCACGTGCCCCATATGCATAAACCTAAGCAAAGGAGATACAGGGAATAGGAACCAAAATCCTAAAGGCTAGCAGCAGTGAAGTGCATACACAAAAAGTAAAAATTCTGTACCATTCTTTGAAAGTTCTTCATTTGAAACATAATGGTAATTTACAGAAAAAGAAGGAAACTAGAAGTATATGTAAAAACTTACACTGGCCTCTCCAGGTTTGCAGTCCAGCACAGTTTTAAGAGATTGCAAGGAATGGACAATGCACTGTTCAAAATGGGAAGGCTGAAAGACAAATGACTTTTTAGCTTCTAGATGAGCATGTCATGTAAAATGAATACTGCAACAAGCAAACACATAAAAAGTCTATGCAGTATGGTTAAACTCTTTATTTTCAACTTATCGTATACCTCCTTGATTTACGCTGCGATAGAATTTCACTTTGGATATATATTATTTCTACATTTTATTGCAGCAAAAATCTACAAAATGTAGACTGAAATGACTTTCACACAAAGCTGAAGGAAAAAAAAACTGGCTTGGGGAACTGTTTTTAATGAATGCCTTTTTTTTCAATTCCAGGTTTCCAGACCTGAAGTAAAAATGTCTTGGGGCATGTACCAATTTCACTTTGAAAGTGCAAATGAGTTCATAGCATCATAGTCATTAGTCAGTGTTTCTGGGCATTCTTTCTTCCCTGTTAAGTCACCCTATTCTCTAAGGCTGACTGTTGGTATTAGGCAGAAAGCTTTTGTACCATGCAGACAGGTGTCACTGTTCTATGAAAGAGGGAAGTAATTCATCCCTCTCAGTCAAAGAGATGGATGAAAAAGCTAAGCTGTGTAAACTGTGTAAACAGCAGATAGCTCATGGCACATCACCCACTTAATGCTTAGGAGTAAGCTGTATTTCTGCAAATACTGGGATGGAGTATAACATGATTTTCAGCTTGACATCACTCTCACATAAAATTTCTAAACATCTGTTTATTTTTTTTCTCGATTGATTTAGAAGAAAAAGAACAGTGAAGTGCTGCTGTTGTATTTTGTCATTGTAGAACACCACACCTCAGGAGAAGATAATCCATTCAGATACATTATTCTTTGCACATAATGAAACTGAGGAAAGCTGACTCTCTGTCTTGCCTGCAGCAGAATTTCCTATCTTCTTAAAACAGTTTCTGCTGTAAACGCATCTAACACATCTCCAAAGAGAGTGGTTGGTCCCTGTTTGCACTGGTTCATTTTTGTTATAATGAACACTACTAGACTAATTATCTCAGTATGACAAAACATAATCAACTGCCACCACCGTCACGTCCCAACCACTGTCTCAAGAGGGGGTATCTATGAAGATGTTGTGCACAAGGAATCCATGGCTAACTTCTAAATAGATTAAAAAAAACAAAACAAAACTGTTAAATGCTTATTAACAAAGCTTTTTTTTAGGATACAACCAACATTAAAAAAAATAATAATTAAAAAAAATCAGCAGAGGCTCTTTCCTCATCCTGTCTGTCCATTTCACAGATGCATAAAGTGAAAAACAGAAAAGTAAGGGGACTTGCCCAAGTCATTCACAACTGAAACCAAGATGAGAAGCTACAAATCTGGTTATAACACTCAAATTCTCAACAACATCCCTTCCTGCAATATGTATATTGTGACTGCTTCATGCCCTCCTACTCAACTTCGAACACGTATTTATAGAAGCAAATAAGAAAAACTAGAAAAAGTCTGCTGAGCATTCCCTTAGATAATATACACAAAGCAATTCTCCCTCCCACAGGGCCTTTTTGCTTTCACAGGGTGTTTTTAAGTCACATCTACGAGGTGCTTGCTGTGTTTTAGCCATTACTCAATACTGTTTATTTCCAGAAAGCATCTCACTAGTTTATCTGAAATTGGTTTCAAGTCACTTGCTATGTGTAGGCAACCTCCTAAATTAGTTGCTTTTCACTTCAATTTCTCGTTATAACAGAGAAGTGACCTATTTATTCAGCTAAAGACCAATTCCATGGAAGTGTGCCTACTAAGTTATGAAGCATCTTGATGTGAACTGAACTTGTTATGACCTTAAAAAGAATTCTTTACTCCAGTAAACCATCCCTAAAATAAGATACTTAACAATTAAAGCTATTATTGTTTATATCAGCAAAATCATACTGAAGATCAGCAGTAATTGTCCTGATACTCTTAAATAATCCTCCTTCAAGCAGACAGTTAAGCTACAGATTTTCATCTCCAGTTCTTATTTCTTGTCTCAACAGGTGGCACAAATTTACAAAGCCTTTATTTATATGCATTTTTAATGCACAGTATTCCCCATAAGCTGAGAAACAGATGAGTATGCATACGAAAAGAAAAAAGTATATTATTTATTTTTAGGTTTATAATGTATTTTAGATCCAGTAATTTACCATAAACTGGCATATGCTGAATTGATTTTGATTTTTTAAAAAATGAATACTGCAAACATAGATCTGATTCCAAAAATCTTACTGGTAGTTGGGAAGAAAACACCACGTATTTACTTAAAAATAATAAGACGCAAGGTTGGGTAAAGTAAGAGTTACTAAAGGCTTTCCTTTAACATGCATAAAATAGCAGAAACAAATAGAAACTGTACTTAGGTAAGAAGTAAATTCTCAACCATTTTATTCTCAGCCTTGAACTCACCCTAGAACTGCAAAGTTTCACCTACTTTGGTCTTAAATTTCAATCACAGTAACTGAGCTCACTCAAGGAGTTTTTCAACACGAAGTCTGCACTCAGTTAGATAACATCAGTGTGAGAAGGAATGCAGATACAATTCAATAGGTGAAGTGGCAAAATCTCCAGGTTAATGAAAGTAGTTATATTGTAGACAAAGAATTAACTTCTTACCTCTCCCTGTACAAGTGCTGTAATAGGAAATACTAAAAAACTCATCTTTTTACAGTTCTGAACCACTCCACTCCTCAAGTGAGAAAGAGCTGCTTTTGAAAGATGAGAAACTATGCATCTCAAAGACTAAAGACTGAGCTGTGTTCCCTGCCTCTTGTGGAACAAATGAGACCACTAGAATATCAAAACAATGCTTTCATTTTGTTGCTAATGTGTCAATACTAAACAATTACCTCAAAATAACTTCTCTGTTAATTTTTGCAGACATAAGAAACTACTTTATCCTACTGTTAATTTCACAAGCTCTCCTGCACTTCAGAAACTATGATTATCTAGTAATACAATTACTACGCAATGTTAAAATTACCTCCAACAGAACAATTAAAGAAGTACAAACAAAAAAAAGAAGGATTCCTTGAAAAAGGAAGATAAAATAACTCTGTGTTTGGTGATGTGTGTACTGAGAGTGCGCACAGTAACCACTCCATTAAAAATATGGATTTTTAAACTTCCTGTAATTTCCTATTTTGATAAGATACCAGTATGCACAAAGTCCAAACTTTTAATTTTCTGGAGTACGTACAGAACAGTTTCATTGCACTTCTTAAAAAATAAGAATCTAGCAAAGAAAGTGGCTACAACACACAAGTTTACCCACCAATGATGTCAAGCCTTCATTGTCAACAACCCAGTCTTCCTTTTCAGCTAGCCTCTTTATATCTGCAAGACAGAGAAAGAAAGAAAAAGAAGGAGGTGTTAATTTTCATTATTAAAAACTCCTTGAACTTGAAAAGATAAACCACAGACACTGGGACAGCAATGACTAGACATACAAGCACACAGCACTAAAGTCTAGAACTTTTCAGCCTTCTCTAATGACCAAGAACGAAACATGCACATAGGACACTGGTGAAACCACACAGAGAAGCACACTTATGATACATGGCAAGAGTTGCATGAAGCCCACCTTTTACTGGAAAGCTTAAAATCCAGAGCGGTATGAAGGCTCTGGATTTGTTTTTATTTTCTAAATTTTTAATCACATCCGAAAATGTTGTATTTAAGAACTGAAGTTGCTAAACTATTACACTCCAGGTCCTATTTAAAAAATGACCAGACATACTGCTTAGCATTCTAGCAAAGACGGAATGGACAGCATATATACTCATAATTAACAGCTACAAAGAAGCTCAAAATCACCACGCAGGTTTACGGGTGCATGGTGCTAAGCTTTCTTCAAAAATACATGAAAGTATATATAACGAACTCTTCCGCTATCCAAAAGGTGCCAATTTCAATAGGCTTACTGATTCTAACCCAGAATTATGACAAAATGTAAATCCAGAGATCTTATTCTGCAAACAAATTCCACTATGGACAAACTTAAAAATGGACAATGATGTAAAATACTTTCATTTTTTGGCTTAACTGACTTATAAACAGAAATCAGACAAAACTCTATAGTCCAGATGGGCAAAAACCAAGTCAAAACACACAGTTTCTCATGGGCAACCAGCTGCTCAAAACCATCTGTATACCACAAAACGTCCTTTTATATGAGCAATTATTTCAATGAATTACCATCTCTTCCTTAAGGCCAAGAAAGAGTATAACTAATGCATGCTGAAACTTATCTTCACTACTCTAGATGCTTTAGCTGCTAATTTTAAAAGCTTGACATGGCGGCAACATCCTGCAATTCCACGTCTCATGGAAACAGTCTTATTGAGAATAAAAAGTATTTAGAGACTGTAGAGAATAATGACTGATTAATTTAGCAAAGCACCAATTCAAACGGTACTTCTGTGGGGCGTAAGATCACACTGGACAGCTTTTATGTTGGCTTTTTTTTTTAAATCCAGATCTGAGCTAGCAAAAATACATACTAAAAAACAAACAAACTAGAAAAAACAACACAACCCCCCCAACAACAACAACAATTAATTTCTCTGAAATAATTCACCATATTCCAGTCAAATACACTCATGTAAACTCCCTGCCTCATTTAGCATCCACACAGTCTGGCTTTCATGACCTTTATGACCAGTGAACACACATGAGAGAGAAAGAACAGAGATTGCTCTTGCGTACTGTATATAAAATAACGAGAAAACCCTCTGTGTGGGCAGTTTCGTCCCATTTAAATAACTAATGGTAGAATGCTCTACCAATTGATCTGAATGACCCTATCAATTTATGACATGCCGTATGAGATTGAGTCTTACACTAATTGTCTCTGCAGCTCATATTACAGATAGCTTATAGAGATTCAAGCTCGAGAAGAGCCCTTCGACTAATACAACATGGGTAGGTCTGAGACCAATTTACATAGCCCAGTGAGAATACCCATTAGCTGTTCCTTCACCAATCCTCTAAAAGCAACAGTCTCTCCAAGGGTCCAACTAATCCAGTCTTGTCTAGAAAAATAACCTATAAGTAATAGATTAGAGATCAAATTCTTCATATTTCAAGTAAAATCTGAAACAATGATAATACTTGCCCCACAGAGCCTAAGAATGACAATCTGTATACCTGTATGGCTAATGAGCTTGGTATTAATGTAGGCAAAATAACATTAATGCTGAAGTGGGATTTAGTCAAACAAGAGACAAAAATACAATTAACATTATACTGCATAGAATAAATAATAGAGACTTTTACACTTGTTGTTACTGAAAGTTTAAAAACTTGTTTAATGAATGTAGTGACCTACACTTAGTACTTTTAAGGCTTGAGTAAGATACTTTGATTCATGTCAATCAAATAATGACAAAATGTATCATAGAGAAAAAATTAAACTGTAGATTTAATTTGAAAAGGTTATTAAAATTGCTGTTGTTTTAGCACTGAGGGTAATTAATCCTTTTTAGGAAAAAATGTTGAACTATTGGTCTGAGCTTTTATTAAGAGGAAGATTTAATTCTGCAAGATTTACTTCACTTGAATTCAAGTTTTTCAGAATTAACTACGAGTTGATAAGATGAATTGCCTCTGATGCACACAGAGTCACATTAGATTTACAGAATGTATTATTGGCCTTTATAATTCTGACATTTATGGCAAAAACTATGTACACTGTTGGAAGCACAAGGATTATATTGTTTATGTTGGAAATATGAGAATTACACTGAGGAAAAACCCACAATTAGAATATTCCACAAAGGGTTTTTTTTGTTTGTTTGTTTTTTTTAAATTGGGATGGGGGGGGGGGTGGTATAAGAAAGAGCAGGCAGAAGACAGGGGGTAAGAGCTAGACCAGGGGTTTGGGGGCAAAGGGCATTGCGTATTTAATTATTCACTCCGTGGAAAAACTCAAAAAAGAAAATAAGTGGTATTTCCAATACAGAAAAGTTGCAGGATGAGATAAATCACTTGCATTATAAAACTGCCTCAGCTAAGAGAAGACAGATTTCAACTACAGCATCCATCCAATTAAGGGAAGAAAACATTCAGAATACAGAATTTTCTCAGAGCAGCAAAATATTTCAGTAATTTTTGTGAGACATTACAGAATTCACTGCCAATTAAACATCTGTAACAAACACAATTATTGTCTTGAATGTGGTTTGGTGAGCAGAGAGAGATGCAGTCTTTTATTACCTTCAGCTGTGTGTTGCAAAGTCACTATAATGCAACGTACTCGAAGGTCTAAAATAAGATCCTGGATGATCTGAAGCATATCATTGGGTATCTCAAGTGCAGTAAGAGACTCAGAGCTAAGCCTGGAAAGAAAAGAAAAAAAGTTAACCTGACATGTAAACCTATAAGTCTTTTAAGCTGATAAACCTACGCAAATCTTTTTAAAGTGGCTGTCAATACAGTAGCTTCACCCATATTAAGCCTTTTAAAACTATTTACCCCAATCATAGAAGTTTATTTATTTGCTTAATTCATAAGCATGAAAATACAGATTTATTTCTCCTATAACATTAATGTTATTAACATTAAACTTTTCCTCCTGCCTTCCTGCAGCCATCTTGTCCTTTAATCTAAAATTCCTTCTGGAACAGAAATACCTGATTTTGCTGTATTCTTATGAATGTATACAACAAATCTTAAGTCTACAACTAGGATACTGAATTATTGTCTACCTGTATTAAACAATAACAGACATCAGTAAATGGTGATGTAGCCATGTGTCAGATCATGATGGTATACACAATACAAAATACAGATACTGCCAAGTGAAGAGTGAATTCATTAACTATTTTGTTTTGCCAGCAGTGACTGGCACCAGACAGAGTAGAAGATGGAAAGATTCACTTCTGTTTTTCCCTTTAGAAATACCAACACAACAGCTCCTTACAAGAAATAGCATTTTAGCTTTTAAAAAAAATGACTGTAGACTATAGATTGCAGTAATGGGCACAAAGTAAAGTTTATTGTTTTTATCTAACTCCTGGGTGTCTGAGCAAGGACAACTCAAATGCAGCTGTTGTTTCCCCAGCTGCTAATACTGAACAAAGCTCAGACAGCAGATTTTGACTTCTATCAGTTCAGCACAACTACTGAACTTGTAAATTTCATTAATCTGCATTATCTCAGTCATCGATGAAACACAGGGTGTAACAGACATCTGTGAGAAGTTTAAGCAAATTTACACTGCGTAAAAGTCCTGTACATAGAGCTGATTCCTTTCCCAGGTAAGCACAAAGCTTTCACAACCTTCACTTTTCCTTGTATAACTGACCCTAATGTTAATACCATTCTATGCCTAGAATGAGGCTGAAGTCTTGCAGGCAATAGCTTCACCTTATATTGAGCTCCAATTAGTCCTCTGGAACCTGCTAAACCTGGGGAATGACAGAGTCCTGTACAAAGAACAAAGCTGCATAACCACCCCCCTCCGTGTGATATATATGAACACAAAAATTAAGATTGCTCAGATTTTATTCCAGCTCCTTGTTATTTGTCAAAATTTTATGATTTTCCAAATACAAACAGAAAACAATTGTTTGTAAAATGACTGAAAAGAGCAGGATCCTATCAGGCACTTCGTGATGAAAATATGTTGAGAATTATAAAGATATAACCTAAGCTCCTACATAAGTTTGCAACTAGTAAGGTTTATTTGCAATACACAGACTATTCAGAAGAGTCTGTCTATTTTGTTGGTGTGAGCACCTGGGAAGTGCTAAACATACTCAACAAAAGGTATGCATCATTGCTAGACTCATCTCTAGATTCTAGAAAGAATTAGCTATGTATGAATTAACATGTGTGAGATAATAAAAAAGAAGGGTATGCTTAACTCTATAATTTTCTTGTTATTAACTTGCAGGTAAAAGGTACAGTATCAAATCCAGGTATTACTTGAGTTTCCAAGAGGTAATGATGATGCTTACATTCTCCACAAAGAAATGGAAGCAAATTCTGTATGTTTACTGAGACATTTTTGGAATTGATGACACGCACTTTAATAAGTTTATAAATAAACAATTATAAACAGAATGACATCATGGGCAGGAATATCACCTTTCATAAGACAGTTAAGAAAGTAAATGGCATCTTAAGAATCACACTATAGTAAGAGACATGTTATTTTTACCCATTTTGGCAGAAACGTGAAGACGGGAAGATGCTAATTGCAAAGCTTCCTAATAATTCTACTCTAAAGAATCAAATCCCACCTCATGTAAATTATTTACTCAAACTTCTACCTAAGTTCTCTGAGCAAAATAAAAAGATTTATAATTACGTAGTACGACTATGAGACACCAGGAATTAAACTTGGAGTCAGAATCCTAAATCTGCCACAAGCAATTTTTTGTGATTATATTTTTGAAAAGAAAATTATCTTTCTCATTACTCAGAGTATTTAACAAAAAAACAAAACAACAACAACAACAAAAAAAACCAAACAACCCACAAACCCAAAACAATATGCTCTAAAAAAATATATATATTCATTCTAGCAGTAACAGCATATTGTAGGTCAACAGCTTCAATTACCTTACTGTCTGGATAACATGTGTTAGCCACTGGCCAGAAAGTTCAGATTTCATCTCCCAGCCACCATACTGTCTTGATTCTCCTTCTTTGAGGCTGAAGGGAAGCAAAGCTCCACGGATAAGTTTCTCCAGGGAATGCATAACTTCCTGAATCATTTTCTGTATCAGAGTAAGGGAAAGCAAAATCAAACAAATATGCTTAATCAAATCAAACAATATGCTTAAGCAGGAATGCGTGTACTCGCTATATATAGCGCCTTGTAACATTAGATTTACATAAGGCTCCTCATGCTAGAGAGTCTGGAAGGATGAGGTATAAGGGCACACATGATTTAAGAAATCTGGTTTTCAAGGTGGTGATGCTTAAGCGTCCTGCTAGGAAGGGCAACTGAAAGAAAGCAATGTTTTCCTTGCCATAACATACCTTGAAATCATTTTGTCTTTGTCTAGCGTTTTTCTTTGATTTTTCCATTTGGCCGGATTTTTCAGCAGTCTGGTGAAAACGAGAAAATTGAAAAGTGTAAGTATCTCATAACCACTGTTAAAATAATTCTGAAAAAGGGGGGTTTCAATGTGAAGAAGTAAAAACCAATCACTGAGTTTGTGATGTAATTATAAAAACTAACTCATGCTATCTGAACAGGCAGAGACTATACCTATCAATGAACTTTACTTCCAGTTGGTCAGTGTGCTAATGTTTAGTTCTGAGAAACAATGTTTATTTGAAACAAAGTTGGAGACAAGTCCAAGAGTGGCTCAAATAACACAAACTTCATAAAATTAAACTACTCTCATTAAAACGTTAATGAGAGCTAAAACATACGTAGCCTAATCGTGCAACAGATTTCTATGAAGAAATGATATTCTCCACGTGGAAGCTACCCAGATAAGAATACTGACATGAAGTGACAGATGCTTCTTGGAATGTGAGCAATTTGGAATTGCAACGTGTATAGAAGATGGTATGCTTCTTTAAAACTTAATTTTTTTGTGCTCATGTGCCTTTAGAAACAGCATTTTGCTGACAATATTCTCGAGATAATTTAACTAACTGAAAAAGAGACACTGCAAAATAATCAGCATCTTCATGGACAGTTCACATTTCTGAAAACGGAGGAACATCAGTACACTTTGCATGAGACAGTTACAGTTGAAGAAAAACGTGGTTTGACTAATAGTCTTCCTGTTTGTAGTACAACTTTCTGTGGAGTCTACTGAGAAACAAAGCAAATTATAGAGAAAAAGCTATTCAAAATACCATGTTAAGTGTAGATAATACTTTATACTTAGAAAATCTCCTATTTTACGTATGTACAGCAACATCTACTGGACAAAGAGCGCAATAACAAGACAATAGTTTATTCTCAGACTAAGTTTACTTTCAGATTATTAAACTGTAATACTATTATTTGAATTCCATCTGTGTTACAGATTTTTAGCATAAAATAAGTATTTTGAATTAGAGAAAGCATTTGAAATTAGAGAAAAAGAGAACTGCAGAATTAACAGTTTTGGAAAATAAAGTGCTATGAAACTGTTACACTCTACAGCTGAACTGCAGAATTACTGCTGTACGTAATAACCATTTCCCTCTCGTAATGCCTTAAAAACAAAAAGAAACTGTACTCCTTTAAACCTCAAGTATCAACTTAATATTCACACTCTTGCTGCTGAATTAAAGAACAACAAAAAGTTCAGAAATCTTTGATATGCCTTTTCTCAGTGGTTTTGCTGAAGATCAATCTTAATTCTTTCCTGCACAGACAGACCAAAACTATTTTGTGGTAAGACCAACGGTTACTACTCAGATACGCTACTTCACCTAGAATGATTCAAAGAACTACACTTCTTAAACTGTTGAAAATATCACGTAAATCTTTAACTGACAGTATTGTAAGACACACAAGCTAACCTTTCAGAAGTAAAAAAAAAAAACCTACCCCCCAAAAAAACCTACAAACCAAACAAGAGAAAATAAATACAGCTTATGAGTAATAGGTGGGGATTTTCTTTTAGATTCGTTCAAGGCCATTGAAATGATCCTCTATACCATTTTCACTGGACTTTTCTCACAAAACAGGAGCAGCAAAGATGACCATTTCCAGAATGCCAAGTTTTAATAATGATAACAAACAACAAGAGACACGGTAAATATATATTTATAAGGCAAATAAAATCTGTATGGCTTCTTATAGAAAAAGATGTCAGGCTCAAGTCTTGAATGAGATGTGCTGACAGATTCAAAAAGGTACCCTGGAATAAACCTTCCATGTTATACCACTCCATCCTCTTTGCTCCTCTCAGGTGACTTGTGGCAAGCAGATGCTCAAAAGGAACTGAGAACACAGTCCTTCCTCCTGTTTCCAAGAACAGATGGATCTTACATGTGGATGAAAATTGGTCTTATGTGTGACCAATGGATCAGAAGAAGCCAAGTATATGGAGGAGAAATTCTTAAAAGCTCAGAATCTGGCCCAGCAGAAGAATACAGACACTTTGCAGACTAACAGGAAAAGCACTTTTGCCCCATTCCTTTCCCCCCCCATTTTTTTTAATAACTAACATGGAAAACATGTTTTGATGGGACATAAGGTCACTGCACTTTCCACTAGCAGTCATTCTCAAGAGCAAAATTTCTCAACCTCGTTTACAGTTCAAGTCTCAGCTTCTCTTAAAATTGCTTTCCTTTTCATTGCACTCCGAGAAAGAAAATCACAATAACTTCCAGTCGAATTTGTAAAGTCAAATTTCCAACAGTGCTATTATCAAATATAAAAGTCATTTCCCTTACAAAATGAACAATTTTTGTGAAAGTCAACAGTACCAAAGTTTATTCTTGATTCTACTTCCTTAACACAATGTTATGAGTAAATGTAAAAACTTTCTTTCAATTTTTAATCAGGTGAAAATACGATCATGAATAGAATCTATTTCACTGTAGCTAAAAGAACCTCTATATAGGCTACAGTACTTATGAGTATTATCATATGAAAACATCACAGTAAATAAGAGACAGTGGCAAAAGTAGAACTGATAGCTTGAAAATGTAATTCTTCAGATAGAGAAAAAGGAAAAAAACAGAATAGCTGTCACTGTAGTTCTAATTTAGAGATAATTTTCCAGTGGAATAATGCAACTGTGATGATTTAGGATTCTAAATACAGGATACTATAAGCACGATAGGATGAGAATTCTCAAGAGATTAAATGAGATTGTTACCAATAAACAAAAACCTTAGGTATACAAATCTTTAGGTTCATATATATATAAATAAAGAAACCGATCTGAATAAGACTAGCTTACTTTCCAACTGTTTTGTTATATCCTGACTGACACTTGAAGATCTTATTTTCACAGTTTTCTAAGATCCTCAGTGACCAGCATCTGACTCGCCGTAACAAGTATTTCCAGTGAAAGTTATGTAGATAAGGTATGAATGAGTGCCTAGAGATCTCTTGAAGGCAGAAGACTACATTTTACCATGCATAAATTATGTGTTTGTCTCTGTCAGACTTGCTCCTTGGAAATATCCCAATCCTCTAATTCCCCTGAAGAAGGAGCAGCACAGCTTGAGGACCAGAAGTGAACCGAAACTTATTCTGTGACCAAATTCTATCATTAACAGAAAACTGAAAGCTATTAAATTAATCCATTAATAAGTTCATTATCAAATGTGCCTTTTTCAAACTCATAAATAGTGCACACACAAATATGACACATGATGGCATGAATCCTTTTTTGTTTTGTTTAATATCTTCTGCGACTTGGAGTGTCAACATCATATTTACAGAACTATAGAAATGAGATAATCTGAGCAAGGACTAGAAGCACGGATGACTACTGCAGCTGACTATTTTCAGACAAGACTCCCTGTACAGAATGCCTGCAAGCCAGCACTCTGCACCTGGTCATTTTGCAACTCTAGTATTGAAACTACCTTCACTTCCAAATTCTTAAAGCTCAAGAAATGAGTATTCCTATTCTGAAGAAATGAAAAAAAATTCTCTATGACTTTATCTTCTGCACATCTCTATCCTTCATTCAATTTGCACTTTTTTCAGACCATAAAAAAAGGGAAGTTTGCCAGTTACGATTAAGAGATGAAACCACACAGATATTGACTCCAGCATCTGGAATGCACACGCACAGAATTCAAAGTTATCTCGGTATATGTATTTTAGAGTGGCTTATTGGTCAATATTTTTAATAAACTAAAGATAGCACCTCTCAATTGTGTGAGATTTTAATTTATTTTAAATCTGAGAGGCTTATAAAACAATGCCATCATGTCTTTCAATGAAACATAATACATCAAATAAAATTATTACAAAATTTTGTTATTTAGGACATATTTCTATGCAAGAATCCATACCTCACTGAACAAACTTCCATTCACATAAGAAATCCAGAGCTTCCAGAAGTTGGGCAGCTGACTTACAACAAGTTTTGTCAACTTTTCAACAAACACAACTTGCTGTGGTGCTTTGTATCGCCAGGCTAAAAGAGAAGAAACGGAAGGAGAATAGTAAAACTAAAACCTTTGCATTAATAATATGACACATACTACAAGCTTGCTGTTGCCTTGCATTGCAAAATTGGTTATATATTATTTACATAAAAACTTTCAGTGGAAAAAAAAATAGCAGCATGATCTGTATATAGGCTCATAATTGGTACACATGCAAATTCATTCTTCCTTTCTCTTATGCTTAGTAGGTGTCAGTGCTATGACAGTATGCACCTGAACAAAGAAAGCCTATTCTGTATCTAATGCAATTTACTTAAGAATCCATTCAGCTATTCCCCTGTCATTGAAACACAAACATACAGTAACATAAAAGCAATCAAGACATTAGAAATTTCAGATGATGAGGTGGTGATACTAAAGAAACCGGACTGCTAAGATAGGTTTGTGACCAAGGCAAGCAATGGGAATGGGAAGACCACTTCATCTACAGCTCAAACAATTTCCCATTGTAGCCTGGGTCAAGCTAATCTCTCATCTTAGTTTCCATCTGTATGGTAAAATGCTTTCTCTGGAACATGGGAGATGCCAGCATTATTGTTAGAATCCAATAAATGTAGCACAGATTCTTGAATGAAGAACACGATCAGAATTATCATGTAAAACTGTTGTATTTCTCACTTCACAAACCTCATTAGAGCCCTGGTACAGTGGCTGTTGAAAGAAAGGAGCTTACAGTTTGGCAGTAGATAACTTTTTCTCAAGTTGAGGGAAGAGAGGTAAGGAGAAAGCTGAAAATGGGCAGATGAAAGGTGCCAATCAACATGGAAAGCAAAGGAAAATGTGAAATACTTCTGTATAACCACCCACCTGCTCCAGTGCAATTTTCTTGGCTGTAATGTTTTCAGCAAACCATGATGTACAGGTAATTCTAACAGACTTATTTCACCTAAGTAACTAGTGTCTACTTTAGAACATAAGGAAAATGGACATGCTTCTGAAAAAAAGCCTACACCTTTTGTAGAAGTCAGTGGTGTTTACATTTATTCCCTTATTTATTTGTTGTCTTTTTTCCCCCCATTTTATTTTAAATAAACGTCTGTCCTTTATAAATGATAAAATTAAAAACATAACACTGTCCTACATAACTCTGTGGAAATGCAGAAGCATTTTGAGTGAAAAACACATTTTGTCTATAATCTGCCAGACAGTATTTCCTACATGTAACAGAAATTTACCAGTCAGGCAAAATTAGCTGCATAACAGTATTGTTGGGCATCACCAAGGCCTCAATACTTTGTTGCATTAGTAGCTGGCCTTGAATCTTCCTGAAGACCAGTGTGCCTTCAGTGGTATCCATCTGCAGAGGTTCAGCTTCATTAATTATAGACCTACTTGCTTATTGGATGGAAAAACACCTGTTCAGTAACATTTTCTTTCACATCACAGCCAAAAATTTTAGAGAATGTCAATTAGCATTTGAAAATCCAAATCCAAGTTTGATAATTTACCTCCAAGATTTTGTCTTCAAAGAGATCTAAGACAACCTGTGGCAGTAAGTAACACTAATAAAGATGACTAGAAAGACTTGTTATCAACAAACCTATACAATACACAAGCAGATTAAGGATTTCATTTTGTTTTTCCGACTGTGCAACATAGTGGACATATGTAAATGCAGGTATATGTTTCCAAACAGAACAGCCACCTACCGTCATTGCGACCAGACTGAAAACTGCTGCCTCTTTTCAGTGAAGCAGTTTGACTGAGATGGCCAATTGGAGATGGACGCACATCACTGTCCAGGTCTAGCATGGAGCTGTGGAGCATTGACGTACCTAAGGAAGGGGGTGGAAAAAAGCAGTAATGATGATTTGCACATCAAATGATAAGCACATGCAAATGAATTCTAATTTTATTTGGAAGTGATACAAGACTAAAGTTACCTAGCAAAAACAATCTTGCTTACTTAGGATGTTCGTTCATCTACATCATTGCTATTCAATAACACTGCTTTTGAATCTCAAAATAAAGCCAAAAATACTAGTAGCAAGTGAGAAATATTCTTTGGTCGGTATGTCTCTCAGCTTTTACAGCTAAGCCTCCACAATTAATTGTTTGAAAGCCATGGATAAATATGTATTTATATGACATTAATGGCATGACACACACTTTCTCATGGCTGATAACTGAATATTCTTTTGACAGTAAAGGTTTGCTGTGCTAGTTAAGTTGTAAAGGGCAGAGTATTCAACAGCTTCTAAGATATACAGAATGCTTCTAAGATGCACAGAATACAGGTAGCAACAGTGAAGCAAATAAACTAACAGCACTGCGTTCTTGTGTATGGCTATAAATCACCTTGTATGTATACACAATATTTTGCAGAAACCAGAGTTACTGTTTTCAACTAATTTGATTTTCTGGAATATCTGCCCATTTGTACATCACTGTAACTTAGTCCTAAACAATGATCTAACTTGATAGAAGTAGATACTTGGAGGACAATAAATGTTTTGGAAAACAGCCATATCAAATGAGAAAACCATGATTATTATTATTATTTAAGCATATCAAAGTACTGTTGGTATTTCTCTTTAAGTCTAAATTGCTGCTTTATGCATTTCACTTTACAGACACATTTCTGAAAGTAAGAAGGGACAGCAAGTCACTTTATTCAGCATCTGGGGCTTAAAGAACAATATTAAGCATTGTGAAGCTTACTGCAAACCTGCAAGGTTGTTTATGAAAAGAATTCTTCCTCCTGCATCAACGGCTTTTTAAGAAATGTCCTGTGGCCTCAAGGAGGCGCTGTCATTACAGAGCTCGAGATCAGTTCCTTGATTCATCTCCTTACTGCTCACACTATGAAGCACCTCAGCAAATTTGACTCCTTTGCTGCAGTTAAAAACTGCCACACTGCTCTAATTGACTTGGTGAACCCAGCTATCTTTGGCCTGCATTATCGTTCTGTTGACTATATAATTCCACTTACTAAAACTGGCTTATATTTACAGCACCTTTAATATCAATGAGTTTGCAGCTATGTGGAATCCGCTGCAGAGGGTGAGTTGCACCATGAGCAATTTCTATTATGAATTTGAGTAAGAACTGGGGACTTTTCGTTCTGCATCAACTAAAACCAGAGAGTAATGAGGAAGGAAAACACTAATGCTATCAGAAGTTTTAGAAGTATGTAATGTATAATGCAAATCAATATAGTTTATTGTGAGCTAGCATTATCACACTATCCATACAACATCGGTCTGCATAAGGTCACATATCACCTTCATTTGGATTTAGTATGATTACTAAAACATATTTTAAACACTGTAGATCTGTAATAATTCATTTCCGTGAAAACATTCCAGCAACCATGCAGAATGGAGAGGAAGCAAAACAAATCTATTTCTCTCTAGCTTTGAGAAACAAAACAACCAAAAGCAATGATGTGTCTGATAAATTGCAAAGATTCTATCCAGAATAAAAAAGAAAAATGAAGAAACTTCTGAGAAGTTTTAAGTGTCTCCCATAGTTCCTTGGTTTCTATAAAAACATGACCCTGAGAATTAACATATCTATGTTTTATTTGGTTGAAAAAAAAAAAGCACAAAAAACAGCACAACGTGCCCACAAGGACAAACCAGATATGTCACAGGCATTGCTAGTAAAAAAAAAAGAAAAGGAAATTTATATGCCTATTTTATATTTTAAATCAAAAAGTAGCAATCCTATTTTCACAAAACCTGCATTTAGAAAAATGCAAGATACACCAAAGCTTCCCTCTTTGATGTCTTCCTATAGAATTCATGCTCTCACCCTTCAAACACCTTGTTAATAAGATGAATTTCTTGTAAACAGAGGGTCTCTAAAAATGACAGTGCCAATTAGACCTTGGAATTAAGAAAAACAGATACACTTACTGAAACATCTTGATGTGAATTAGTTCAATTAAATCCATTTGTCTGAGGGAGCTGAAAATCTAAAAATCCTGTATTGCTGATATACTAACCCCACACTGCCCAAACGGTTTATATATATTCACCAGGAACAGAAAACACATAAAGAATACTCTCTTGTTCCACCAGAAAAACCACATCATCAGCTTGCAGCCGTACCAGGAAAAGAAAGTTTAACATCAACTAATTTCTTAATTGGTTGTCTAGCATTACAAGCAACTATAACACAGCAGCAGGGAACTACAACAGCACATATACCCTCAGGACTAATAAACATCTGGACTACATTAACAAAGCTGATCTTGCTCTCACCCGACCAGAAGATAGCGCTTGAAGACTACACACTAACACATAAATCTTGCATTAAAAAAAGTGGGAATTGACTTACAAACACTTTTTCTCCCAACCCAGCTCATTCCTTCTCCGGAGCCAAGAGCTTAAACTTAGCCGCATAATGTAATGCAATGAATTAATATTAGTATGGACTGTAGACAATAATATTTATAGTTAAATGAACTACTCAAATACTAATTGACTGCTTTGCATTTTTTTATTTGTACGCTATTTCTACGTTCTTAGAAATGAATACAGGATAGCAACAATCTCAGGTTTTAAGAAATTAACTCTTCATTGTGTTAATAGCTTTTAGGATTATCAGATATACAGTCCTGGCTGACATTTGTTTTATAAAAATATACTGCATCTTTGAAGCTACAGAAATGCTGCTTTTGTTGTTTTTTTGTGTCTACGTGGAGCATATCTGTCTGACTCCCATGACAATTGTATATTTAACCAAGGAAACACAGGAAAAATAAGTGTACTACATTCTCCTCTCCTACCAAGCAGTCATGACAAACCAGAAATATCATTGCATTTATTATTACAACTTTAAAATCGTGAGATCAAATAATACGTTTTAAGGACCTTAACACTGCTTTAATTTCTTCTTTTTAGGGGATTTTACAGGGCTTCAATTTTCTGTGCACAAGGTACATAGAATAACATACAAGTAATTCAGATACTGTGTGAGACACAAATGAGATGCTTTTTTCTGACCTCTCTGCTCTAGTGCAATAAGATATCGTTAGAATAAGAATCTCAAATTAAATCCAAGTGCAATGCTTTCTGAGCTCATTTAAAATATTTCCACTTTTCCCCAAATTTATCAGGGCTGGAGTTGATACAGGGTACAATATATCTGTGGTTGATGCACATGCCTTGAGTTTTTGTGCATGCTGTCTGCACACTCCTGGCCTCGATGTAAAAGACAACTAGTGTGAAATGTGCCTAAAATAAGACACTTTCATGCTCAACAACTGAAATCTTTTAAAGGAGCTTGACTTCTGTGTTACAAAACAATTACAAAACCAAGTGTAAAGAAGTTCCATAAAGCTGCCAGGCCATGGCTGTGCCTGCTTCTGTCAGCCACCTCAGAGGACTGGGAGAACCCCACCTCTGGCTGCCACCCAGCCGCATCCATACCACTCAGTCAAAGCTTTTTAAAAGGCTTTCTGCAAAAGACACTGACTGGCTACAAGAAGTTTACACAAAGCATCTTTTGCAGCAACAAACAAAAACGTTAACAAGTGGCCAACCTCGGGCCGAGTCATTTGTCAGCGTGATTTTCCACGGCAAGTCAAACAGCAGTCATTACACAGACTAAATGTATATACACAGCATGTATATGAGCAAGATTAGGAAAGAAAAAGCCTCTACAGATGTGCAAGCAGGTGAATACGGTTACTGTATTCTTTCATCCATTATGTATCTGGGAGTGAATTTTCTCACAGGCCACAATGGTGAGGGAAGGCTGATCTATAGCCTCCGGACGCTCAGAAGGGCGGCCGACTTCCTTACCACCCTTAAACACCTTTGAACATTTTTTCCTGCGCACAGCGGGCCCTTGTCCTGTGCTGCAGCCTGACCACCCACTGTTGCTTGTTGACCAAACACACGGTGCCTGGAGCCTGCACTGACACAACCAGGATAAGATTCCTTTCAAGGACGCCGCGGAGAGAATTTCAATTTGTCTGGGCAAGAAATTAGGCGAGCAGAAGAAATTACCTAAAAATTAACCTGCTCAGCAGATGAATGACCGCATTTTCTTTTCCTTGAGTACTTTTCCCTTACTAGTATTACTAGCAAAGAGATATATGTGGGGATAAAATTGCTCCACTTTTAAGGAAAGAACATTTCAGGAACACACTGAAAAATAAGCTTTTTTTTTTTTTTAATATTTTTAAAATCTTAAGGCTAGTCTTTGTTATCCCAATTGTAGAATGAAACCATTTTTTTGGTTCACCACAAAAAAGGGCAATTGGGTATACTGTTATTTTCAGCGGTGTTCTAAGTATTTCACAACCTAAGGGTAAACCTTACTGTCAGTCCCACAGGCCAAAATACACTGAAGCAAAAGCCAAACACTTCAAGCTCAGTGCATAAACAAAAGTGATGTCATGTTACTACACCAGCTCCAATGGACACTATGATCTTCAGTGACTCTGAAAACAGTTCGCTTCCACTTCATTTCCTGTGTAATGATTTAAAAGATTCGAGAAGACACCGAGGTAAAATTCTGTCCAGAGAATAGATAAGATTCCTTTAGCTTCAGTGGTACCTTTTTTTTCCCCGCTTTGCTTTTAAACTACATGTGCTTCTTTTTAATCACAGTATTTGTCATGGTTTTGCAATTTTGTAATTTTGCTATCAGTATTCTACATCATTACATTATGCTTATTACACACACACACACATATATAGTTGTGAACAATCAGCAAACTTATTGCCTTAACAATTTATATCTATTTTCATGCAAATCCTTAAGCTGAAAATAAAACTTCATATCTTAACACACTATTATTTACTAAGTCGAGGAAATGGCAAAACTGCCAGAAAAGGAACATGACAGTGGTGAAAGGGAAAAAAGGGGAAAGGCATTTGAGCTTAACCTATGACAGTATTTAATACTGTGGGATAGGCACTTAAAGTATTAGATAAAGAACAGTGCCCCCCCCACCAATTCCCAACGAAAATCTAAACAACAACAAAGTTACAGGCACAGGTGGTAAAAGACAAAAACAAATCTGGCGTCAAATTTTGTACTGATTAATTTTTAAAATTTAATTAATAACCCATTAAGGGTTTGCTTGACATCTGCTGTCAAAAGAGTATTTCTGCTACGGACAGGGGATGTAGTTTAGACATGAAATGGTTCCCAGCTGCAAGAAGTCTTCTTCCAGATGTACAGTAAGCAAAGGCAATGGAAGAGAACCAGCTGCTAGGATAACAAATTGAAAAGGCCCTTTTGACACAAGCCTTGCTGGTCTGCCTGATCTAACAAAGATAGATCATTCATTGCACGGGGAAAAGAATCTCAGTGTGGCACAGAAGACAGACCAATGTGGTTTAAGTATCCATCTCCCATCTTCACGCTACATACAACTCCTGTTATATTCTGGCACAAAAAGCATTTGCTTGTACAATATTCTGAGTGCTGCAAAGATTGCCTTCTTTCAGCCATTAGAACAAAAGCCCATAACTACGACTGAACTATTATACTTGAATATCAAGAACTACCTCTACATTGGGAACATCAAAAACATATTTTGCAGCCTGAAGGGCAATAGAAAGACCACGCTGCAACTTTTTTAGTGTTTTCATGCACAGGTTTAGTTTCTTAAGGGTATTGACAGCTTATATACACTAAAATTACATATATCTCAAAAAGACCAGTTAGAAGACATTTTCAATCACTTTGAAGATAACTGTCCCTATCCATTTTAGCTCAGATGATCATGAAACCTGTCCAGCCAATTACTGAAGTCTAAGCAATAACTATTGGCCACACAGGAAATGGCCCAACCTCCATAGCTTCTTTCTCTGGTACTCACAGTATGAATCTCATTGCTTGATTCATTTTGGCTAGCTGCCTAGTGCCCCAGGCAGATTTTCAACTAAACCTCATTTATTTACATTTATTTTCATGTCATTTTACATTATTATATCCTCCAGGTTTCCTTTACTCCAACAAGTCTGAAAAGCTGAAGACCATACTAAAGATATAAAATTATGCCCAAAAAGTAGGGGAATTGCCAAATAAAGTTAAAAATTACAAATATAACAATTTTTTAATTGAAGGAAACTGTTTTGTATCCAGATACCAGGTCTGAAAGTCCTTCTTTCCCTCCTAAGGCTTCTCCAAGTCTTAGTTCAAAGCTCAGAAGAAGTAACTTGGGCTTTAGCCAATAAAAGGCACAAAATATCACCAGCACAATTAAGTTTGTCATCCATGTACCTGTTGCTAGACATACTAGAAATATCACTTTAAGTGAGCATAGTGGTTCTCTATGTTAAATTTGATATTCATAGCCATCAAAAGTATTCTTTTTCCTTGTTTTAATCTCATCTCCATCTCCCTAACAAATAACTACATAGGAAATAAAAGCAGCAAACAAGCTTTATCTACCTCAGAAACTTCCAGCAGGCAGCAATAGCAGATAGCAATCAGATTTACAAATGGAACCTGTCACTGCTTCAGGAAATCACTTCACAAGCATAATTTTAAAAATGCCATTAACAAGGGGGCACTCATCAGACAAAGGTAATGAATCCACACAGAAAAGTACATTTATTTCTTGTCAATATTGGAGCTTTGTCTTTACTGTCATTACTATTGGTCCAGACAAGATGATACATTGACACAATCTCTTAGAGAAGATAGGAGTAGATCCTATTTCTCTGTATGAAAAAACTATGCATTAAGTCTCAATGGTCATCCTCCTGGTACTGCGTAAACAACTTGGAATGCACTGTTAGTTTGTTATCAATGAGTATATTTGGACTAAGTTCTCTTTAGAATGCATTTGGTTTTGTTTTTTAGCCTCTTTCGGAAATAATTACAATGGTAGCCACCCCTTCCCAAATGCATCATGACCCACAAATTCTTTGAGAACGTTCAGAGATTCACAATTAGCTACTAAACTCTGCTCCAAGAATGTTAATAGAAAACTTCTCCAGATACAAAAAACAAAGGTTCTTGTCTAATTCCAAATCCATTTCAGGTAGTAAAATTCATCACGTATAACAACTTACAGCTCTAGTGTGCTTCCAAAACTAGTAAGTCAGCAGCAAAATTATTTGGCACAAACTCAACAGAAAGTTGAAAAATAAAACACAAGTAACTATTTATGCATTTGTATGCAACCTGTTACTCCACTGAAGAGCTCTGATTCAGTCACCTTGAACCAACAGGTTCACAGTCTGCAGAAAAACTGCTAATATCAGCCACAATTGTTGGTACATTCAAGGTGGGACTATTCACATTCTCTAGCAGACACCATCTGCTAGAAACAAAGTATATTATCCATACTGAGGAAATAAACCTAGGAAAATATCTAATGCATTTGTCAAGAGGCTGTCAACATTATGATCCACCTCCTCCTCCAAATGCTTCATGTTCAAAACCTCTTCTGGAAGCATATTTTAAGGATGCTTGTCTGAAAATTTACTACTGTTACGTTATAAAAATAACTTCTGAGTTTATGAATGTATAAAACCTATTTCTGATTTCAAGTTGATTTGAGTCCATGAAGTCATGCAAAACCAATTTGATATCTGAGTGAAAAAAAACACTCTTTTCCTTCTAGAAAATTATACATCAGTGAAAGTCGATGAAAATAAATTCCATGTCTCAGATCACAGTCAGCACTGTTCTACTTGGCAGCTAATACCAACTCTTCCAAGTTTCCTCTTTGCCTTCTCCCCTCTGGTGTATGTTAAAATTAAAGATCCATGGAAAGAAGAAACTGGGTTTAGCAACTTTCCTTTGCTCAAACTGATATTGAATGGGGAATACCATGAATCAGGGTCAATGTAATGTGCGCAAAAACTAAGGTTAGAACCATTAACTAAGGTTAGACCATAGAAAAGGATGAAAGAAAACTATTTAAATGGTACTAGTTCTTTTTATTAAAAGTCATACTATATTGGCTTTTTTTCCATGCAAATATTAACTATTCATACATGCATTTAGTGGGCAGACAAGTTATGCAAATTTCTCCATCTGTGAGCCAAACAAAGCTGCTAACATAAGAAGTTCCTTTGATATTAAGGCTGAGGTAAGCAGAATTGTTGCAAGAAAAACACCAAAAAGGTTAAGATTTTCAAGACAAGCCATGGAATTTAGGTCCATTTTTGATTAATTACTGGAGCATGCACATCAAGATTATATAGACTACTACAACAAAGAAGTCACAAGTATTTAACATCTTTGTGCCCCTATTTTTTCACTTAGCTAAGAAGCTAAGAGATCGGTATATAATGTTTTGCAACTGAAAGGAGAAAAAGATAGTTCAGAATCATCAATAGTGGCCATTTTCACTAGTAAATTTTGCCCTTCACAGACATATACTGCAGGGTCGTGTCTCTCAAGTTTTTGGGAAGGATGAGAGAAGGCGAGGTTTTGGAAATGTTCTGGATTTTGACTAAGAGTACAATAAATCAGCCTAGCATTCCAGCTGGTCCCACAGCACTCAATAACATGCTGTAGGAAAAAAAATACATGTATACTTCAAGCTACAACTTACTGACATCACTGTCACGTTAAGCACACTGTGAACCCTTTAACTGAAGTTGTAATCTCTGCTGAAGAACAAAATGCAAGCATCCTGCAGCAATTAATTTCACAGCACTTATATGCCATGGCTCTGACCAAGAAAAATTATTGTGCTTCTCAGAAGAGAAAATCTTAGTTGGCTTGGGATACACAGCAACAAAACTAAACACGGGAATTACCTATGAGCCAGATTCCAATAAACCTACTCATTTTAGGAACATCATCAAACTTGTGAAGACTCCTTGAGAAACAACACAGTATTTTCAATTTCTAATCCAGGTTACAGATTTTACTCCTAGAAACACCAGGTCTGTAGTCTCCTGCCAAGTCCCTTTTGAAAATACAAAGATGTGATGGATTATGACTGGTAGCTCAATTGCTGCCACACCTGTGAAGCATCTATGAGAGTGCATTTCTTCAAGGAACAACACTGGAAAAACTCGACAGAATACAGCTAAATATTCATATAGCTCTTAATGTAAAATAGACAAACTGAATACTTAAGATAATCTCAAAGGTCTGTGTCTGAACAAAAAGAATCAGTTTTGAAACTGCACTGGTGAAAAAGAATAAGAGAACCCTGTGTTATCATTTACTGCATATCAAGAAATTAGACTTTATCATATGTTACTTCAATGTCCTCCATAATGATACACTACCAGTATACTGTACGAAGAAGAAATATAAATGGTGGATTTAATGTGACTTTCTAGTACTATTTCTGGAGGATCGTAAACCTCAGATATACGACTGAAATTTAATGCTTTTCCCATTTAAGAAGCTTATAAGTTCTAAGTTTAAAACAAACAAACAAACAAACAAAAAAAACAAAATAAACTTCTAACGGATACTTTCCTTTTATAATAAAGAAAAAATATATATAGTTCAATATTCAGCTTTGTGAAAAGCTATCAAAATTAAGCAGAGAACAACAACAACAAAAAGCATCATTCACACACTAAAACCTGTCAAAGAAAAGGCAATGCCAAATTCCTAAGTGTCAAATACATATACATAAAAACATATCCTTGCCTTTTTGCTCTTTAACATAGCTCTCCTTACAGTTGTGCATGAGCTGTAGAATCCACTGATGCTGAGCACCGATGCACTGCCAAGCAGGGTCCCCAGGCGCATGAAGATCAGAAAGATATCTGCAAAATCCAGTCCAAAAATCACAGCTCTGACTTGACACATTAAAGGCCTCATTAAAACAGAAATATCTTCATATGTATTTATACAGACACATATACAGAGATGTATAATATTAAAAATTCAAGAACTCATACCCAATGCAAACGCAAACTTTGCATTCTCACTTCCTAATTTAGTGAAGCAAAATTCTACTAAAAAAACCTTATAATAATAAACAAAAAGCACATATACTGAAAATCAGATTAGGTATGTATTTTCTGTTGTGCCTCTAGAAGTGTTCTCTGGTAACCAAGATTTTTATCTGTCAAAGTTGCAGATCAGTATTTCATGTTTCACTTGAAACCGCTGATGACATCTCAAGCATATAAAATATGGTACTTAGCTCCCCACTTTGCACGTCTCAATTGGAACAGGCAGTACAGAAGAAATTAATTTTTGATGGCTCATTAATCCTAGCATGGACGTTCATAGGCAAATATAAACTAAGCCCTTGGAGTCATTACTTTCGGAGCTACTCGCACGTATTATCTCGAATATAGGTTAATGAAAAGGATGAACAGGCTTCCCTCCTTGGAGATGCTTCAAAGCCATCTGGACATGGTTCTGGGCAGCCCAGAGGGTGTCTCTGCTTGAGCAGTGTTTGGACTAGACGATCTCCCAACCTCAACCATTCTGTGCTGTCTGACAGGGCTTCTTAATTACTGAAAGTAAAAAAAAACCCAAACATTCTGTCTTTGGGGAGAGAAGAGTATCAGAATTAAGCTGATCTAATTCCTAAGAGAACACTGAAGCAGTATAATATAATATATGGGATTCATGACTACAGTAGTATCAAAAGAGCTTTTTCAAAAAAAACAGTGCTCTACTATTCAATGTGCTCCATTATATTCTGCATTAAAGACACAGGACAAATCCAAAATTCAAGATGCTCAAGATGAAACACACTAACTTCTCTTAAGCAGTGCAGTGAACGTTTAATTTCTTCACAGAAGTGATGTTGCTATAATAATAATTACTATAATAACTTGTTAATTATGAATGCATTGCAAAAATTCATCTTCCTTGTCTGCAGTACTTTCACGAACAAAATGAACTGTTAAAGTACAATTGGTGGGATAGATGAGAACATTACACAACCAACCATTTTGACAGGGTGGTATTTATAAACGATGAGCTCATGTCTTTCATTAACATTTAGTGGGACTTTAGTCATTGTTTAGACACAAGATTTAAAAAATAAATAAATATATATATACACGTATATCACTAGCATTGGAAATAATGCATCTCCTTGCTAGTTCAGTGATATGTTAAGCAGTACCTCAGAAGTATAAAAAAATAAATTATTTTTAAGTTTTTTCAAGACTAAAATAGAAAGAAAGAAACAGTAGCCTTTTTCACGATACACAAAATGTTTAACACTCCTCATCTTAAAACGCAACTCTAACAAATACGCAATATTTACACAGCACCTAGAAGAATGAGAAGGACTAAATGCACACTGGTCACTGTCCTCATAAACTAACAAAGTAGAAAGGCAGAAGACTCCAGCATTCCCTGCCTGTGAAACTGGGCTGGGTGAACACAAAAAAAAACATTAAAGACCTCTCACAGGTGTCAGATTTCTAAGAATGCTACATGCACATTGCATTTGGTCTACAACTTTTAAGATAAGTGGAAAAAATCACTGAGAATATCAAGCCACACTGGGAGTCCTACCAACACTCAGAGCTCAAAAGCTTCCTGGTAAAGACAGCAAATGTTTCAGAGCACTCTAAATTCTGTCTCCAAGGATTGCAAAGCAGGCTAAGGTCAACTGTTAGGGGAAGGTCCAAGCAACTCATTCCTACCATTGGCTTGGACATAACCTTTCAGAATGAGAGCAAATATAGGAATTTTAATGAAAAATAGGAAACTGGTAAATGTTCATGAAATGTAAAGGACATTCATTATTTAGAATGAATAGTAAAAGAGTCAAAACTCAATTCTGGATTAAAAACTTTCTATTATCTGACTCAAAATGATGCATTTTCAACACCAAGCTGAAATGGAGCACAAGTTAACATGCAGTCTGTTTTGAGATCTGCATCTTACAAATGATCATTTCATACATAGCTTACAATGACACGATTTAGAAGAAGCAATGAATCTAAACATACCTTTATGATTTTAAAAATTACAATCTCGATCACTCCATAAACAATTAAACATCAATCCAACATCATTGTATATTCATAAAATCACAACACAATCTACTTTCAGCTTTAAAAGAGGAATTCAAACTATCATAAAAATAGTCACCACCCTATTTAGGAAACATTAAAATATGTATCTAATACCATATATCCGAAGAAGACTGAAGGTGAATGCTTACCTTATATAACGTTTTTGATCATGCAGTGTTGATGGAGTTTCAAGGAGTTTATCCAGCAGAAGTTCTCTTAAAGCTTCTATTCTGGTTTCAACTTCAGCATAATCTAGGGGTGAGAAGAAGAAATAAATCTCATCCGTGTCTTCAGCAGTAGCACGAACTGAAAATTACATTATTTTTCTAGGACATCAGACACTTTTGGATTTATTATGGGAAAAAATTTAAATATGTACCTGACATTTTCATATATAACAGTTCTATGACAAAAGATCATAGTTTGAAATCTTTCCAACAATATGTTGGAATTATCCACAGTCCCATTTTCAGTCACTGTAACCCTTTTTTCTCTCCCCAAATGTCCAGTCTTAATAAGTAAATTTGACTGTGAATATACCTTGCATAGAAAATCTGCTAGAAATATTGTTTAACTTTTCCTATATATACACATAACTTTTAAGGATTAAAAACATATGTCATTTTAAACTACTATGTGCTTTTTAGCTTATATGCTGAGAAGAAACAGAAGTAATACAATACATATCTTACATTTTTTGAATACTTGAACCTCTGTCTTTCCAAAGAGCGACTTGGCTTTTTCGTAGTCATTAATAACCACATCATAATCACCCTTAAACACAACAATAAAAAAACAAATAAGCATTTATATTTGTTAAAAGGTAACAGTCATTTCATCAAAGGGAAAAGTATTTTTAAAGGTTTATACCTTCTGGATATTTCTTTCTATATTCAGTGGAAGGTTGAAAAGAAATTTAAAACGCTGAAGAACATTGAGTGCATTTCTTGTTGAATCAGCTTTATCCTTGCGGCCCAGCACTTCTTGAAATAAAGTATCTGCTGTGTTACTGGCTCCTGTTTTAAAAAGGATGAAGTTAAGGGAAATTAGAGCAAGTAATCAGTTTAAATCATATGCAGATTTCCCTCATTTTAATGAATGGCATCATCATCTAAGAGATTTTTAGAGAAAATGAGTAACTATTGCTAAGTTTTTACTGTTTCTTCTGTGCAACAGTTTTTACATTTTACAACTGATGAAATACTATTTCAGAGGGAACCACTTAGCATTTTAATGTGGTAAGACCCCTGTGCAATTAAAAACAATCACTCTTTCCTATTTCAAATGCTTAACTTTGTTGCAGATATTTTATAGCTTGCTTTGGCTCCAGATCTACATTTTTACAACTAAATTATGCATCTCAGGACATGGAAAAAGTCAAAGAAAGTTTTCGCTCTTAGAAAAGTATAATTTCATTATGTTAATTAATGCTATAGCTTCCAGAGTTAGGACTGCAAAATTTGCAAGCTTCCCACGTTCTCAAATTAATTCTTAAATATGATTAATAATGTTCAATTTAAGAGAAACACTTTTAGAAGTACTGATGATTAAATCACAGACAATGGTGTGACTGAAAATTTAACTAGTTAGTAATAGTAACGGAATGAATATTGTTGTCTTCACCAAGCATTTAAACCCTATTTAGTTTCATCACATACAGGATTAAGGCTAGGACATTAATTTCATGCAATTACATTGTGATATTATTCATGGATATTCTTCAACACACAAATCCTTAGAACCTTTTATGATGGAACTATAGCGTGTTCTGTTTTGTAATAGAGTTTTTCCGTACTTCCTGAGAGATTAACAGTATTTCATTTATACTCGCACGCGATTATTTGCATTTTTCAACTCGTGACTTATTTTTAATTAACCAATAAAAGAAAAAAAGAACTGGAACTGTTTTAGCCTTTTTGATCGTTGCATGTAAAAGTTTCTACATTATCTGGTCTAGTGACTATAATTTAAGCAAAGATGAAAAAAATTACATCAGACTCACTGGGTGGCTTGCATGCCATTTTCTCTAGTCAACACTGTGGGTGGCCTGTTCATGTTAAAAGTAGTCTTTGTAAAATAATTGTTATATCTAAATAATGTTTAAACTTGGTTGAAATTCTAAAGCCCTGATGTAAAAAAAATGTTTTGTCAGGACAGCTATTCCTACTACATACTTTTTAATATAAAATACTTTAACCCACTATGGAGAAATACACAGTGAAAACAACTAGCTGGATATCTAAATACAGATCACTGGTGAAGTTTGATTTTATTTTCTTTTGATGCTTTAATAAATGTTAATTTTTTGAGCCCTTTCAGTAAATACATTCGGTTTGTTTGAATTCATACGTTTCTTATGCATTCTATTAAGGGTCAAGAAGAAACATACTGTATTCACAAAGTTTTCTTCAAAAAACAGTATTTCTTTAATTCATTGCCTTATCAAATGTCTAATTACTTTTTCAAAGTCAATTAGCAACTGCAACAACTGCACAGTGATTTCCATCTCCAGTTCAAAACTGCACGTTCATTTGTACAGAATTAATGATGCAAAATCCTCAACTTAAGGAAATGATTTTATTTCTTTTTCCTGTTTTACTTAGAAAATGAAGTGTGTTAAATCCAATGCCTTGATCATATTCAATGCTTTCTTCAGAATAGGTTTCTCCTCTAGGGCTTAGAAAAACACTGTAAAATTTCTTTCCTTCTCTGCTCTTCCCAAATCCCTTCTACATTAACAATTTATCTGTTCACTAGTAATGAATAATCTAAAAGTAAACTAGGAAGCTCATGGATAAAGGATGACTGATTATACTTTCCAAATAGACAATATACTTTGTGCAAATTACAGGAAATAAAATAAAATAAAATAAAATAAAATAATAAAAAAAAAGCTCTTGTTAACCAATAGTTGTCTTTCGCAGAACCTGTCAAAAACAAAACTTAATGGAATGCATCTGACCTCCTATAAGAGGCCATTCTTTGTGAAATTAAGTGCAGCCTATAGCATGTTTTTGTGAATATACATTCTGTAAGTTACTTAACAATTATATCTAGCAATCTAGCAGAAACTGCAAGCAGCTGCAGTTCTACCTACGGAAGCAGATTCTACTTCTACTAACTTCTGACATGTCATTCCAATAACTTGGCACATTCTCTTTGCATGCTTAGTAGCTGTAGAAAGCATCCTTTGTCTTAGGAGTCTGAATCAAGCTATCTACAACAACTGTCATTTAAGATATGCACCTACAACCTAGGAAGTGTAAAATCCAACTGAAGATTTTAAGTCATTTTTGAAAGCAAACCCTGTAACTCAAGGATTACAGCAGCACTTGAAAGCCTGTTCTTTGCAGAGCAGTAACTAAGGATACTTTTGAATGGTCAGACAAGAAACAAAGCTTTGATCCTAAACTACTTTGCATAATATTATTTACTCTCTTTAAATCCTTGTATTCCTACCCCCCTGCCTTCCACCCATCATGACTTGCAAAGTATCACAAGGAAAAGCAGCCAATTTTTTTTCGCAGCAGAGCCTAACACTCTGAAGTGGCTGGCAGAAGTTCCTCTAAAGATCCAGTTTGTATAAGACTATATTATCTGCATATAGATTTCAGGTATCAAGTGAAAAAGTGGTAATACATTATAGGTATGTTTATCTCATAATAGTGTACACAAAAACAAGTCACAGACCTTGAAATTTCACTCTTTTTTTGCCTTTTAATGTTATGTAATGTCATATAATTTTGTCAAAGGAAAAGTGCTCTCTAAAGGATCTGCACTAAGTGCTTGACATGACATAAACACACACAACTAGAGACAGCGCTAGCAACTGCAGCAAATGCTTCTTTCTCCTACCTCTCACACACAAGAACAATCAGCCTGCACACTACATTTTGCACATGCAGACACACATAATCTTTTCACATTATCAGTTGTGTGTGCATGTGGTTGGATCTTTTTTGTTGTTGTTTTGTACAAGATAGGGGAATAATGTTCAACCCACATCATTACTGAAAAAAGCCGAAGCTGTTCACAAAGCAAAGCAAAAAAATAGCCTGCTTTATTTGTGCTCCACACAAAAACACACGCAGTCACAGCTTTCTTCATACGAGAGAACAAAAACAGTGAACTTCCATGTCACTTTCTTGATTTCACAGAACACACTCAGACTGAGTCAGCTATCTGCATGTCATTGCTGCTTATTGATACAGCACTAAGGGAAACATCCCTTCCTCTGTGAAAAAAATCACAATGAAACAAAGTAAAATTATCTTGGCAGAAGTCCCAGAATTAAAAAAAGTAACTTTTTGATCTGCTGAAACACATACAAAACTGCACTGAATTCAAGCCACTTGTCTCAATGCGATCTTACAGCTAATACAGAGAAAAGAAAGTATCAAGAGCATTTCAAAGTTTCTAAAACAAATGCTAGTTCCAAGTAGTCTAAATGATAACACAAAGTGAGAAAGATTCTGTTAACAGATCTTGTTTCTGCAAACAGTTTGTTGGGTTTTTTTTTCCCCTCCTCTTGCTCAGATGTCTTACAATCCTGGTACTCAGCTCATCCTTCTACAGCTCCAGCTATACATAATATATTATATATAATATAATATATACTCTGTTTTCTTTGTATGCCTGTAACTGAGATACAACCAAAATTAATTGGAAGAAAATGCTCTAGATTTCCTTTGTTTTGACCACTGATGGTCACAGTAAAGACTGCCACTTACTCAAAAGGAGTTCCATCACACCTAGAATAGTTACCATCAAACAGGAAACAGCAAGAGAGAATGCACTGTTTTCAACTTTCTACCATATTCTGAGGAATATATTAAAGCTTGTTAGAAAGTCCAACATCCAGAAATAGTTGCTGTTGGAAGGACAAAACTTACTGTTCAGTACATTCTCCAGTTTTTGCGTCATGGATCCTTCTACTTTTTCCGTTCCATCCGCTTCCAGTTTTTGATGGATTGCTGGAATAAAGTGTCTAGTTAAAATGCAGGACGTTTTAATAGGTGGGAATACATTACATCAAAGTGACACTTTTAAACATTTTTTAAAATTTAATATAAAGTGTTATTTTTCTTGTTGGACATAAAAAATACAAACATGTTTCATCACAGCTGAGACTAGTGGAGGACAAGGCGCAGAGCCAGACACTGCAGAATTTTAACCATTACTTTAACACAGATTTACTCTACATTCTTGAACAAGTCACCAATGCTCAAGAAAAAGAAGAGGTCAGGGAGGCAAAATAATTGCATTTAGTTATTTTGTAGAACAAGTATTAATCATATAGTACATCATATCATATATCATTCAAGCACAAAATAGTTTTGGTCTGTAGAGTAAAATTTCTATGCTGGTCACACAGAAAAGTAATTGCCAATAATTCAAGCTTGCAGGGACAGCCACAGGGAGTCTGAGTAACCCCAACTCAGATACTACATATATAAAATATCAAGTAATTATTTTAAAATGTTATTTCCCCTTAAAAACTTTAATTTGTTAGACCTCTACCAATCAAAAGTTCCTGTTGCTTTAGAATAAACTGAGATGACTAAAAAACCTCCTACCACTGCCTGCTCTGTCTCAATACAGTAATCTGAAGTTGAACTACCCGTGAAAACAGTGATGCTGTTCAGCGTTTTTCAGTGAATAACAATACATTTTAGTTTAGACCATAAACACAGTTTTGAAAGTAATCTCTCAGTTGTCTCAGCCTATCTTAGATTGGTTTGTATGACAAGGTTTCTCAAATGAATTCTCTTCAGATGAAACTTAACCAGGACACGCATTCCATGAGTATGTCTAATGTAATCCAGCAGATACCTGGAATTCAGTCTACAGGATGAATCCCTACTTGTTGCTGGTATGTAGATGCAGACCAAAGACAACATGAACACAGATCCACAAAGCCTTAGTCAGGCAATCCTGTAGCATCAGTCCTGCTGTGAATAGTGAAAGAAGGTAGCTATTCTGAAAGAGGTTAGTTCTTTATGAGTCTCTCCTTGCTCAAAGGAAGAATTTCTACTTAAAAAGCAAAAGGGAAAAAAGGAAAAGTGACAATTCCAATTACCTTAAATGTTTAAATTTGACTCTTCAGTTGGTTCACGCATATAGAATCTCAATAAGCTTTGCTTTCATGATAATGAGACAGCACTTTCATTTTTGTTATATATATTTAATTCATTAGAGGCAAAAAATAATAATAATTTAGATTTAGGATACCATGTATCTTATGACAACACTTTAACAAAATGAACTGAAACTTACAGATCCCTACATATTTTAAAGGAACTACAACAAAAATCTATCCTACAGACTGTGTATCCTTAACAATAGCATATTATTTTATGTATGACATGAACACCACTTACCTGTAAGAATACCTCCACAATTTTATAACAAAACCACTAACTGTTCCAATGATGTTATTCCATTTATATACATCAGCTGGGTTTCTGTGCAGTCAATTACACTCTTTGCCATTAAAAACTGAACAGCCCATTCATTGGAACAGCAACCACAACATAAGCATATATATTTTTAAGCCACATGTTGCAAATACTACCGGAACTGTATCAAAGTGTAATGACAGGAATTTAAATATTTTAAACTCATTCAATAGAACACTTTCTTGAAAGATGCTTTCTACTTGGATGTAAATTTAAGGGAGAAAGTTATGTTTTGTTTCAAGAGTTTTTAAAATTTACTACTTTGTAGTAACTAATTACATAGCAGTAACTGCTAACTAAATAATTACTACCTTACTCCTGAAGGGAACAGGCCTCAAAATGTCCAAGATTAACTATAACATCGGAAGTACTATCAGAACCAGCTTTTACTGCAAATACATGCAAAATATGGTGAAGATTTCCTTTCATAAGCAGAACAAGAAGTTTTGAAAGAGAATGAATTATCATGTTACCAATTTAAAAAAAAAATGTGAAGTTATGAACTGCATGATTTGTTATTTTTTATTTTATTTTGAAGGAACCTTAATTGAACTTCCATCATAATCATTCACCAGTTCTTTAAAAGGCATCTTCTCCAAGCAGTTCTCTTTCACATTTCCCTGAGATAAGCATATACAATAGAGAAGCACTACCCCCTCCTCTTCCTTTTAAAATGAATGTAACGTATTTCATTGTTTTAGCATTTAAAGCCTGTCACCTGGCATGAAGTATTTGAGATTCTTAGTTTCAAGACATTGGTGTTGTAAATGTAGGAAAAACTGTCACATTAAGTCAATTCACAGATGTGCTCAGACAGAAAATGATGCCAACAAAACAAACAAAAAGCAGACAGTTAAGTTTTAGAGAGGTGAAAAGCACTGTGGAGCACACATAAAGACATATTAACAGGTAGGATAAACCAAAGGAGAGTTGGGCCACTGTCTAAAATAAGGCATCTTAGAACACAGAGAATAAAAAGTGTAGAGGTACTTAAACTACTCTGTGTGCACACAAAGGGAATTGCTGCATTCCTTTTATATGTTTAACGTACTACTTTCTTCACATACGCTATTTTTACACTTTGTATTCACATTTTGCAATAAGGGCATTCATATGTATGGCAAAGCAAGGTTACAAAAAAGGTTTTCAAAGTAAAAAAACAAAGTACACGTTCCTTCTGTGAGAACCAGGCAAGACATCTCTGAGTTAGAAGTTCAGACAAGAAAAACTATACACAGTCAGAAAAAATAGGTGTAGATGTAATCTGATTGGAAGGAATACAGAGATACTCAAAATACACTTTTCTTCTTAGATCAAGTCCATGTGGTAGTGGGCTGCTGCTGTAAAGGACAGCCCCCTTCTCTTCAAGCACTTGCACCTACATGCTTTCCTTTGCTGAATCTACCAATCACATGGCTGTAGTGCAGGAACAGTGAGATAATCTGGTGAAAAATTAACTTGGTAAAGAGTTTTCTTTATTTATTAGTGAGCTTGCCTAACCCTTGCCTTGGCTACACTACTGTCATACCAGCAGAGAGGAAGGAGCACAGGGCTGATGGAAAGCCAGTTTACGTTTTCCACACTAGCCACTTCAATTGCAGTTTCATTCTGCTGGCAGTGATGAATACGCAATAAGAAGGGCTTCCTTTGGAGGCCTGAAGAAAAGAGTGTTGGGCGAGATATTTTTCTTGTATTACCAGTTACCCTTGTCTTAGTTGGATTAACAGGAGGAAACCTAGGACAGACTGTTTACCATTACTGATAAACTTTACTGTGAGTAGCACAGAATAAACGAGCAGAGGATTTGGTCTAGATGCTTTAAGCAGGGCCAGAAAATTAACTGTGTTTTGTATTATCTTTGCCTTTATGTGCTCAGGTTGTCCAGTTAAGCAAGAATATTTAAAGGCTTGTAAGCTTCACAGCTACAGCAATATCTAACTTGTAGTAGTGAAGAAACAAGTTTAGAGCTCAAAATCTCCAGCCTATGACTAAATTCTGCAAACCGCTTATTTTTTCCAAAACATATGCAAAGTTCAGTCTGGCAAATAAACGACAACACAGACTTCGCAGTAGAATAAACTAGCAATTAATTTATTGTTGCTTATGTTGAAAACAATTTTATTTCATCTAAGGAAGGATACTGTTCACTACTTGGTAAATCTGTAGCAAATTAAACTAGGCTTTCAAGGTTATACAGTTTTTGACTTGCAAAACGCATTCTTGATTTACTCCTCAGATATTTAAAAACCATTCTTTGAGCTAAACACCAAGAGTAGTCTTCTCAAAACATCTTCAGTCTAACTCGTCTCAAAATGACAGACACGCAACTTTTCTGCAATGTTCTGATGGAAAGAGGTTCTACATGAACTTAGCATATCTGAAAATCTAACCCTTTTGCACAAAAGTACAGTTAAAGAAGAAAAAGTACTCAAAACATACCAAAACTTTTTAGTCAGAAACAGGAAGAAAGAAAACAAAAAAGAAAGAAAAAACAGACAAAAAGGAAAGACTGACTCAGCAAAGTAGTTCAAAAGATCTCATGTGGTAACCATAAACAATTTGGCACCAAAGAACAATAAGGAAAGGATGAAGAACACATGTTAACATGCTTCCAGCATTTATGGCACTGACTGAATGCCTTTGGTTTGCTTTTTAAAAAGATGTAACAATTTTCTGCTATTTGAGCAAAACAATACCGTTGATAAGGACAGCACCAGTACACACGATAAAAACTCCTCTGAACAGATTCAAACGGAGTGTGCAACCATATATAGTGCATAAGAATCACAGAAACATAGAATCACCATGGTTGGAAAAGATCTAAAAGATCATCCAGTCCAACCGTTCACCTATTACCAATAGCTCCCACTAAACCATGTCCCTCAACACAACATCCAATCGATCCTTGAACACCCCCATGGTTGGTGACTCCACCACCTCCCTGGGCAGTGCATTCCAGTGCCTGACCACCCTTTCTGAGAAGTAATATTTCCTAACATCCAGCCTGAATCTCCCCTGCCACAGCTTGAAACCATTCCCTCTAGTTAAAGGGAATACATAAAGACAGCATATCACAAGCAGTGATGATAATACGTTAGTTTCTTTAGGTTTAGGTTTTGGAAAAAGTTTGTTATTCTGGCCAACAGCCTGTACTACTACGTGTAATTACTTTTTTTCCCCAGAAAATTTCCAGATATTTTTGTGAACTGCAGAGTAAACTTGGCCTTATTTTGATAAACACTGCTAAGCCAAGCCAAAGTCACCAAAAAACTGAAGTAAAGGTAATATTCTCTTTAATTGCTTTTTTGTATTTTGTTTCTCTAGCACTTACTTTTTCAAGTTTAATTACATAACGCAACAGCAAAATTTCAAAAGATATAAAAAAAACAACAAAACAAAACAATGACCACAAAACTAAGACACAGTGCCAGGAGGGGACGTTCTATGCAAATAAGAGACCAAACATTGTTTAGCAACAATGTGAGAGAAAAGTTAACAGACCTCACAGAGGATTAAATTTAAGCAAATGCGACATTTCCAGGCAAATAACTCAATAAACCCTGTTTTGAGGTCTGTTTTTACCTATCTCATAGACCTATTAAGGACTGGACCCGGGCCCATACCAGGACACTTGAGAATTTTAGAACATGAAAATTGCGATCACCTTCGCAGTCCTCCTTTGGAGAAGGTCCAGAGGAAACCAATGAAGATGACTGAAGGGCCTGGGGCACCTCTCCTACGAAGATACACTGAAGGAACTTGGCTTGTTCAGCCTGGGAAAGAGAAGGCTGTGGAGAGTCCTCATTGTTGCTTTTTTTTATTTAATATTTATAAGCACTAGGGAAATCAACTTTTTACATGCATAGATAGCGACAGCATGAGGGGGACTGGTTTTAAACTAAAGGAAGGCAGATTTAGATTAGACCTCAGGGGGAAGGTCTTCACAGAGAGAGTGGAGAGGTGCTGGAACAGGCTGTCCAGAGAGGCTGTGGATAACTTGTCCTTGGAGGTACTTAAGACCAGGTTGGATGGAGTACAGTCTGATCTAGCGGCTGGCAACTCTGCTGTGACAGCAGGGTTGAAACTTGTTGATCCTTGAGGTCCCTTCTAATCCAAGCCATTCTATGATTCTGTGATGACTCTAGGATCTTCTTTTATATATATATATATATATATTTACTGACAGTGCTAACCCTTCCACATATGTGAAAACTAACAACAGAAATAAAACCAGCTTTTAAATGTTTCTTGTATGTTAAAAATTGGACTGAAGTAAAAATTGAGTCATGCAACTTGAAATTCAGCTGATTACCTGTAGGTTAAGACTGACCCAAATTTAGTCAAAGGTCATTTTTTGCATACTTGTTATTAACTGCAATATTTACTTCATGAAAGCAGCAAGTGCAAAACTGATTTTCCTTTTAAGCTTTTAAGTATTCTTTAAATACAAATTTTCATTTACCTGAAAACCCCAGATTCATAGAACACAACACACAGCTAAAAGCTGTTATGACTTCATCTATTTGGAGAAACTCTGCTACTAGTTACTGTGAACAGCTTACACTGGTAAAAAGAGCATTGCTTAAAAGGAAGCAGTATGAGCACTTAGCATAAAAACAGGTACAGGCTTGGGCAACAGAAACTTTGCTGTGGACAGAGACTATTCCTGCTGTTTCTCACATGTTCAAATCATACTACCTTCTAGCTTGGGACACTAACAAAAATTATTAGAAAATGCTGTGCTAGAACCTTACCTTTTGCAAAGGTTTTGTTAATAGAAGAATTTGTCTAACACAGAAGTTCACTGTAGGTATTGTATAAAGAGGAAGCATCCACTTGACATTAAACTACCTCACCATTCACTCATTTGACTAGAAAAACTTTATCGGGTCACCTTCATCTCAGTAGGCATTGTTCATTGCATGCTCGTGTTCTCCTTGCTGTATTTAGCATTGCAGTATCAGAACATACATTTTCAAGAAAGAAACTGTAATGAGAAACAATTCATTTTCCCATTATGCCTAGCTGATGATTCCCATAAACATAAATATAAAATATATGGTAATGTGTGCAATTGCTTCTTATTCAGCGTACATATAATGTAGTACAAATACGTTAAGCCCTCAGAGATGAGCATCCCTTGGAAAACTACATGGTGAACTTAGGGCCTATCAGCTATTGTTTCCTGGCCACTCAGAGGCAGGATCTTAATTCTTAAATCACGTAAACTGCATCTACTGTAGAGCACACGCACACACATGAACTGTAACTCTGAGCCGGCTGATGTGCTGTCAGATACATGATAAACACACAGTATCCAAGCTTATCACAGGCAGCTTGTGTCCACAGCCCCTTTCTTTCTTATCTCTACAAATTTCCATATTGAAAATTACCAGGAATAATTCTTCACTGTTCTTACTTTACAAAGCCTGTATTCCATTGCTTGAAGCAGAAGGAAGACAATAACATTAACAGCCATGCCACACTGAATATGGATCCACACTAGTTTTTAAATTCAGTTGTATGACTTGGATGCTAATCGTATGTTTGAATTTGATTTATCAAATGCTTATGTTTAAAGAAACACTGAATTTAAAGCTCAAATTTGTTCTGGATAACCATGCTTCAAAGACAGCAATGTCTTTAATTGCCAATATGAATGTCATACTTGCATGTTTTTATGGAACCGAACAACCAAAGTGTCCATTATTTATTTATTTATTTTACTGTTACTAAAATAAAAATAAGCACTGCAGCCTAAGGTTTCTAAAGCACCTCTGAAAAAACACATTCAGAGTAAACTCATTTGCTAGCTTTCCAGAGGATTCTGCGTGGAACCCAATTTGCCTGTGGCAATAAAACATGATGTCTCTACAAGCCTATAAACAGTACCGCTTTTAGGAATGCTGCTTTCTAGGATGCAATTAGAATTATGGGAAACAAATCAGCTGAACTCCCTGATGCTGACAAGTGGGTCAAGCTGAGGCGCTCAGTTCCCCTCAGCTCAGTTTACAGCTCCTTTCAGCTGACGAAACAAACTTCCTGTTGAACATCTCTGCTGTGACACAATCACTGTCAAACTGTCAGCCAAGCTAGCAGACAGCGAGACACAAGGATCTGATAAGGCAATTCTATTTTTCAAGAAACTAAACCAAGCAAACAAGGGTTCTGGCTTATTCAACTGCTTATTTTCTTAGTAAACCCCTTCTAACACGTGTAACATAACAGAATCATAGAATCACAGAATGGCTTGGGTTGGAAGGAAACTTTAAGTTCATCTTGATCCAATGCCCCTACCATGGGCAGGGTAGCCAACCAACAAGCAACCTGGTATAAATCTCAGGGTTTTCACTTCATTCTGGTGAAAATATTAAAACAAATGTACGTGTGTAATGCAGTCTGACAGCATGCTTAAAATCAAGACCGTTCTTACTGACCCCTACTAATGAAAACACTATATTAAAAAAAAAGAATAGTAATTCAGAGTTTCCCTGATGAAGTTCTTATATTTGCAGTAAACACTGTTCACAGAGTATGAGTTAAGAAAGCACATACAGAAAGCTAAGTATGGAAAACTTGGTAAAACAAGTGATCTGCCTACAAAAAGTACCATCCTGTACCAACAATGCAGAGAGAACGAAGAGAAATAACAACACACCGACAGCTCTGCTACACAGCAAAATCCCACAGAGAAATGGAACTGATCTACAGTTTATAAGGCACAGTCACTGGGGTTGGAAAAAGCATTCTAGAATATCTGGAAAGGAAAAGTGGATGCCTAAATTCTTCCCCACTGACATTTCCTCTTCCGAGAACATGTACGATTTTAGAATATCTTTCAAAAAATATTGAATAATTAAAATAAAAACAAAGATAAAACAAATCGAAACCCAAGCAGCTCAGGACATTTAAACTTTACTGGAAAACTGACAGAATGGTTTTCCCTTCAGTCACTTTTCATCTGTAACAGTCCTATCCTCAGGAACAATGAAAGTTCATAGAATGGAGGCTGTGTCTTGTGATGAAGTCAGCTTACGGCTTTCAAACAAACTAATATTGATGTTGCTTTAAGCAGATACAAGGTCTAGGGGCATTTTTCTAAATCAGAATATAAAACAAATTCACCCTTGTGCGTGAACAGAAAAATGGCATCATATCATCTTGTACAAATGCTGTGTAGTCGGAACATAATGGGACTTTCAATTCTGCTAAAGAGTTTGAATTTCACAGCTGCGTGCCTAGAAAGTATTTTGTTTTGTTTGCTCTTCTTTTGATTTTGTTTGTCTTTAATTTTGCACCTGAGTTACTTCTCCAGAAATGACTCTAGTAATGCTCATTCTGAATTCTTTGCACTTTTTCTTTGACAATAATGTAGTAATGAAACACCCTGGAAACAAGCTGTGACATCTGGCATGAGGGCTTAGGTGATGGTGTCAAAGATTTCCATTTTTCTTGCTGCTACTGGCATGCTCTTGACATCCAACTTAGCTGTTGCTTTTAACAATAGAGCTCTCTCAAAAGATATAGGTTTTTTTTTTTCCAGTTAGACTCCCTCAAAAACATTCTGTGTGTGGAGGAAGGAAAGGGCAAACATATAGCTCTGAACTACAAACACAAAAGTTAAATGCAACAAGTTTATTCATACTGAAATGAACCCAAAACACTTCTGCATGTGCAATTAATAGTAAATCTCAAAAGAAAAATTCATGTTAAAGTACCAGATAAGACAACTGTGACCTGAAACACATTTTCGTCAACGGTTTGGTCTCAGAAGTTAATAACTAAAGATTGCATTGATTTTTATATTCCTTGAATTCCAATTCTATAGATCTAAATGTAGAAGAGATTAAGATTTGAAGTCTCTAAATTTTTTTTACAGCAAAGTCATTCATTGTAACAACTCAAGATACAAAGTCTTCTTCCTTTCAAATATTTAATGGAGACCCACAGGGAGGAAGACAAAAGACATTTATTTTGATTATGGATGAAGAGTGGCACCAACCACGAATCATCCCAAACTTTTAAGTTTGTAATTCATCTGAAGGACTACATGATTAAACTCTAATTTTAGGTAAAGCAAGCATGGATAAGAGATGCCAAACATTATTACATCTATCAGAATTTTAAATTCCAAATGGAGCATTTAGTGAAATAAATAAGCTTGCTTTCTCTATTATTTCATTAGAATTTATTTATTTATTTGCATTCCAAATAGCTGTCTGGCCTCTCTATTTATCAGTCAAGCAGTTTCCAAAAATAAGAAGCTTTTACTTTAATAGACGAGATGAGAGAAAAAAAACATTTATTTGTGTTCTTTCTAGAAAAGCCACATTCTTTATGATTTGCATTAACTTTCTGTAAATGCTACTAAGTCTTCGCTAGTCCAAAAAATAATTTTACAGGGTAACACATGATCACCAGCACTGCTTTTTTTCCATAGCAGTAACTGTTAGTTTTATTTCCCAACTCAGTACACTTGGGAGTATTTAATAAATTTGGACGTGAGAAACAAGTCACATTTCAATATTTGTTCAGGATTATTTAGGATTTTTAACTATTACAAAAAAAGTAGCACTGCAGATTTTCAAGACATTGAAGAAATTTTCTTAAAAAAATGGCCTACTGCCAATTTGAATTCTTAGCATTTAATAAAGAACTGGTTAAAAACAGAGTTAAAAAACATGCCACGTACTCATTCTTCCTCATCTCTTTTCATATGACTACCACCTTTACTACTTCCATTAAAGCCTCCAGTTCTTCTCTTCTGTTACTGAAGTCTTATCTAGATTTAGGCCAAGGTGTTCAAAGCTGATCTATTAGCTCAGTTCTGGATGGGGTAGCAGATTTTCAGAAATTAAGATCTGTTGTGAGAAGAGCTGTCAGATTGATTAAAATGAGATCTTTCTTATCAAAGCATGCAAGCCTGCACCTGCAGAAAAGAGGTTATCTAAGAATGACCAAATTAGGTGAACAGACAGAAGTTAGGAATCACTCGTGAAAATACTGTCATCTGAAGGGCATGTCACAAGTTTTAGTCTTGGGCAGAAATATGAATGGAACACCAAGTGAAACAGCACTTCTTTCCCTTCTCCCTGAGACACAGAAGTGGCTATCAGATGGTTAGTGAGCGGCTGGTAAGTAGGTCAACAGAAAAGCAGTATTTATCCAAAGGAGTATCCTTAAAACCAACAGAAGTGCTAGCTTGAATGAAGCTGTGAAGAGATAGATACAAATACACTTAGTCTATGATGCATGTAACTCATGATCAAAAACGGAAATCCTCCAATATACAAGAGCTGCTCTAAAAGTAATGCCTTCTAGTTTATGATGTTGGTCCACAACATCAGCAGTGCACGTTGATGGCATGGCAGTACAAGTTCAATCTTCCCACCAATACTCCATTTCATTCTGTTGCTGTGCAACATGGCAGCAGAGGGGCAATCTAACAAAACAGTGAGATGCAGAGGTGTGTATGAAGCGAAGGTGTGAATTCCTCTATGTGGAAAAAGTGGCACCCATTGACATTTGTTGACACTTGCTGAATATTTATGCAGACCATGAGATGTAAGCCCAGTGAGATGGCAGGCAGCGCATTTCAGTAATGGTGACATCAGTGGGCCGCCTCCACTGGAGATTTTTTATGACCATAGCATGTAGGCTTTATTACATCGCTGGAAAAAATGTCAGAGCAAAATATGAACAATAGGTATACTATATATATGTATGCTGCCTAGTAGTAAACTTCAAACCTATTGGAAATGGCCCAGTAGAGTCACTTTCTTAGCCAGCACAGTCCTTGCCATCAGGTACTCTAGTCCTATCTAGTTTTTACCTGAGAGACATTTTATGTATCAAGTAAATGTGGATGTCTTTACACACATATATGTAAGTACATATATACACACAGACAAACAAAACTACATATACAGAGAGAAACAGCTGATATAGTCTCATTAGCGTGCCATTTTTCCTATGGTAAGCAGAATATAAAGGCAGAACAATTTCCTCAACCTGTGGGTACTAAATTTTCATATAAATAATGTAGTCTGATTATGGGATAAGGCATCATGGAATAGAAACTTTTATGTTGCTGTAGTCTGTAAAACATATTAATAAACATCTCTTGTTCCACATTTCCTCACTTTTCTGGATTTGTGGGATATAGTTTCAAAAACTGCCTTCAATTCCTGACATACTTTTGGTGCTGTCATTTGCAAATATACCATAGCAATAAGCTAACCTGTCTCAGCTTGTGATCAAAGTAACATGGAGTTCAGTTCCAGAAAAGATTGCAAAGAACAGTGTTTTTAATATTATATTCAATCACACATGTAGATACAAACTTTTCTTTTATACCATATTTACTAAGTAAAATTTACCTGACAGAGCATCTTGTGCTTCAAAAAATGTGCTGAGACCTCCTTTCACATAAGCTAGACTCCCCTCATTTTTCTTATTGGCTTGTTTCTTCAAGTTCACAACAGCCATTTTGAGCTGATCAAAACTGAAAAACAACAACAACAACAACAAAGAAGAAAATAAATCATGAAATTCAAACAACAAATAAGGTCACCTAATAAATAAATAGAATGAGTTACTTGGAAAATAGCTACTGCTGCATAAACTGTTAAAGAGAGCAATTACTAACTAGTTCGATTCATGACCATCACTATTTACTCTTTGTCTACTCACTAGGTCAGGCTACCCAGGAATTTCTTAAGTCTGGTGTTGAACGCTTCCAGGTATGGCACAACCACAACTCCCATGGACAGCCTGTGCTAGTTCCTCCCCAACCTCTGAGTGAAGAATTTTTTCTCTTAAGTTATGTTCCTAGATTCATTATAAAAGCACCATGACAAAGAAGCTCAGAAATGCAAACACATGATTTTCACCCTTAAGAAGTCTTTTATTCTACCCACAGGACAAACCCATCTCCCTAATACAAAAGCATCAAATGGAAAATCTACACCATATCACTGGGTGCAGAAGGAAACAATAAAATAAGGAAACTAAGATACACAGCAATTCCACCAGTAGCCTTTATACATCTTAAACTGTGGTACAAGAAGATATATTGTAAGCAAAAACAAAACAGAACTTTAGATCAGGCAGTAAAGAAGGCTATCACCACCTGTTGGGAGATTAAAAAAAAAATAAAACCCAAACCCCGGTGAACTTTATTTTTTTATACCAACGACGTCACAACATTTTTGCTGTATTTCCTGTTTCCGTCTGCTGGTCAGAAACCACATTACTCAATGACTGGATTAGTCTACTTGGGCATACAAGAAGTACTTAACAGCAGCTTTTTCAAACTAAAAAAGATCCGTATGGTATCCTTTCTAAGCACTATTTCTGATGATCTAATTGTACGTCTAAATAGTTTATTTACATTTGCCAGGCTGTTGCTGTGGGGGGAAAAAAAAAGATGCTATTTTGATTACTTAAAAAGAATTTCCTTAAAGGAAAAAACATACATAAGCTAACCAAAACATTGGTGCACCACACATTTAGCATTTCCAGTACCTGAGGTTACATAGAGGACAAGAACTAAATCTTTCCTCTGTATTTCCTGTACAACAGCACAAATTATACAGGGCAGATGATTCTGAATTAATAGCAACAGAATGTTTCTAAAATTAGACAACATGAAGTGGGGAAAAAAACCTGTTTCTTAAAATAGAATTACAGTTAGACTCAAAACATGATTAGATTTATCTTATCCTTTGAATCATTCTTCTATTTAATACGTTTCCAAACTTTCTGAATTTTCAATACTAAAATTTTAAGTTTCCTAAAGTAATATGAATCTTATTATTTTACTAGACTGAGGTCACCATGACTTAAAAGCTGATGATATTCAATGACAAATTGAAAGGTGTTTGTTCTTTTTTTCCCCCCAAGAAAGATTAACAATTTACACCAATACTCAAAAACAAAGCAAAACAACACACAGAAAAAAACAAACAAACAATCAAACAGAATCACAGAATTATCAAGGTTGGAAAAGACCTAGAAGATCATCTAGTCCAACCACAACATTGAAAATATTCCTTAAGAGGAAGTTTCAGGTTTACATGACAATGGACTTTAAAGCATTGATCCATTGGAATAGTACATGGTAAAATGGTACCATACAAGGTAATGTATCAATTCATAGTACTGATGATCCGCAAAATCAGTGTTTCTGCTGACACCTTCTCATATTAGAGATACGAACATTACATTATATCGCTTTTTATATTCTATGGTAATAAGAATCAGTTTACTTTTTTAATCAGTATCCTTAAAGGTAGATTAATCACATATGACATGCACAGGTCAAATCAGATCTCAGCTTCCAGTGGTGGTGACTCTACAGCTTTCAAAGTTCCCTGCTTCTCTGGTTTAAGCCATCTACTATTGTTTTAATCTTCATCTAACCTTGCTGTTCTATTCTTAGTAAACCAGGAACAACCGATATCCACTTTAGAACTCTCTACATCTCTACATTTCAGAACAGCATTTTGTAGTAATTTTATTACCTTTCTAACAGCACTTAATACATTCAAGCTATATATGCACAGATATTTACATTATTCTGTTCTTGTGGATCTACTTTCAAGTTTCTCGAACAGAACCCCAGGGCAACCCCATTTTACTCCAGTAATGTTCTTGTCTAAATCTATGTGTGGATTTAGAGCTCCCCTTATTTGTTTCCCAGACCGTAAACACGTAAAGCCACTTGAAGCTGGGCACTTTCAGTTGGTTTTGACTTTCCTACAGCTCTCTCAGTTCCATCACAGGGCCATACATGTTGCAGTATGATCTCTGTACCTTCAGTTATCTGCAAGCTGCTATCACAGTTCCCTGACATTTCTAATTTGAAGTTTTTGTCACAAACTGCAAGCCTGCTGGCAAAAAATGCTTCCACTTACTTCAGTGTTTCAGATGAATCCCATTTCTCACTGACAGCCTTTATTCATCAATAGAAAGTCCATGGCTACGGAAGTATCAGAAGTGAAAACTAGTTCTACAGCCAGCTGTGAACCTACAGGATGCATCCACTACTACTCAACCTATCTACACTTCACCTGTAGATCAAAGAAAATATCTGGGCCCCCATGTTTTTCATCTTTGTACCCAGAGCTTTGCCATCGCTTTGTCCTTCATCTCCCTGTATCTGTCCTACGTCTCTCTTGGCACTGTTACAGCTGCCCAAATAAATGAGCAACACAAGGGCAAAGTTTACAGCAAACTTCTTAAAAACACATCAGAAGTTGATTGTTCTTTCTTACTTTGTTTTCTGAGACTTTTAAAAACCTAGCAGTTTCCCAAAAAGTAATTTTGTTGTGTTAAGTACAATTTTAAAATATCCTTCTTTTAGTTTCTTATTTCAAATGATGCCATCTTTGTGTGCTTATTAGGCAGCAATGATCTCTCACTGTTTTGACTCCTTCATCTACCATAAATTGTGAGTAAATAAAATTATTTCCCAGGTATATCAATGGATATATTTTTGAGCTCTTAGACCAAACCAAAACATAGTCTTTCCCCCTTGCAAAAACAAAACAAAACACCAGACCATCTGGTCTTATAATTACACAATGAAATAAATTCACAAAATGGTACTTCCCTTCAGATTGCTAATCAGAATGCCCAATGGAAAGCAAAAATCGTCCTCTAGTGAAAATGGCTTCAAGCATTATCTGAACACCAGCAAACAGTAGTTTCATAACTCACACAAGCGGAAATATACATGTAAGATACCCTGTGTAAGCACACATTACTGTGTACAAGATATAATAAAGAAGAACTGTCAAGATTTTTAAGATTTACACACAAGATTTACTCAGCTGTCTCTAATGCAGCATTTTCCATAGGAGTTAACTCAAAGCTGATGGATATCATAATCAGTTTTACTCTTAGTCTGTTCAGTATCCTCATCCTGAGCCTACAGTCACAAGCTAGCATCTGGAGTTTCCACTCAAACCCATGTTACTTAATTTCTTTGTTCATAAAAGTATTTAGCTTGAAGCAAGGCAACCACCATTTCACAAAGAAAAAAAATCAGGCCACAAATCAGGTCTGGTTAAAACTGACATTGCCATCCTGATCACACGGAGCAAAATGACCCTGTTGATTCCAGTCTATAGCCATACAGAAATACCACAGACAACAGAGATTACAGGTATGTTAATTTAATGTCAATAGCCAACAACACGTCTACTATACACGGCAATCTACTTGATGTTATTAAAGCAATTATTCATATAATAGCAACAAACCTTGTTGTTGAATGATTCTCAATCAGGTACCACGCAGCAGAGAAGTTTTCACTAGTGAAATCAGCACTCATCCCAGGGAACAGCGTCTCTAAATCTTTTTGAGGAAATCGGCCTCTGAAAAATGAATGTTCATTTCTTCAGTAGCATGCATTATTATAATTTGTTTAAAGTTTTAAAGGCTGTATAAGACAGCAGCACGTGTTCCAATGAAATGTAAACATAAACTTGCAATTCACAAATAATAATAAATCTGGTATTTCAGACATATTTATGACTAGGAAAGAAAAGACTGAAATCTAAACTAAGTAAAACCACTTCGATCATTTTGATTTTGCTGTTATGCATATGAAAAAAATAGTATTGTCTATACAATATATTTTTAAAGAAAAAGAACTGCTGCATTCAGAAAACAGGACAAACTCACTATAATACTACTAATATCCAAACACAGGACCATTATTGCTGAATATACTTTAAGTCAACTTTACCCTTTAAAAATCGAAATACCTATACCAAATAGAGCAAATCAGAATATTCTCTATAATCTATGAATTAGTATCTATCTAACATGACAGGACATCATCAGGTTGACTGCTAGCAAGGGATCTTGCACCATGCCTGTCTAGAGGCCAATCAATTTAGAGCAGGAATCCATCTGTTTTTTATTCAGTCTTACAACACAGATACATAGCCTATGAGCCAACTGCTTGTGAAAGCAGATTCTCCGCAATGTTAATTTTCAAATTACAAGTAGTTTTGAAGATACTCACTTAGAAAATGTAATTCATTTGTTTTAAGTCAGTAGAATAAAAAAACAAAAAACAAAAAACAAAAAACAAACAAACAAAAAAAAAACGTTAAATCACTTGTGATAAGAACACAACAATATTTTTCTTAGTCCAGACACACACACTTACCCAGCAAGTGTAATTAATTCACCAAGTGTATTAATTCCACCAAGCACACCTAATGTATCACCAAATGCACTTATCACTCTTTACCACCATTTATATCCAATTTTCAGAAATGAATTTTGCCAAAGTACTTTAAAGATTTGTTATTTCATTTTCAGATCACTCAGTCAATAAAATCCCTCTCTGATGCTCACATGCTAGGTGAACTCTGCTACTCAAAGTACTTTAGACAAAAATGCAAAGCTGCAGTATCTTGCATGCAAGATCAAACCCGGGGGATGGGAGTCAAACCAGAGTCTGCTATTGGAAATTGCATTAAATGTGCACAAGAAACTACTTACATGGACAGAAAAGCGGTGATTTGCTAGAAAGCTATTTTTTTCTGTATCCTAAACGTGTAAGAGGATGGCTAAAGTTGCTTTTACTACCAAAAAAAAACCCAGCAATTTAAATGAAGCAAATCTAAATGCAAGCATGGCAAAAAGTACAATTATACAGAAATAGAAGTTGTTTTCTCCAAGTTTCTATTCATATCTAAATGATCATTAGCATGTGCAGGTTCAAACAACCACATACATAATGACATAGTACAGAAGTCATTCATCAGTAACACCTGATTAGAACAAGGGTATGAAACAATACTTTTCCAGAATGAGAAGAATACATCAATTTAAAAGCAAGGAAAAGTGATGACAGATAAAAGAAGCAGAGAGATAGCGAAAACACTGTGAGAAACAAATACAGCATTTAACAACAAAGATCCCAACATTACTCTAAGCTCAATGAAAATAGTACAATAATGCAATATAAAAAAATAATAATTAGTAGAGAGATTCAAGATTACCAATGACCTTGAATTTCACAAATGCCTGTTAGGAGCAGAAAATGTTCCTTGAAAGATATTTGAAGGCAGTATCTTATTTTTCAAAGTATTCAAAAGTGCAGAAGAATTTACAGGACAGTATTTCACATATGAAGACACATGCCATCCATGTCCAACAATCCTATTATATTAAACGCATATATAATTGTGTCTTTCTGGTATGATTTTTTCATGCTAAAATTAAATCAAATCAAAGTAACAACAACAGAAAGCACTTCTGGTTACCTTGAATGAGACTACGAGCATTTTATAAACAACATATAAGTGCAGGGAACACAATACAGAACTATGGTTTCCTTCTTATTTTTCAGAACTTCAATATATTTCCTCAGAAGCCAACAGAAACAGATACAACACAGAAGGTATACACGCTCAACAAATATACCTTCAGTAAACACTACTATTGCTGCAAGATTCTAAGACATATGCATGACAATTTAAGCTTATGCATGAGTTATGTAATTCCTAGAAAAAACATAAACACACAGAGATAAAGACCAATTATTTAGCTAGGGATGTAATAAATTCCTGCAAATGAGTTTTGCCCACAGACTGTGTGACAGAAACAAAGTTTTTTTTCAGTTCAGTGTTTGACTGCATTGAAAAGTTATTGGGAGCTTTTTTCCAACAGATGTATTTGTGTAGAGCCATAAATTAGCAATGCGTTTATGGCCGCTTTTATCTGTGTGGACATTTTTTAGAGACAGTCACAACAGAGTAGAAACATGAACATGCATGTGTGTGGTAGGTTAACAATACATTATACTCTATGGTGTAGTACACTTATTTTTCATCATAAATTCTACAAGTGGTTTTTCCACTAATAGATACGGGTAGCTTGAACTGACTTGGTACAGCTGTCTTTGCAACAAGCTGCTCCCTAGAAAGTTCAATCTAAAAGTGACTGTATTTCTCAAACGTCAGGCCATATGGACCTAAAAAGAGGTTGACTAGACAGACACAAGTTTGTTTCATTAACTTCCATTAGTAAATTAAATAAATAAGTCCTTAGACATTGTTCTCATGAAAACTTGCTTAACATTCCCTTATAAACAAGCACATATGTGACTTGAGAAGTATTTCTGTTTTACTCATTTTGACATCATAGGCTGAGCATGAACTAGTAGGAAAAGTTGAGATCACGCTAGCACACAGTGAGATTGTCAATTCCCGTTCTGTTGAATTGCTAGTTCTAGAGAAGTCAACTCAGGAAACAACAGTTTTTAATCCTTCATCACTGATCAAAAAGCAGTCACCACAAAAGTAGCTGGGAACCAGAAAAGGAACCCAGAAAGAATTAAAGGAAAAGAAGTGTTAAGTTTGACATAGATTCTGCTGAAAGGGTAAAGTCAGAAATGCATAAAGGTAAACTGAATTTTTATACTTTCTGCTAGGCAGGCTATTTTACTTGCTGCAAAACCAGATCTTATACTAAAATTCTGGCTAATGTTTTAAAGAAGTCTTATTCATTCCTCAGAACTATCCGGCTGTAACTTAAAACACAAAGCAATTAAAGTTTTACATACTGTTTATGTTCATGAGATAACCATAATAAAAATAAATTTGGTTTCAAGCTGCTGTATACTTTCACATTCCTCAAACATTTTGACTACCTCTAGAACAGTCATGCAGTACTCTGATGGTCCTTGCTTCCACATAAAGGACACACATATCTGCTTTGGATTCAAAACTCATTGGGTACAATCAATTTCCTTTGGTTACATCTGCCCAGAAATACTCCATCATCCCAAACTTTGGTTCTGTATAGTCCTTAAAAATCTTACTACAGAACTTCCATACTTAAAGAACATTTAGATACTCCGGAGGCTTCAGATCAGCTTTGATCTCCATAGGTAAATCACATCCCTCAATCAATCACAATTTAGTATTGGAGAAAATTCTTGAGTCACAGGAAGAGAAAACAACAGATACAAAAAAACAGGGCTCTTGACTATGAATGCAACTTACTAAGTTGTGACTCCTATAAAGATTATTTTGCTTCCATAGTTTCAGTGTGTTTCTTAGCATACAACGTACACCAAAAGGCAGGTCCAAAAACAGGACACAATGACTAAAAGGTAACTTGAAACTCAATTCCACAGGAGTTTATAGGTCAAAAGGAGCAACTTCAAATAAACAGAGATTTTGAATAGCAACCAGTGTAAACAACTCAACCTAGAGCTACTCTACACTCCCTCTCTGTCTGGTACCAGTCTCCTAGAAGCATGCTTTGTACCAGCTGTGTTAATCCTGCATGCAAGAAGACCAGCATAAGGGACACTGGAGTAGACTAAACAAGACAAATCAAAAGGTATTAACAAAGATACCTCCAACAGCAAAGACATGGATGTGCTCTGACAATTATTCTCTGGTAGTGCTGGGTTTATCAGCAATACGACAACCATATCTGAGAAATGGCAGAATGTGGTAAAATTTATTAAGAGATCAATATGCAGATACCTAAAACTGATTATCAGCCTTACAAGTAGTAAACATTACTATTATTTTAACAACATAAAAACAGGACACACATTCTGCATCTGTCTCCTACAAGTTTCCTTGGGTGCCACTATGATAAGAGTTTCCACAAGTCTATCATACCCAAGAATGAAATTCCACACAAGTCATTTAAAAATAAACTCGTTACCACGGGCTCCACAAAGCCTCTTCCTATCTCATATTAGCAAGACGATGTTTACCATTAGGTGGCAGCGTAAGATCGTCTCTTCCCTTTGCCAGATGAACTGTTTTGGAAGCTGGCGTGGGAAGAGGGAAGCATCTGTATTGAGTGGGTGGATATAGAAGTATGTGGAATGTACTTAACATGTCAGCATTTGCTTTCATGTTCGAGATGTATCCACCATAATGACCTCTGCTACATGCAAAACAACAAACAATACTCAAAATTTTTCAAACTACTGCAGTTACTGCTTTGTAGAAAGGGGTCTAACAGCGTATGTAGAAGACGCAGGGAATCTCTCACATAATGAACTTACGTGAGGGGGTGAAAGTGTATGCGACACATCTGAGCAAGCAGTTCATTCACAAATCTTGGGCAAATTTAAGTTTTTCATCAACTGATTTTACTCAAGAGCTCTTTTGAAACGTGTCTGACATACTTTCTTCCCCAGAACTGTTCAAAATCCAGGACACAGCCTACCATTCTGTTCTTGTAACCATTCCAAAGGGCGAGAACCAGTCCAAGTACTGCAACATCACAGTTACTGTTAGTATTTTCATGCCAACTTTCCACACTTCTCAGATTGAGGTCAGTTCACCGAACACTCTTTCTCTTCCTGAAAGCTATTCAAGTCTCTTGTAAAGACTTCTGGCTACATCTCTGTAACACCACAGCCAGGAATAATCCTTGAGGCGGAGAGTGGCACGGACTTGCTTTGCACTTAAAGCCAGATGATGATAGAAAACTAAGGCTCTAAATCCTTATACCATCCAGAAAAGTAATAAACTAGAACTCAAATGTTCAACGTTTCAAATATCTGCTTTATAACGTGAAGGAAGTACTTGATAGCAAGGAAACAAAATCCACTAAGTGACAGCACTGTAACAAAACCACATTGAACTTGCAAAACAACCTTTAGAACTAAGCACGTCTGCATTAACAGTAAAATAATCTCAAAGGACATGTGATGTACCTCTTTCCAGACTGCCTTTTCTCTATCATCTGCTGATGACTGACAATCACTTTCTGCAAGGTTAACTAATCTCTCTACTTGAAGGCCACCGACTTCCTGCCATTTCTTCAGTGTGCTACTCTCTAGCTTATTCCTCATTTTCTCACGTTTATTCTCACTCCGTTTTTCTCCCTAGTCCTTCCTTTAAAATCCTGTGGTGTTTTTGTTTTTTTGCCGTATCTTTGTGGGGTTTTTTGTTTTTGTTTTCGTTATTATTATTATAAACTGCATTTGCACTACCAATGCACAGCACTCCTTTTCTTAGCAGCCATGAGGCTGCAAGGCACAGGATTTGAAATTTCACCAAATCAGACCAATATTAAATGTGTCAACTCCAAAATTCAAATACATCCTAATTCATACACATTAAAAATGGCTTAAAGAAGCTAAAAGTACTAACAAAGGAGAATGCTATGGAAGCTAGTCTCCTTGTACATACAATTCTTCTTAGGCTAATTTTAAAACATCCCAATATTTCAACTTTCTTTTTTATTTCTTTTTTTAAACATTTCTAATAATAAATCATTCCCTTGCCTAGTAATGGTTAATACCAATAGCCTGCTTATCTACTCCCTTTCTTAGTTTATAATTGCCCATTTCTCCACCACTGTGGAAAATCTCTCTACTCACCCATCCTTCAAGTACTTGAAAACATGTTTAACTAAACAATACAGTATTAAAGATTATTTTATAAAAGCAAAAATCATTTTGCTCCAATTTTTGAAGAAAATTATGAAAAATTTCCCGCTGGGGGAGGCATTTAAAATTCCACAGTAAACAATCCATCTATAGTCACAGCTTTAAACATCGTGCAGTCACCCACAGCACATGGGTAGCCCTGACATTCCATGTCTTTTACCATCTTTTTCTCCTCCCCATGACTTCTCCTTCTCAGTCCCTCCACACAACTACTTGCAATACATCCCTCAAACTGGTCATTTTCAACAGCAGTGCTTGCCATAATCTTCCTGTTTCACCTCCACTGAATGTGGAGGTCAGTAGACCAAGAACTTAAACTTGATGTTCTGCTTCCCCATTCTCCCCATGTCAAAAAAAAGTTTTCATTTCCTACCTGTTTTTCTGACTACTTTTTAATTTCTTTTTCACACAAAATGTGAGGTTTCATTAACATGCTTATCAATAATGCTTCCAGATAAATCCCTTAAAATAAGATATTATTAGTTTCCTACTTAACAACCATCAAACAAATGACTCCAAACTAACCCTAAATTGGTCCTGTTCATGTTTCTGAAAGACAATTCTTAACCTATCAAATTTACACTACCATGACTGTAAGAAGTATTAATTTTGGTTCCACATTTGAGTACCACATTAAACATTTTCTTAAAATGAGAACAAGCTAAAAGTAACTGCACCATAGCCAATGCATTTAATGAAAGAATTCTTGTGAGAAACACAAGAGGGCTGATGCAGCTGAACTGATTATCTTGACTTAAATCTCAGATAAATTTTGGAAAAGCTATTACAGGGTTCAACAAAGAATTAAAGCAGAGAAAAATAGCTTTAACGTCAGTCACAAACATTTCATACAATGTTTGAAAACACATGATACAGGCTTTAAGATTAAGCGCTTCAGTGAATAAGTAACCAGACACAGTTAATATATTGCCATTTAAAAGGAAACTTGCTACTGTCTGACTGATTAACAACTTAACGTTAAGTGATGCCAACAGAATAAATCAGATGGACTAAGGAACTACCTAATTTAAACAACAACAATAAAAAGCCAACAAATCAAATAGTGGAGAAGAAAACAGTGGAAAAGAAAACCTGAGAAAATCTACAGATAAAAGTTTTACTACAGGGCACGTTTCTTTTTCCATCAGTATTTGCTTCATCTGCTAACTTTATCACCGATGGTTTTTATTAACAACCAGTAAAAATATTAAGTAAAGAAAGATTTTGTCATCAGGACTCTGAAGACAAGCTTGTCAAGGAAGGTGCAAACAGGAATGCTGGTAATGTTAAAAGATATAGGTAACAGAAAGGGATCTGGGTCATCACTGCAGAATGAGCAGCCACGTCAGTAGCAAAAGTAGCAATTTAGCTAACAAGAGCCTCCTGGCTAGTTCACACTGTAACATATTAAAAAAATAATAATTGTTATTTTATATCCTGAATTTACAAAAAGGCAATGAAGGGTGCAGCAGACATGGGAAGTCTTCTGGAAGGATAACAGGGTCGGAAAACAAAACATGAAAGAAGTGTCTGTACGAAATTACACCAAGAGGCTGGTGAATAATGCTCGAAACAGAAAACAACATCAGCTTATTTTAAAAATATGACTTAGTATTTTCAAAAGAAAAATACCTATTTTAAGTAGGAAGGAAATGAGCAACCAGAGTCTGGAAGCTGACGACAGATCCACTAGGAATCCCGTACAAATTTCATGAACAAAAGTAATAAAAAAAACCAAAATTTTCAACAAAACAAAGTAACAGTGGACACAGAGGCTACTCTCCTTTGTGATGTCCTCAAATTAAGACTGGATATCTTCTGAGAAAACAGTAAAATAAACACAAAATAAACACATTGAACTCATACAGAAATAAGTGAAGTTTAAAATATAGAGATGGTAAGACTTTGGACCAAACATTCATACATTTACACGTATTTCAGAACCACTACAAGTCCCATCATGTTTTGTCAGAAGGACTCAAATCTGTAACTAATAGGGTTTCAAAAGAGCAGTAATTCAGGTAGTATACAAGACTGGAGACAGCTGAGTTCTGTTACTAATAATATAATAGAAGACGTTGTCTATTGCGTTAAATACTCAGAGAAACTGAATAAAATTCCAAACAACTATTAAGAGATACTGACAAACCTCAGATATCAGAAACCATACCAGGAATTTCTAATTACAGAAGCATACAATTACATTACCCCACCACTGTGGAAGAGGAATTATTCTGAAATCGTTAGCATTCTCCACCGTCTGAGAAAATGGATCAATGAAATTGCACAAGCACTCATCATAAATAGACTATTTAGAAGAAGAGACTCCAGAGTCTAATTTTAAATTGCATTTATTTTTGGTAGATTTGCTATCTTGATCAAGATAAATACTAACTCTGTTGACATTTCTAGGAGTTGGTCAGGTTTGGAGCTCTACCAGCATCTCTTTTAAAACTCTATCGTCCTGTTTATCAATTATCAGAACGTTTCTATTTCAGAAAAGGAGTCAAACTCCACCATACTCATGAGCAAAAGTAAAAAACTCTGCGGGTTGGAAAGCAGTATTAATAACTCAATAAAATAAACTAGTTGATGTGGTATAATAAATCACATTTTACTGTACAATTTTTAGCAACAGAAAGCAATCTAAACATTCTTAAAAGCCCCATTAAACTCAGATGCTCAGATGCTCCAGTAAGCATTCCATAACCACAATGTATAAATCCAAAGCTTACGTTATTTACCAGTGTTCAAAATATAAGCATCAGTGGAGTTCAATACATCAGGCTTTTAGATCTACAGTTTTTTATCTACAGATCTAATTAATGATCCAAAAAAGGATTGTGAAGCAGGAGAGACCGTAAACCAAGAACTCTTCTGAGTTCCAAATACTATGCCATCTGCTAGTGCACATGTATTTTTAAATCTTTTCCTGCCCCGTAAACTACTAAAACTTTCCTGAAGACATATATAGAGAGAAACACTAAAAAAGTGGATTAAAGGCATTTGGTACTCACTTGTCTATCTCAATACCAAGTGGATTAGCTGGACGTAGGGACAAAGGGGGAATCCCTTTGTTTCTATCAGTGCGCATGTCGTAATAGTTCATTTCATCCACCCAGACAGCAGACTGATCCAAGATACCTAGAGAAAACAAAGCACAAATCCTTAAAAAAACAAGGACTGTCAAGCACTATCGAATTCTAACATACTGAACTAATTTGAAAGATCCTGATAAATATAAAATAGATGCCTAGGTAATATGTTGGAAGTTGCATTGCAAAACAACCTGGATACAATTAAGCTGAATTGTTTTATTTTAGCTGTTAAAAAGGTATTAATAATAGCTGGGCCTCAAACATTACCTCTGAGAGAATGTACAGGTCCATATAAATGAAGAGCATTTTCCTAAAAATGATGCCCACCACCAAAAATTTCACCATTAATATCTGCTCTTATTACACCTTTCTAGTGGCCAGCTCCTAGTTCAGCTTAAAAGAAATGATCAGTCATCAATAAGGTGCTCCGAAATAAACTTTTCTAAAGGTTATTAAGGCTGGATTGTTGGATTACAGATACAGTTCCTAGACTGCTTGGTAGCATAACTTTAATGGTTAAACATCACAAGAAAAATAATACTTGAGACCTTGGAGGGTGGTTTGAATTACAAATCAGAAATGACACTAAAGATTCATCTTTTTTCTTTTCAAGACCAACTGTCAGCTCAGAATTTAGATGTGTTTATAATTTGAATTTACAAAAATGGCTCTGAAAGTAATGCCTCCTATTCTATGATGCTGGCCCACAACATCAGAGTCAGATGCTAATGGCATGGCAGCAGAGCATGAACCTTCTCACCAAAATTCCATTATATTTTGTTGTAGTCTGACAAATGGCAGCAGAGGGGCAGTCCAACAGAATGGAAGTGCGTATGAAACAATGGTGCGCCAATGAATTCCAACAGATGGTAAAAATGGCACCCGCTGACATTCATCAACGCTTGCTGAATGTTTATCAAGACTGTACAGTGGATGAGAGCAAAGAAAAGCCTGGGCAGTGAGTTTCAGAAGAAGCAACAGCCATGTTCCAGGTGGCCATGTACTGCTGTCATACCAAGAAATGAAGAGTACCTTGATTAACTCAGCTGCACAAATTGGCAGATTATGACCAGGGAACTCTGTACAGAAGCAAGCACTGTCTTCAATGTCTTGGAAACAATGGTGACAACACTGGAATATTATAAATATTTCTGTATTTCCTGTCACCCAGGCAAATGATCAACTCAGACCATTACATCACAATGCTGACTAAGATAAAAGGCTCAAACTTCAGAGTAAGGTCAAAGAAGACAGTCTTTCTCTTACAACACAATAATACCAAGCTCCATACCAGTTTGAAGACCACATTGGAGCACACTACCAATGCTGGCTGGACTGTCCTACCACACCCACCATATAGCCCAGACTTGGCACCTTCTTTTGGTGCTTTGTTCAGGTCACTGAATGATGGACTACACTGGCAACATCTTCCTAGCAGTGACTCTGTCATAGCAGCTGTAAAATAGAGAGTCAACTATGCTGGTGCAGAGTTGGCTAGCACAGCATGGAGACTCTTGTTCATCACTATGCAAAAAAACATAGGTATGGTGGTGACTACGTTGAAAAACAGTGTTTTGTAGCTGGAAATTTGCTCTATCAAATAGTGCTATTGTATTTTTTGTATCTGTTGTGGTTTCTGTGGAAATAAACGGAGTATTATTTTCAGAGCAACCTATGTATCTAGTAAATTATAAAGTAGCATGAATAATTACTGGATCTGTTATGAATTTCCTGAAAATTTTACAAATGTAGTGCTTCTAGATAACAAATAAAAAGGGACACTTTTCATTAGTCCTCAAGGATTTTATTGGGATACTGAGGAAGGACTGATTTCACAAATATCATGAATTCATTCCTGCATTTTTACGTTTTAATGCTTTTTCTGGACAACCGAGGATTGTCTTGATGTGGACCCTTTTTAAACATACAATTTATTTATACAGGCATTCAATTATATTTTTGTCTAGCAAACAAAACAGATGAGAGTTTGAACAAGAGAAGTACCTATTTTTTCCGGTTTCAGCAGCTTGAAGGAAACAGTTGAAGTTCCTCTACCTCCAGATTTTGTAGTGACAATAATGTCTCCTTTGTCATTTTTAGCCTGTCCGACTCGACACACAATTTTACTAGCAGACATCCATTCAGCAGTGAGCAGACAGTTATGCCCACATATTGTTAAACCTAGAAGGGAGGAAAAAAAAAACCCAAACAAATTACAAAATTCAACCTATTATGAATAAAAATATCTTCTGAAATTCTGTAAGGCAAAAATGTTTATGATGCTTCATGTATTTTAGACACACACATAAGGATCCTTCTCCAGTGCCTTACATGCACCTACAGTTTAAGAGTTGTGAATACATCTTTCAGATATTCCCCATAAGACTTCAGTCCTAGTGTCTTAGTGCCACATGAGACTGTGCTAACTTAAAGCTTATTTTAATCTCTTCCATCAGTTACGAAGCTACTGCAACTCAATAATATCCTCTATCAGCAAGACACTAAAGAAATGCTGTCCAGCAGTGCACAATATAATACTGTAGAAAGTTTGCTCTGTGTGACTTGGCCCAGCAAAAAACAAAAAACAACTGCTAAATATTCACACACAAAAAAAAACAACCCACAAAACCAACAATGTTCATTCAAGTTTATTTAATGACACTTTGGCAGAAACAGAAGAGGATACTGGTTTTATAAGAAAAAAAATGCTCCTTGACAATTATTCTGTCCTCATTTCTTCTGTACAAAAATCTATGATTCTGCTGAATAGACTGCTGTTGTTGCATGAATATCAAAGAACAGTCATCTGACATTCATTTTCTCCTCTATACTTTCTCATAATTGAAGTAAAAATGATTCTTTCTGAAAGAAAAAAAATACATTTTGTCCACAAAACTCTCTCACAAAGATTAGGGCATATTAAGGTAAGTCAAGCTTAAGTGTCAATGTTTAATTTTGTTAGTGTTTAGCATTTAATAACAGTCTTAACAATTAAGAGTCAATGTACACTTTAATATGAGTTCAGGTTTCGTGGGGCTTCATATCTCATGCGGTCAGACAAATCAGACCAATTGATAAACCAATCCCATCAGTTGGTCAGACCAGGACTCTGGATCATGTAATAGATGGAGTTTTTTCCTCAGATCTTCAACAAGCTTCACATGTCCAACTTGACCTTCCTTATCCTGAAGAAGTAGGAAGCTCTTAAGATCTAGAATAGCGATACTAACAGGTCCCTAATAGACTTACTTTGTAGAACGACTTCATTACTGTCTTCTTAAATAACACCCTTACCATACATCTAAAATGACAAGACCATACTAGCATGCTGGCTGTACTAGAATATGTTAGTTAGGCATAGCAGTTCTTTCCCTGTTGGCTTGGCTTCTGTTTTGAATTTCTAGAAAGCTATGACCAATTTAACAAATACTTTCAGACAGAAAAGGATCAGCGTATGTGGCTCAGTACCAAAGCTTCACACTTACTTTTTCTAACAATTTAAACCTCTGACATTACACAGCAGACAAATTTGGCAGCTTTCATGATTTTGTCAGACATTAAAATGCCCTACTCCCTGCCAAAATCTATTTTGAAAACAAAACCCAAAAAATAAAAACAGAAAGGCCCTGAATCTTATTACAACTGAAGGCAATTTTACTTGAGCAAGGGCATGAGATACATTCCTTATACATGCCTGAAAGGAGGTGAGGGAGGAAAAAAACAAACAAGCAAACCAAGTCTTCTAAATCAAATACAATTTTGTTTGCTCTCCATTTGCAACATTTTAACCAGGCTAGAACATTTATTTTCTTGAAAGATGCTGGGGAAAAAAAACCACATATTTGCGGTGCACGGCTTTTAACCCTAAACTAAAATTATTCAATCTTTCTGTTTTGTGTTAAACTTCTCTCTGATTGGGAAAAACACTGCAACAGAAATTAAGACTAACTGATAGCCTGAACCATTCATAAAGACAGACTTTCACCCTAGAGTTTAAAAAAAGCCTGAATTCTTGATATTAACATATTCATTTGAGTATAATCTAAGCTTCAGCAATCTGGTAGAGTAGAAGCTTTCAATAACAATTCTGAAGATGCTTGTAGCAATTACTTCCCAGTCGCTGGAGGTTCTTAAAGCTCACAAGAGAACATCACATGATCTGACTTCTTAAATGGAGGAAAACTACGTTTATCTGCATCTCAAAAATGCAAACTAAAGTCTCAGCTTCTTATATACTTCACTAAATACAGCTGCTGAAACAAAGGCATTAGGGCAGAGATTCTCTGGCAGTAAAAATAAAAACTTCCTCCTCAAAACAGAGACAACTTCTCCTTAAAAAAACCCCTATTTTGATCCGCTGTAAGGTAAGAGGATATTTGAGAACGCAATACTAGAGGTCTCGCTTTTGTAAAGTATCTTGGAGAGCCCCTCTACCTATTTCAATAAACAGAAACAAGTAATTCTCATGAGATTTTACAATTTTGGCTAAGCTTATAAATCTACTATTCTACAACGTCTTCAAAAACACAACTGCAAATGTCTTAAAAGTCAAACTAATCTTCAAGAGCATAAATGCCGTGTGAATCTCCCTGATTTGATGCTTTGTACTGGGAGCTACAGAGTTGCAAATAAAATGTTTATGTAGTTTCAAAGATACAAATAGATTACAAGAAGGCTCTCCCTTAAATGAAACCAAAAGCCATATTCTATTACGTGGTACTCCATGTATCTAAAAAAAATAAAAAATAAAATAGCTTATTGCTTTTTGTTTTACTTTAATGTATCTCAAGTAGCAGACTATAAATGTTATAAAACCCTCACTCAAAGTTGCTTAAATCGCATGCCTACAAAGACTCACTTTTGCAAGTATTTCCATCCAAGTCACAGGGACTATTTACATGCCTAATGTAACTATGAAACCTTAATGCGTCTGGGGCTTTAGTCACTTAATGGAAAAGGTGATATTCAAACGAACTAAGTGGAAAAAAAACATTACAGATCATTTTTTACTATTACCTTAAAACATGAGATTAGCAGCAGCTATGTTGCAGAGTTACTCCAAAAACAAAGGAACAAACAAACCATTAGCAGTCAGTCAGCTATAATACTGAGAAACAGTTCAGGAAATGCCTTCCTTACAAGAACCTACATGAAGATCACTTACATAAAGACCATACCAATAAACTGATGGGGTTATTGAGATACATTAACCACACAGTTGCGCAGGAATATACTCAAAAAGTGATGGTGTTATGGGTTAGTATGTCTCAATAAACATTCATACAGGGTACCACAACCCTATCTAGCCGCTCAGGAAAATAATAACTCTTCTCTACAAGAGGCAGCAAACTGAAACTAGGGGGAAAAACTGTAGAATCTCATGCTTGGCCATAAGGTTCACTGTGGTGGCCAAAAATGGAATTTGGGAATCTTGGTTTACTGCCATGAAGTGAGGCATTGGTTCTAGCAAAGCCAAACAAAATTCCAGTGGACTTCAGAGGAGCCATGATTCCTCAACAAATTGTCTCTAGCATGAATACCAAAGTACACATACGTTTAAATTAGGAAAAAAAAAAAAAAAACAAGAAAAAAAAAACAACAGGAAATTCCAGTAGTTATAGTTACCTTGGATTTGGATTTCCAAAAGATTTTACTAAGTCCTTCTCTAAAGGACTAAGAATATTAAGCAGCCATTGGATATGACTCAAATACATAAATGGCTTGTTAAAAGACAGAAGCAAGGCTGCAGTAAATGGTATGTTTTCACTGAAGAAAATTTCCACATGGCATGTGCTAGAAACTCTGCTGTTCAATATACTCATAAATGACAAGTTAAAGAGGTTACAACGTTTGCTGATGATATTAATTCATTCAGAACATAAAGACAGTAAAAGCTGAACAAAATGCAGAACAGATCTTATGAGACTGAGTGGTGCTATAAAACAGCCACTGAAATTCAACGAACAAAGAGATGCACACAGGCAAAAGCAATCTTACATTCACAGATGGCAGGCCCTAAACTGACTGCTATACATCACGCATTAAAGCACGGGACTACAGTAAGCAGATCAGTGAAAAACATCAACTTGATGTTTAATCTTAATTATATGGCAAACAATTATAAGAAAGAAAATTAGCATACAGTATTATATAAAAAGTACATTCACATCCTGTATACTGCATGTATCCAAGATGATGTTCCCCTATCTCAAGATATTAGTAATAAAACCAATTCGCTGAATAACAACAGGGAGGGTCACACACATGCAGAAAAGTTAAATTTGCCTGTACTTCTCATCCTTGAGAACTGTCAACAGAAGGTAATGGTCATCAAGATCTACACAGAAGAATCACAGAGAAGACTGATCACTCTTCCAGTGTAAGAACAATGACAATTCAAATGAAGTTACCATGTTAAAATCAAAACAGTGAAGGTTCCTTACACAGTGTGTAGTTCAATTGTTTAATCCACTTTGTCACAGACTGTTGTAGTGTAAAAGACAACTAGTACAACTACCTCGAGGAACAGTAATACTCGGGGACCTTCACCATATAGTGAAAACATCTCTGATAGAAAGTCTCAATGCCTGGGAAAGTAGCAAAGGAGTGTACCTTTCTATTCTTCTGTTCTCTTCTCGTATACTCCCACAGGCACTCATTAAGTTTTCAGTACAGGATGCTGAGTTAGGCCAAGGGGCCATTTAACAACGTATGGTTATTCTGATTTGCTGGACATTGTGGAGCATCCCTGAGTTTGTGGAGTGCATAGATGTGAAAGGGCATTTCTCATAACATGCAATAGATTTTACCATATTATTTGCAATGAAAAATACAGTTGTAATCAAATCCTAAACATACCACTCTGCGGTCTCCAAAGTTGTACATTTATTTTCAGCTTACCTATGAGGTCTGTTGGCCCAGTTCCCAAATTTTCTCCTCGAATTGTCACTTTTGTCCATGAGATGCCCTCATTGGGAGAGATGCCAGTCACAAGTGGGGGCTGGCGTGCTCGAGACATGATGTCCACTTAGTTACTACAAACTAAGTCACTTGTACCTATTGAACAAGAAACAATCATTTAAAAACACTCAGATTACGTAAAAGTTATTTTAAAAGCCTTTTAAAATGACAGAAAAAGATCTGCATATGTGATACACCATTCTCAAAGCTCTTTCTGCCACAGTTATCAAACTATAAAGAATATCTACACCTTTTTTGCAGTTCCATTTTTTATGGTAGACATGGCCCTACTTCTGAATTGAAAAGAAAATGTAGATTCAGAAAAACAAACAAACAAACCCTAAACCACCAAAACACTGAATATAATCCAAATCACACCAAAAATTCTCACTCTTCTATTATAAAGTTATCAATTGCATTTCTCAGAAGGTTCAGAATTGCTAAATAACAGGCTACAGACATATATATGAATTACTTCCCCATCAAGAACTGACTGCCTGGCACAAACAGTTCCATGGGGAGGAAATCCCAACACTGATTTGTATTAAACATTAAGATTTTGATAAACTGAGAAAAGAAAAGCATTACTTACGAACACTACACTAGCAGAAAACAGCAATAAAACAAATCACATCCCAAAAGATAAACATTAAGGTACATAATATTATAATAGTTTCTTTAAAAAAAGCATTTCCCCAAAGAGCATTCAATTGAATCAGAAACACAAGTATGGCACCTGCGTCACACAGCCTACAATGAATCTGATTAGGAATTCCTATTGCTCATTAGCAGTTTCCTCCGTGCATCTACAAGAAGCAGGAACAAGGAGGAAGCTCTCATGGTTAAGAGTAATCAAATACTGCCCCCTGCACAGAAACCTGCCTCTATCTACACCACAGATGCATAGCAGATGACTTATAATAAAACTTTACTGTTTAAACTTCCCAATTTCTCAACTTTAGAGCCAATGCTCACACCTGAAATCAGAGCAAAACGTGAAGTGAACGCAAGAAGTGCTACACAATGCGCTAAAATATTCAAGTTCCAGATAGAACTGTTAGCTTTAGAGAAATATTTGAGACTACTGATGAAGAGCATGCAATCAACAAGAGATGAAGACTCAGTTTGGAATAAACACACACGTAAAAACATGCAGTCTGTGAGCCATGCCCAGTAGATAAATGATTATCTGTTAAGAGCCCACAATTAATGAACAAAATATACCTCCAGAACCAAAGCTTTTTGATTTGAACATCTGAAGTCCCAAGATTGAAAATGGCATTGTATTTTTAGTTTAACATTAATTTCTCAGGTTCCTCCAAGTAACAAATGGATGAAAAAGGAATTCAACAATTTAGTCTCGTGGATTCTTATATAAGCTGCTACGTAAAATGCTGGAATGTTTCATATCTCTAACATGGGGCTACAGAAATCAGTAGAGATTGGCTACAACCTCATTGCTGGAGCAACATGGAAGGAGAGGAGGACAATATCAGCAAACTATGAAGAATCAGTTGTCAGTAATCTCCAGACACAGTAGAAAAGGTTGTGCTCTGGCAGGCAGTCCTCTCTCTCCTGCTCTGGTAAGTCCTGCTTATGTTTCATTCTCTATTTTTCAGAGGCAGGCAGTCCCTGCCTCACTTCAAAACCAAGGCCAGGTCCAAGTCCTGCAGCTGAATTATTTCCTGCCCTTATCCTACCAATCTTCCCTCTGACTTCTTGCGCACAATGTCAACAGGAGAGGACAAGAGGGGTTAATACCCCAGTGCTCCCTCTGAATCCTGACACCTTGATAACTCCTTTTCCTTACTCCCATCCTACTTTTGTTCATATAGTTCATCTGAACTACTCTTGATCTACTTCCTTGCTGAAAATGATAAACTCAGTGAGCTGTCAGTATTCCTAATCTTGGAGCTGCACAGCATGCCAAACTGTTGTCTCACACATACTGGACTCAAAGCCCTCTTTGCTACATCAGCAAAGCATCATCTAACAAAACAACAGGCAGCACAACAGAAACAGTCTTCCCAAACATAATCCTACCTGCAACATTCAGAAACTGAAAACATAGGGGAAGTTTAGTTTACTCCTATGCAATTAGAAAGTGCACAGGCACAGAAGATCTGATCTTTCAGTATATCATGTTTCCTCTGGAGTCACATGCAAAGTTGATACTGGAAAACAACCAAGTGTATAACCTTAATAGAAGGAGGAGAGTAAACTCCACGTACCCCTCTACATCTTATCTACATTGCCTTTGCAGCTTTCTTCATATATCCTCAGTAGATCTCTAAGACACACAACAGATGCAAAGAGCAGGGCTACCCATTCTGTTATCTTCCATAGAAAGCAGCATACATTGAGATACCAGTATCGTGATGTAAAATAACTTTTATTTTCCAGGAATAGTTTGGAAAAATCTATATAGGATATTAATCAGCAACACAGGTATAAAAAACAAAACAAAAAAACAACTACACACAACCAACATCTACAAGAACTAAGAGGTAACATGGAGGGAAAACTCTTGAGGAAGATGAGCAAACTAGAAGCCATTTGGGTATTTTTTGGTTGATTCTCACCCAGTGTCATGGTTCCCTTGCACTGTAGCTACTGCTTCTTTCAAAATACCTAGGCATAACAGATAATTGGCTTGCATCACTATCAAAACTCAAAAGTAATATTACAACGCATCTCTCTGGATTTCAGAAATTGGCACTGTATCTCTCCTCATGGTAGGCTGAATAAATGCAATAAAAATGCTGAGCCTCCTGAAGTCTAACATTTCTTCTAAATTATTTCCATACTTATTGCAGAATTGTTTCAAAATACCTCACTTGGATGAGAAGACCACAGTAAATCTGAACACATTACAAGAGCACTACAGCACTGAGATGCTCTATTATTTGATTTCACTTTTTATTTTATTTTTTAAATAGCAATTGGTTTCATTTCTTTCAAAGAGTAAATGATGAAACATTACGGAATCTGTCCTTGAAACAGAAATCAAACAAAAGCTTCAGTCTTCATTTATAATATGTTCCCCTCCTTTTGAGGCACATGGCAATATGCAATACGACTAAATTGTTCACTGGGAAGCATAGCCTGCCTAGTCTTGTGATCCAAAAGAGATTTTCTATTTTAGTGTATTTTATTAATCTTTAGGGCAAAGCTGAAAAAATAATTATTTTTAGTTTCATTAAGAAACTGAAGTTTCATTTTCTCATTTTCATTAAGCCTAAGTAAGAATGATAACTGCAATTCTACAATCACCCTATAGAGAAATCTTTTTTTGTAGAATACATGTATTCTACTTAAAACTTAAAAACAGACATCAGCTTTCTTACTCAAAGAACTTACTCAATCTGGTTTGTATACAGAGCAGGGAAGACTGCACAAAAACTGTTTTCTCTATGAGAAACTCTCAGAAGATGCATTTATCAAAGAAGTGTTAACAAGAATACTTTTTTGCAATGCACTGTTGTTTTACACTAACAGAAGTCCCTTTTCCCTCATCACTCCCCTCTCATCTTTCTAAAACTTCATTTCCTCACAATATCTCCTCAAAAGTTTAACATGGATGACATCTGTTTGGCTGCTCCCATGATCTTGCCCATATTATTCAGCCATAACTCTTGTTATGAAGTGGAAGGAGTTAGAAAGCCTCTGCGAAGACCACCTACTACCAAACCATCTTGAAAAAATGCCTTTCATAAACATCATCTTCATCTTTACATGAGCTTCTCAAATAAACTGTCCTCTCGGCAGAGGTTTAGCTCAATAAATAAATAAATAAATAAAAATCCAGACTGCTCTGAACACTACAGGCTTGCTAAGGATGGGACATTGTCGCTCTTTATCCTTAGAAAAGCCACTTTTAAAAACAAACAGTAAAGAAATGAAATATCATCCACCGTAAGGAAAAACACAAGTCTAGACGCTTTTCTGAAAACTCCAGTTCGTTTAAAACAGGAATTCTTAAACAGGTTTCCGCACTAAACTCTCAAGGAAAAGCAGAGATGACACGGAAAGAGAAAGGACACCACCAACACCCACCACAACTGTTCTGTAACATCGAGCACTGCTTACTGTTCTTGAAGCAATACCAAAATACAATATAAGTGAAAAACAGAAATTCAGGGTTTAGGGATACCAAACTGGCCTGTATGTTCAAATCACAAAGTAAAACTACAAGCACGACAAAGGCAGAGAACTTCAGAAGATGCGTGGTGACAAGATGCAGGTAATAAATTTCACCAACAAAAGAATTAGCAGTTGAGAGGTGCCAGAAAGGCGTTCCTGGCTTCTAAATAAAGAAAGTGAGCTGGTTCCAGTGACTGAAAATTCACTTAAGTAAAATTTTCAGTAGCACTTTGTCACAAATACTAAACTTAAAAGATGCTCTGGAAGGAAGACAGAACCAAGGTCAACGCAAATGTCACAGTCATCTACCAAAGGGAAACTAAGTTGTCAAGGAGGGATGAAAGATGAAGCCTATGTCACAGCTCTGAGAAAGTCTAAACTATACGCAAGGTGCAAATGACATGCACATATAATTAAACCCTTCAGCTATCGAGTACCTCTTTGTGCTCAGTCACATATGATACTTGTGACTGAATAGCATTTTAAATGCTTTGACACAGGTACAGTTGGAATGGCCACAGCACCTTCCCTGTTCAAATCACAGTATGCTTTCAACATTGTTTGCTTATCAAACAAACAAATCCCAGTATGTCAGGTACTCCTACCATGCTAAAACTGCAGCACTGACTGCTTTCTGAATGAACAGATTTATGAAATAGATGATTTTAACCAATCAGTAAATGCTCGGATTCCAGAATGTAGGTGATGGCCTTTGCACCTTAAACTACACGTGTGTGTGCTTCTACCAAATATCCAGGTATTTGCTTTCACTAGGAAACCCAGTGGGTGCCCTGAGTACAACACCGTACGACAGCATCAGTGAAGGAACATGGCAAATGACCCTAAGAAGGAACGACAAAGCAAAAAGTTTTCTATGTTTGCATTCAAAACCATTACAAAATGACAAAAAAACATTATTGCAACCTTTTCTGTGCTTTATCTTCCCAACAGTATAAATTCAGACAGACAATCTACATAAACTAAGATTTAAAAGCATCCAAAAAGCAGCACTGTGAAAATAACTGACATTTATTAACCCCTCTGGAGATCTTCAGTGCCCTAGAATTTCCACAGCCTTCAACACTGCATTAATAATACAAAGTCCATTCCTGCAAGCTTGCCAGGAAAGACTGGGAAGTGAATAAGCTAAACAATGCTGGAATTCCAAGTGATATTAAGAATCTACGCATGTTTATTTAAATAATAAAAGAAGACTTGTCAATTTAAACAAGAAATGCTCACAAATCTTACATTTCGAGGGGAAAGAAAAACCCTCTTCAAAACAAAACTAAGCTACTTATAATGAAAAGATGAACAAATGGGGGGGGGGGGGGGGGGGGGAACGGGCAATTTAATCGTCACAGAGAAAACAACAAAGCCTCATTTGTCTTGGTCTGTCATATCCAGCATGTTGATTCAAGCCAATATTAACACTGACAAATACGTTAACCTACAGGACAACATCACACGCCAAAATCAATTCTGATTTGGGAAGATGAGCATGTTTTGAGACTATGAAGAAGACAGAGTATTAAAAGACATTATATCCTCTTATTTTCAGAGGGCTACTGAATATTGCAGCCAGTTACAAAGTCCAAGAAGAGACCTCAGTTTGGGGATAGGCAAAGTAATGACTGCAACTGCTTTGCTTTCACAACAGCTCTACCTGTCTATTTCATCAACATCTCCAAGGTCCCACTTTACCTAACCCAGTGAGGTACACCTTCGCGGCAATGTATCTTGACACGCCGAAAGCAAAATAATCACAGCACTCAGCAATGCCATTAACATTGTCGAGTGGCGAAGAATTAAAGGCTGGACCCAAGGCAGATGCTAAGAGAGCGCTGGGTAAAAGAGCTCAGGGCATATTTCAGAGCACACTGCAGCTGCGAGGGATTGACACTGCTAACTGTGGAATCAAGCTCAGGAGAAACTCCGGGCACAGTTCCGGCATCCGAAATAAATTAAAGTAAACAGTGTTGCTCTCTCTCATCCACCCTGTTAGCAGGCTCTCTGTTGAACTGGAGACCACACACCCAGACCACACAGCACCAGCTGAACTCACTCGCACGCAACATCTAGAAGCTGTCACTCTACTGAGGTATGGAGAGGAAAAAGAGGGGGCAGGAGTGCGAGAGAGTGAGTGTGTGAGTGTGTGTGTGTGCACGTGTGTGTGTGTGTGTTTAGAAAAGCTGCCCGCTCTCCCCTCCTATCATTACAGCTGGCTAGGTTTTGTACAGTTGTGAAGGAGGGAAAGAAGGGAGGGATAAAAAAAGACCTATAAACTCACTAAGAAAACATACTGGTCTTGGCCTTTTGTAGTAATGATTTGCATTCCTCTTGCACTAGTTTAGTAGCTGTTGAAGGGCTAACAAAGCATCCATTTAGCATCAATTAACCTTCTATCTATCACATGTCAAAACGAAATCTAGATCCGTAAAAATCCTTTTCACTGCACATATTTAACAACAGCATCATATCAGTTATGACACACAGCATACCTATATCCTGATACACTGCTAACTCAGCAATTGCCATAGGTCATTTATTTGGAGAGGGGAGAGACTCCCCACAAAGAACACTTAACTCAACAAATGAGATTACAATGTCAAAATGCTGAATTTTTCTATAAACACTCCATCCTGAAACGAAGCTTCGCTCATTAGGATCTTACACCGTAAACATCCTGAATTAAATTAACAAGCCTTATATTACAAGGAGTTGTGATCTGTTGCAAAGACATAAGAATACTTCATTCTAAAAATAGGTCAAAAAGAACATTCCCTGTTCATTGCAGGGGAGTTGGACTAGATGACCTTTAGAGGTCCCTTCCAACTCCAAGGATTCCATGATTCTATAAGATAGTTCTAATGGTATAGATGAACAAAGACTTCTATAGCAGTGTGCTTGGAAGGGATTCTTTTGATTTCTTTAGGTTCTGAAAATCATTTTACAGTCAACTTTATCACCTGTTGAAAGACAAAGATTTGAATGAACCACTTGAACATTATTTTACTTACAAAGTTTTCTTTCCCTCCACTCCGCCACCACAAGATCTACTCCATCAAATTCACTCACAAATCTAATTTAACCCACTTATGTGGTCCAACTGCCCATAACCACAGCCACAGTCACCTTTTGTCAAAAATCCATTCACTTAAATGACAATGACCACCACGTGCCACTACTAAACAAAATAAGCAACACTACAATAATCCAAATGTCAATTCTACCCCTATAAAATCAAATTAGGATATTTTCATAGGAGAAAACCATAAAAAATAAAATAAAATCCTATAAGTATCACCTTATGAAATACAACATTTTTCAGACAACTTAGCTTTAAAATTGTGTACCTTCACAATGAAAATAAACAAACTATTCCTCCAACTTATTAAGTAGGCCTACATACTATTTTATGTCAGTTCTCAAATGAATAAACACTTCTGCTGCTACATTATGCGTTACAGCATCTATTCATTACCAAGGCTCAAGGCAAACCAGTTACATTTTCTGAACGTCTGTTCCAGTTGTGCTAAACAGGCTAGAAAAGAGCAGCAGCTTATAAGAAAGTGTAACTCAAGCAAGCCTGAGCACAGATGTTTCTCCCCAGAATTTCTGCTATTTTCATTATAAACTACATTGCAACTCCCCCGAATTTGTGTCATCTACTTGTTAAAAGCTTCTGTATTTATTACATGACACATCACCGTAAGCTAGCAACATTGTGAGGAAAAGCTTTAAACTTACATACATATATATATATATATATATATATATATATATATATATATAAAGCCAACTCAGCTTTACACAAAACCATATCACAGACGGCCATAAATCTCCTGTTCGTGTCTAAATTCTCAAAGCACATGCCTTCCTACATCTGCTTCCACCTCCAAAATCCAGTAAGTTTGCTTCACTTAGAAGTCATTACTCCCCCCCCCCCCCCCCGCCGTCTTATTACATTTAAACCATTCATCCCTTTTTTTCTTCTAGGTTTCTAAAGTTTATCATAGTTTTCTATGTTATTTTAGTTCCATTATTTTGGGGTAAAGAATCTTAATGCCTTCATCATCTCTCTATCTTACGTTACTCACAGGCAGAAATTAGAAATCAATACTGCAAGCATCACAAAACTTCCAAGCACGTTATGCAAATGCACTCAAAAAGATCCAGGAGTTCAAAAAATAAACTAAATAAATCCCAATGGGATGGGATTTATTTTCTTTTTTACAGAGAAAAGAAACAAGACACCGCAGCTTTTTTCTAAGCCCTGTAACTATACACAATATTCTTTATAAAAACACTATATAACCACTGTAATTACACAGTTCGTATGACTGAAGTTTTAACATGCGTTCCCGTAGGTAGGTCTGCCGCGGTAAATTGAACGTTTGCTGTGTGGCTTTTGGGGCAGTTTCTTTTGTTTCAAAACTATTTGGAAGGTGAGGCATGCACTTGTGTTACTGACATCCTTCTACTCCTTATGTTCGCACCCACACATCGCATTCCATACCCCGCTATGGGAAATACACAAGATAGACACCATGGTATCTCTCTGTTCACACAGGCAAACTTGTGCACAGCTCTGTCTGAGAGCCTACATGCACAGGTATTTTTCATATATATTTCAGCCTGCCTCTACCTTACATGTTCCCAACCTTCACTTCCACTTATCTAACTAAAATTCACAACTACTGTTGGGAATTATCTTTTCAGATCAGTGAAGTTGTCTTGTGAGAGACATTGCCTTCCATGCACAAGAAAACATAAGGAAAATACACCTTCTTCCTACATAGTCTCTTAACTGTCTAACATTCAGGTTCCCAGAAAGAATGAAAGCATATATTGTTAAAAACACAGTGGGATCTTAAGAGCCGTCGCACTCTCAGAATTTGAGAATAGAAAATCTGAAGCTGTTGCTTTTTTAATAGAGATTTTAGGATGACCTGAAAAATTCAGTTAGCCTCCAACAAAAAATTTGGCATTCAAAGAGATAATTCTGCTCAGCAAAATCAAAACCTGATAAGGGCTTTGGGATGCACTATGGGAACGTCTGAATACAAGGTACACACTACTTTCAGCACAGCCGCAAAGCGAAAGAAAAAACACAGGATGTAAGCCCAACAACTAACTGAAACATCATTTATATCATTTATATTTATATCATCTGATCCACAGAAACTGTTACACAGGCAGAACTTCCCCTGGCTTCTGTGCAATATACTTAAGGTTTGATTTGAATAGTCAACTGAGAATTTGGTCCGTAGTTCCCTTATGGTCAAGAGGAAAAAACAAAACAACAGCACAACCTATATAGGGCTTTGGGTCTCAGAAATTTTGTTTTTCTTAAAATCCAAACAAATAAGCAAAGAAAGGAAATACAGGCTTTCACAGCCATCCCTGAGTGCAATCGTAGAATTCTGTACTGAAAACACTGATTAATAACTGTTGTCAAAGAAGACTCTCAGTAAAAAAAGCACGAAATAGTTCCAAATTCACATAAAAAGTGCAAATGCCTCCATATATACAAAACATGGGGAAGAGAGGAGGCATTTGATTTAGCTTTGTTTAAAATATGAAATGCTTACCTTACCTTCCCCTAATCAAAATACGCAACAGAACAATCACACAATTAAGCCTCATTTTCAGGCATTTGTCTCATTACTCAGCTTCTGGGAAAGCTGCCTCAGATTCAGTTTTTCAGATCATAAAAATGAGGTTCTCCTTCCTCCTTTCCCCTCCTCCTCCTATTTGGGACACTGGGAGAACAATCGATGGTCCAACTGCTTCTGGGCAGAAACACTGACAGAATACTATTACTTTAAAAATAACTTGGGGGTTAAGGTAAGGATTTTTATTATTATTATTTAATCAGCTTTCATTTTTAAACTGATATTTTTCAAGCTGTAAACACAGATGTTTGTGATCTGTGCAAAAGATGAAGCGCCAACCTGACGTGACTGCCCTATGCGGGCACTACCTACTAACCCCATATCCTACAAGCACCTTTACAAACAGAATTTCCCCATTACCAAGCACCGTTCCCCTCTCTTGGGGAAAGCAAACTGAAAGACAACACTGCCCAATACAGATTTACAGAAGGTAGGTGGTCTAAGACAAAAGGTTAAGCTGAAGAGCAGTGTCTGACTTCCGCTAAAGATATCCGTTCACCTATTTACTGATTCCAGCCCTTCAGCTTGCTTATAAGTACAGCACCAGATGCCACTCATACTGAAAAGCCCCCACGGAAGATAAATTTAGCGTAATATGTGCAATCTTTTGAGCATTATTTACCAGTCCTTCATTCTGAACTAAAGTACTACTGATTTCTTCCATGCAAAACATTCGTGTGCCCTTTTTGCATAATCAAGCTAATGCACAGACATCTGAAATGCATGCAGGTAATAAATATCCACTTGTGCTTCACAGGCTTGCCTTGTTCTGGAGAATAAAAACACAGTTTAATTCATGTATTCTTTCGCTCGGTGGCTGTCAGAGCCTGCATTTTCAAAAGTAACTTCTAAATACACACTTGTGCAATCACGCTTATTCAGGTCTTGCTCTTTTCGCCTCCCTTAAATAGATTCAAAGGGAAAGCAGAAAAGCCCAGATGAAGAGAATCAAAAGTAACACACAACTGATGATTAGTTTCAAGTACAACGCTCAAGACTTTCTGGATTTACAGCCAGCCATATCACACTGACAGAAATTGATTAAGTAGGGTTTAACATAACATATCTCAAGCTTTCATCACTAAAAGAGGTCAGTGGCCTCTGTTTCTTGTCTACCACTTAATGTGCTTCAGTGCAGCTTCACTTTGAGGAGCAGCATCATGAACAGACTATATCAGTGGATGCTTTTTCGTGGGACCTTGGGAAACTACTGGTGAAACACATTTTAACATCTTTAATATCTGTGTGTGGTTTTTTTTTTACCTCAAATGTTCTCAACATGAGGAATCCTACAACTCAAAACACTAAGACCCGAATACCACAGGTCCAAAAATCACTTGGTATTGTTTTCAGTACTGAAGATAAAACATCTTTTCAATAGAGCATCAACAGGCACAGCGTCGAGTATTGTATTCAACAGACATTTCTTCTGTGTTTTTTCCCCCCCTTAAGTTCATGACTAGAACTGAATGGATTTGCCACCGGGTTCTATTAAAAATGTCCATTAACTCAGACTGCTGTTCAGCACCGATTTCTGATAAAGCAAATGCATCACTAAAGGAATTACGGAGTGAAAAAGAAGTTGTAATTTATTGAACTATTGCCATAAAAGCACAAGACAATATCAAGAAAAAGCAAATTTGAGAAGTGCAAAAACATCCGACTGCTTCACCTCTGATAAACACCAAGAAAAGTTCAGTTTTCCATACAGGGAAAAAAACAAACCCAACATGCCACCAGAAGTTAAATTAATGACATTTTCTCTGAAATAAATCACACTAGTGTAATGAAAATCATTGCATCCTGTTTAAAACAACAGAACCCCCAGTTAAGTAAAAACACTGTTGTCCAAGGGTGGGCATAAATCACAAACCCTGTAAACTAAGCGATCCATGGGAAAGAAAGCAGCAGCGGGGCACGCTTTCGGCTGCTCCTTGCTGGGTCAGTGCAAGCTGTGACAGACACTACGGCGATAGGGAGCTAAGAATTACAAAGCTTTTCTTCAGGGGAGCAAAAATAAAGCAAGCAAAGCAGGTTGGATGTAAAAGCGACAAGTTTCAGTTGCAGTTTACAATTAAAAAAAAAAAAAAAAACGAAAGCAAAAAAAGACCTCAGAAACTATTGGGTGTCAGCCCTGCCCAACGGGAGGGGGCTGGAACGGGATGATCATTAAGGTCCCTTCCAAAGGAAGTCATTCAGTGATTCTAACTAGAAGCCTTTCTAATGGTTTGACCACTCTATCAAAAGGAAAAAGAAAACCCTGCTGCAGTGAAATGTCTACAAATCGTAAAGAGGGGGGCGGGAAAAGCATTTACAACCAGAAAACGAGGAAAAACAGCGTGAGATTACAATTTTAAGCTAAATCACGTGGCAGGGGGGTTGAAACTAGATGAACATTATGGTCTTTTTCAACCCAGTCCGTTCTGTGATTCTCTGAATAGGTGTTAACAGCTCAGATTTGACCCGATGTTCTGCCAGACTAGGACGGCTTATTGCTTCGCTGGATGCAAATTCAAAGCGTTTGAGTGTTTTGTGTTAGAAGCTGTTAATCTAAAGGAGCAAACAAGACGCAGAAGGTAGGAAACGCCAAAGAAATAAACAAGAGAGGGGGGAAAAGGCAACAGCTTGGAAGAAGCGCTATTTTGAAAGCCACCAGAACGGGACAGAACAGCAGGGTCCCTTTTGGAAATGCAACCATCCCCACGTCCAGGCTGTTCCCCTCAATCAGAAACCGCGTTGCGGTTCCTCGTTAAGCGAAGTTTTAAGCGCCCGTGCCTCTCCGGGCCTACTTCCTGCACAGCCCCCAGCACACGCGGTACCACCTCACGGTAACCGGCGAGGCCGGTCCCACACGGCGCTACCTGCCCCCTTCCCCCCGCGCGGCACGGAGCCCCGCGGCCCGCAAACAGCCGCCCCGAATCCCTCCCGGGCTGGGGGCGGGGCTTGGAGCGCGACGCACGGCCCGGGGAGCGCCTCGGTCTCCCCCCGGGATGGGGACGGTCTCCGCCCCAGCGCAATGGGGGAGGACCGGGGCTGCCCCGCTGGGAGCCGGCTCCGCAGCGCCCGGCGGAGGAAGGGAGGGGCGGGAGGCCGCTCGCTGTCACTCACCGGCCGCCGCCGCCGCGCTCGTATCCGGCACCTGGAGCAGCGCCGCTCCCGGCAGCGCCTCCGCGTCCGGCGGGCGCAGGCACCGGCAGCCGCCGCCCGAAGACATCGATGGAGTGCGGAGAGATCGAGGAGGGGCGGCCGAGCTGCGGGCCCCGCCTAATGAAGGCACAAGAGGCGGGGTAGACGCTCTCCCTCGGGCTGTGTGTGTGTCCTCGTAGAAGCGGGGAAGTGGAGCAGTAGGAAGCGCTTCTACTGAGATAGTATTAGTGGCAGCATCAACGGTGATCGTAATAAATAATAATAAACTCCAAGCTCGTGTGTTCCCCGAGTGCTGTGTGCAGGCGGAAAACCGCCTCGAGCATCTGCAGCACAGGCTGGTTAGGGGGGCTGCGTGGTGGTGCGCAGAAGAGGAAGGCGCTGTGCCCATGAGTCAGGAGGACAGGTTCCTACTGTCTCCTCTTAGGAGCACTGCTTGCATCCTACAGGCTGCAGGCCCATTGGTGGGGCCTGTAAATGGTCGTCACGCCACTCCTGTATCCGTGGCATGGAGGGTTTGGTGTCGAAATTCCAAGTGTTCATTCTCCTGCAGCCCCTCAGATGCAGGTGTGCTGGCCCTGAGTATGCTTGGGGTTAGCACTGCTCACTCCCTAAAACGCCTGCAATGCCACATGGATTACACTGGGCAACACTGAGGGGTATTCTCACCCATCAGGCTCACTGTTGGGTGGAGGGCAATTGCGGTGTTTTTCATGTCATCTGTACAAAAAGGAGACTAAGTTTTCTTCAGAAATGGAGTGAAGGAAAGCTGTGAAATTCCATTTCTGGGCTCAGTTTTTATTTCCCCAGCAGCCCGACCCCCTGGGCAGTGGCTTTCCGGCACCGCTGCAGGGCTGCACAGAAACAGGACGCAGCTGCTGCAAGAGCTGGCGGTAGGCAGGCAGAACGGGCAGAGCTTGGTCGTGTAAATTCGTGCTGGTTTCCCAGTGAAAATGTGGGGAGGTGTCTTATCAGACCATCTGTCTACACGAGGCACCTCTGAACAGAGGCTCTTCTTCCTTTTGGAAAGGAGGCATCCTTTTTCCCTTTCTGCTGGGATTGTTTGGAGGTTGGTTGCAAAAGCCAAGTGCAAATGAAATCATAATGGAAAGCGGATAAAAAGCAATGAGGGAGAAAACAGAAAGGAGAATCAGTTTCTCAGTTTTGCCAGTCCAGACCTAATGTGAGACATCAGTTGGAAATACCGTTCATAAAACTTCAAAGAACGTAAGTGCATCATGGCAAGAAAATGTCATTTCCCACACGGTTTTTTTTTCCCCAGAGGTGAGAGCTGCACAAGGTATATTCTAGGCTGTAATATCTCAGTGGATGAATATACAGCTCTTTACTGACTCTTCCCTCTAGCTTTAGTTAAATCATCACATGGCATCTGCCTGAGGAACAATGAGAGACTTCAGTGTCATGCTTTTCACTAATTAGCTCCAAAGGTCTTACTGGTGACTGAGCAGTTTTCTGTTAATACCCAGTGCAGAAAGACAGTTCATCCATCCTTCAAGAAAAAGTAGAGGAAAAAAAAAGTGTGACTCTTTGCCACCCATCTGAAGATGTTTTTCCTTCTTGACAACTTGTTTGCATTTTCTCATTAAAAGCCTGTCACCAGTTGTGCCAAATAAAACCACAACTCCGAGAGTTTGGGTTGATATGGAAATCTCCATCCAGCCCTCCACATACCTGGGTGCAGCCCTGCCAGATGCTCTCTGGGAGTAGAGTGCGTGCCCTTAAATCCTGTTGGCTTTAAGAGCTGCACAATGGGAACTGTCTGCCTGGGAGATTTTGCAATAAACAACCCCGAGTTTAGATTTAGATTGAGCAGCAAACTACAGAGTCGGGCTGAATTTTTTGTTGGGGAGTTGACTGCAACTTCAGTTGTCAGCACAAATACCATAAAAGGGTGAATCAATAGCAAGGGGAATCTGAGCTTCAGAAGACACAAGCTCCAGTATCAGCTGAAGTGAGAACAGACTGCAAGATCTTTGTACCTTTGAAAATATCACCTCCCTATCTAAAGTTTTAAACCAGCTGCTTGGCTGCAGTTTTATGCCTATCTTGGTCTTAGGGAACCTGTCAGAACAGCCTAATGGGGCTTAAATCTGCAATAGCAGGAGACTGGAGGGTGGTTGCGTGTGGGTTCATAAGCATATACAAATCCTGCTGTTGCCAAGAGTGGCACCCAGACCTCTTATGATCTGCAGGGGCTCTGGATAATATTGTCAGAGAAGAGCTTCCTGTGTGCAGGAGTTTGTTGAATTTAATGTGGGTGGTTTTCCCAGCTGATGTACAGTGACCATGTGGTAACTATCACCTACCCCTTCAGTGACTCCAGAACAAAGCTGACAATGACTGACTACAGATATAACCCACTGGAGAAAAGAAACACTGCCCCACACATCCTTTTAGAACAAAAGGAGGAAAACTAGCACTGTCAGATACACAATCAAATATATGGCTTATAATATGTATATACCATAGTAGATAATATATATCTGCTGTCATATATAATGCTGCTAATATAAATATATTACTCCATGGAACTCCAGATACCATTAGAGAGATTAATCTGTGCTGTTAAAACTGAGGAAATAAACGACAAGTTGTAATATAATGACCTGGTAAATAGTAAGTATCGTTCCTCAGAGAGGTCACGCAAGTAATTGCTCATTCATGCCTTTTTCTAATCCATTTATGCAGATTTGACAGTGATCTGTAAACAATACATCTCTCTACAAAGTTGGGTAAACAGATATGAAAGCCAGGAGAGATTATTATGATAATCTTGTCTAACCTGAATATGGAAAGCTGTAGGATTTCCTCCAGCCATTCCCACACCAAGCTCTTTGTGCAATTGTTTCTTAGAAAGACTTCATTTTATTTCAGAGAGTTTGTGAAATCGTGAATGCATTGCTGCCCCTATGAAGATTTCTCAGTGGTCACCACACTACCCTAATGTGAAAAATAACTGATAGAAACATGCATTCAGTTTGAAAAGGTAAATTCATCTAGCTGCAGCATCTGTCCATTGCAAGACTGCTTCTTGTTAACAGAATTATTTTCTTTTGAAGATGTCTGTAAAACACAGCACCTTTACTCCTTCACCTGACCTTGATGAATTGTATGGATTAAACTTTTTGATTCTACTCTGTCTAATCACCTTTCAAGGATTTTTCTCATTTCCGACTCCTGGCAAGCTTGTAGCTATCACCCTTCTGTTTTGGCACGTGGGCATCACAACTAGGCCTCTCCCTACTTCTCTTTGAGTTTGTGAGGTGAATATAACCAGGAGAATCTAAAGAAGAGAAGAAAGCTAAGAAGCATAAGGCTGATACTGACTGTAATAAAACACCTTTTCAGTCCTGTTATGTGCCCCAAGACAGGAACATCCATTCCTCCCTAATAACTATTTTTTCAGTCTTTTTCTCAAAGACTTCCCAGTACGGTGCTTTTACCAACTCTTCAGGCAACGTTTCCCAGTGTTTCAATACTCATGTTGATAGAGGCCATTTTTTCAGCATGTACTCCTCACTGTTCCTTGCTGCATTTTTATCCTGCTAGCGAGAGTTCTGTCTTCACTGGGCAGCCTTTTGCACATTTTAAGGCTCTATCTCCTTTGTATTGTTTCACTCATTAAGCAAAGTAGTGCTGTTAGAAACCTGGTGTTCTTGTTTTCTGGCACTCAATGCCACTGAGTGCAATGTCCCGTACCAGTCATCTTTCTGGTGAAAAACATATTAAGAAAGATAAACTCCAATTGCAATCACACTGTGGGTTATCAGAGCAAAATAATTGCTTGGCCTATTTTGCGTTCTCTCTTCCTTCTCCTACACCCTCATATGGCATTTGCCTTTTTACAGCAGCATAACAGTGTTGACTCGTGTCTAGCCTGTGATTCACTCTGTTTTTTCTATGGAACTGTAATCCTGTTTACTTTTCCCCTTCCTGTATCCGGGGAACTGGTGACTCCATGTCTGATTTTCTACACTTGCACCTTTTGCATACGATCTTTTCTGTTGCACTTTTTTTCCTTAAAAAACTCTCCAGTTTGTCAAAATCACCCTGAATTCGAATTCTGTTCTCTAATACACCTTTAGCTGTTGTCTTCTTCCTGTCCTCTTTACATCCACGTTCCATATATTGTCAGATAATTAGTAAGCAGTGAGTAGTGTCAGATTCAGGACAGAACCTTAAAGAACCTCTCTCAGTGTATTTTTATGTTTTGATATTGGGCCATTTTGCTATCACTTCACCAGTCATTCTTCTAATCCTATGGGATTTTCACTCTGAACCATATTGCCTTTGCTTATTCTTGAGGAACATTGCCGAAAGCTTTTCTAAAATGAAGATATGTGAATTTTTACTACTTCTATCCTTTGTGCAATAGCTATTACCTTACTGTAAAATGAGATCAGATTGATCTAACAGAATTTGTTCTTGACAGATTCATGTTGGTTGTTATTCATTTTCTTTGAATACTTGCAGAGGTTTTGCTTGATCATTTTCACAAAGTGAAGCTACCTGACCTGTAAATTACCATCTCTTTTTTTTTCCTGTGTACTTAACTTCAACTGATTGAAATCAAGAGGGCTGCTTCCATGCCTATGATAGGTGTCTTCTGAACCAGAGATCATAGATATAAACCAGCAGCAGTCCCAACCTTGTTCACTGGAATAAATCTATGATCCTTGCTTTCTTCACCTCACTGCTTCTGCTTCTCTTCATTTTCTTGATCTGTCAATGGAACGTATCTACAGATGTTGGCTTCTAGCAGTTCTCACTGATTTTGCAAAAAACTTCATAGAGATGTTTCAACGTCCAAGCAGACTTCCCGTGTTGCGCTATGCACCCAAGCCTAGCTGCTTTCTGCTTCCTCCTGAACTGAAAATCACCCAGATATATGTTGTGAAACCAACATCTAGGAAGTGGTCTACCTAAAACTTACACTTTGATTTCTTTCTTTCTTTCTTTTTTTCTTTTTTTCCTATAAATAGATACAGAAATAAGATCTTTGACCTTGGCAGCCTTTTGACCATTATCTAGGAGTTTAAGCCAAAAACTCTCATTATGATGTGAAGTGTATTCATCTTAGCTGAAAGGCAAGAGAGAACAAAACAACGTACCGATCAGTGTTTGCCCCCAGATGATTTCTGGTATGCTTTAAGAGAAACAACATATAAATTAATGCACATGATATTTGGAGTTTTCTTCCAGAACACGTACAGTCAGTTTTTCCACATCAAACAAAAAAAACAGTCTTCTGCACTTTCAACAATTTCCAGCAGTACACAAAATTCTCTCACTGTTTTACTTTCTTGGCTAACACCACCCTAATTCTTGCCTTTCAAGGCTTGTCCAAGGAATCTGTGCACTACTGACCCAGAGGCATTGTTTCTCTAAACAGCACCAATGAAACAAATTATTAATCTACTCTCTGCAGCTAAAAATACCAAATGCTGCATACTACAGCTCTGTCATGGGTGTCACAACTACATTACATCAGTTTTAATAGTTTTTGGAACTGACCTTCATTTACTGTGTGTATTTTAAAATGGTAGATGCAAAAAAAAAAAAGAAGACTGAAACTTTAAACAGCTTAAAATTATGCCGTGTCTCTATTTCAAAGTTAAAATATATCATTCAAAAAACATTTTGCATTTTTTCCCCCTGGAAATTCAGGATAGATTCTGTTCATCTTTTCCACAGGAGCGAACTGTGGTGCGACTGCCATCACTCCCCCGCTTTCAGGAACAAGCAGGGAAAAGCTGTTAATTAGATATTTTTTGGTGGCTTCTGAGATCATGTTGAATGAAGGCAGATGGCTCTCTTGTCCTGCTGCCTGCCCACCCAAGTTTCCCCCACAGGCTCTCATAGCAGTCAGCACGTCCTGATGTGCCCTAGTGAAAGTCAGCAGGAGTAGCAGAGGCCTCATATTTAATAGCTGAGTTGATTTTGACGAAACCCAGTGAGAAACGCTTGTTTCCCACACTTGCCCCATTCACAAGCTCTTGTGACACACCTCTGGAGGGAGGATATGTTGAGCAGCCTAAGATCAGCTTGGGTTTTGCCATTACTACTGCATGCTAGCCAGAGTGCCTATTGATTTGCAATTTCATGCACATGTGCAATGTCTTGCGGGCACATGGCTTTATTTTGCAAGCACTCTGGAGCCAGATCCATTTTGTCCAATATGTAGTATAATGGGGACTGTTTTTTGACAGCTGATACAGAACAATAAATAAACAAAGGCTGATTACACATTAGGCATATCACATACACACACACTTGGCAAAACCACATTTATTGTAAAGGAAACGATATGGGCTTTTTTTGTATGTATTTAATGACATAAACAAACATTCCATCTATTTCAAAACCCCTTCTTGGCTGTAATTTTCTTCTTCCTAAGCTTCCTTATCTCTCTTCTTTTCTCTTTTCTTCCCCCCACCCTCCTGAACTCTCACTGTTCCATGGTGAAAAAAAGGGAGGGAAAAAGAAATAATAGATTTCATTTTACATCAATTAGATACAATCATGAAGTTTCTTCTAGGGACAAACGGTTAGCATTAAAATGTGGTTTTTAATCCGTGCTCTAAATGTGTGATGAAAGGTACCAGATCCGATAGCTTAACAGAAAACCATTAAATACGTGAAAATTATTTGATTTTAATGAACCACAGTTCTAGTTTTTAATGTTTCTTATTGCCACTTATTCTTAGATTCAGAAGACTATCAGAAGTAAATGCACATGAGAGAGGTGTTTAGCTTTGCCTTCAGATCTACAGCAATTTCCACAGAAATTTCTGAAAAGAATACTGGGTAGTGTTTAAAAACATAGTGGCTTAAATTTATATTGTTAAATCTGTATTTAGTCCCGAAATGTGCTGAGGACTCTGGCTGTGATCCAAGAGAGCACTTACGCTTTCCCATTAACTTTAAAACACGTTCAGGTTTATTATTCACTTTACCAAAGGAACTGAACTCTAATACTTAAACTAAGCATGCACTTCAGTGATCTGGTGGGCTGAACCTTATTTAACCCTCTATGCCCATTTTGCCCACTATTCAGACCCTGATTCACTTTATTCACAGTGGTACTAGTGATACTTGTGAAATTACTGGGCTACAGATTTCAAGGCTGTTTCTTCAGAAGGTCCAAGTGCCTACCAGACACAATTTTAGAACCTACTGAGATGCATATTTCAAAGCATATGTAATAGTCAATGTCTGAATGTTGTTACAACAAATATATTTATTTTCTGTTTGTTATTATAATTGTATTTTGCACATCCAAATCCAACATTTGAGCAATATTTACCTGCTTCTGAAAGCTTGATGAAAGTTCCATTGCAGTGGATGAGAGTTGCTTTTCTGTATGTGGGAGGAATAGGACAATAAGTAGCAGACCCTGTAGCAAAGAATACTCAAGTCAGACAGGAGGAAGAACAATAACAGTAGGAACAATGTTATACTTGGATGAATTGTTTAGGAAATAAACTGAATCTCATTCACTGGAAGCCTCAAGGAACTATCTAAATAAGCATCTACCAGAAATGATGCCATTCCTGGTTCTACAGTCATCCTTCTTTACATAGCCACTATGCACTAGGCAAGTTCAAAAGATGCCTTAGTGCCCCTGTGCAACTATTAATTGTAGTGAGACTCATACCAAGCTCTTACTGTCTACTGCCTAGTCTTTTATGTTGATATCTTTGCATTTTCCTTACATAGGAAACATGTCATGATTTAGTTATGAGCGAACAGCTGTACTAGACAAATTTACAAGAAAAAATGTATTTATTTTTTGCAAGTGTTTCTAGCAACAGAAAAAGGTGACACGTGAAAACAGTGGCTAGAAACATTTCCATTAGAGCAATTTCTCAAAGCTATAAGCTGCAGTTAAAGCCAACATCAGTCAGAATTTAACAGACATTTTGGCTTTTTTTTTTTTTTTTTTTTTTTTAAGGGACACTTGTAGAAACAAAGAAAATATAAATTAAAAGGTTAGAAAGAAAAACCAAGACTAGAAAGAAGGGTTAGTACAGTGGTGATCATTTGTGAATGTGATAGTCAGTAGCTTGTTACTTTTCAGGTCTGTAAGAGTCCTTGCAGCAAATCTGCCAGCTCTCTCCAGCTCATAACCACCATGCCCCAACATCCCCCAAAGCTGCCTCTACTACCTCTAAAGGAACAAGCCTAGATCTTCTAAATCTTCTAAAACAAGTGATGCTCTGGTGATCATACAACATACATTTACTTTGTGGACAACAAATGCACTTTTAAAAGTGACCATTGTGCCTGCCAAGCATTCTTGGCCATCCCACGCAATGCCTTCATTCTGCTAATGCCAAAGTGATAGGATAGCTGCATCTTCAACAAGGGGGCAGAAATGCTCAGCAGAGAGAAGGATGGGGGGAGTGCTCATATCCTATTGAAACCCCCTTTTTGGTCACTGCTTACATTTGCAAGGCAAAATTAGCCAGGTGTAAATATAAAGAGTTAGTAGCACTGCACATTTGCGCATGCCAAACACATTTGGATAGGTTGCTGCTCTACACATAGCTTGGGGCATTTTATTTTATTTTTTTAACTTCCAAAATCAACCTTTTCTCTGGGAAATGTGCAGGGAGGAAGTTTGGAAATAATGCTGGAATGAGCTGGAGAGGTTCACTTATTTTGGTGTTTTATTTGATTACAAGAAAATGTTTGGTGATCACTTGACTAAAAAATCTCCCAGTTTCAGTGGCAGATGAATCTCCAGTGTGGTATCCTGCAAACTCAGAAAGAGGTACAGGCATTTCCTTTGTTTTAAGTTTTATTTCCTCTTGGCCTCCAGTTTCATCTCCATTATAAAATATCCATAAATTCAAATAATCTGGCAATCTTAAAGCTACGTGCCTTCAGGTAAGAACTAAGCCTACCTTCAATTTATTCTTCTTCCAAATAATTCCTGGGATACAAATCAGTATCCTAATGACAAATGTATCACGACACATTTCTGTATGCCTGCATTCCAGGGATCGAAGTATGATTCTCAAAAATGACAATAGTTCTAGCTAGAATATTGAAAGAATGAAACCAAACATAGTGTTCATTAATGTTGACATGCTTGCATCAGTCTTTAGGGTTTTTTTTTAACCCTTCTCCAAACAAACAAACAAATATATATATATATATATTTAAAAAGCAGTAAAGCAAAATAATGATGTAGGTCTGCAGTTTTGAGGAGGGATTCAGAAAGATTTGTACCCAAGTGTGTTCGCCTATGAGCACAAAGGCAGGGATGATGCAGTGACCCCGGCTGTTGTAAGATTGTGTTCCTGCAGGAATGTGGGGAGACACAGGGCTAGGGCTACCCTTAGATGCAAGCAGAGATGGAATTTGCCTAGAGAGAGCAAGGGGGCTCCTTCTTCCCCACCTTTCACACACATCGTGTAGGGATTGAACTCTGCAAGACTTGCAAAGAATACACGTTATATTATCTTTTCATTTCCACAGCATCTGTGCATTTAAACTTTCGTGACTCACTGTGTCTGCGTGTGATTGTCTTGTACATGTATTTAAGTTGCTGCTCTTACCTCTGATCTTGAGAGACAAAAGCAACACTGAATTCTTTTTCCATTATGTGTTTTTACAAAAGAACTACTGTAAAAATTAATCAAAGGTATGCTGGTTTTTATTGTTATTTTTTTAATTTGGGGGGGTGGGGGGGAGTTGCTTTTCCTCATATTGCAGTGATTTTGAAATTGAAACGTTGCACTGCTGAGAAAGTGCCATGAAAATATAACCCACTACATTCCATGAAAATAAATAAGCAAGGCCACCCAAATTTTCAATTAGTGCTAGTGCAGTATGCAGGAAATGGCTCGGGAACCGTCAAAGGCAGCCTTAGGCTGGGTCGTGGATACGCAACAGTGACAGGAAGGTTGGAGGCAGGAATACAGGCTCAGTGTGAAGATGGCTCCTCTCCAAGGAAAACGGCATGCTAATAGGTTAATACTGATTTCCTGAAACATACAGCCTGGGTATTACATGCTGGAATTTACATTCTGACAAAGGCAATCGCGGAGCCTCGAGACTTTGCTTTTTTGGTGATGAAATAACACTAGAAAGTTCAAGCTGCATTATATATTTCATGTTTTAAGCTTATTAAACATTCAAAGTACAAACTGTGCACATATTTTTAAGCCACCTGAAATAGCAACAGCCTCACAAGTTTGGAAAGCTGGTATGAGAAAAACTATTTTCCAACAGGTCAGGTTTGTCAAGAGTGATGCCATCAACAGATACTGACCGGGGTTGAGATAGGCCACTTTCAGAGTAGATCTGCCCCAGATTCAGAAATATTGCCCAGTCAAACAGATGTGCACAAGAACAGAAATAAGACATGTTCTTTTAGCACAGCCTTTACAGACAAAGAGGTATTTTGAAGATACCTAAGGACCGAGTCAAAAGTTGGACAAAGCACCTCAGAAACTTTTCAAGCTAAAAAGTAGGAAAGCAGAAAACACAGCCCTTTCGGCAAGTCAGAGGAAGAGCCACTGTAGATGGCAGAAGAAACTGCACTAAACCTTAATTCTGAAAGCACTTGCAGGAAACAAAAGAAAATAGAAAGGAGAAGAAACTGATCAGGAGAGAAAGCCCTGTCTAGCTAAAGTATCCAGCCAGTCTTTCTTGACCTGGGGGGTAAGAAGCTGCAGAGCGTCCTCATGGAAAGGGATCTGTGGGCTCTTCCTGACAGCAAGATGAATCTGAGCCAGCAGTGTGCCCTGGCAGCTCAGAATACATCATCTGACAGGGATGCGTTTTGCACCTCTTCTAGAGGAAGTCATTTTAAATAAGCTTTGGAAATAATTTTCATCAGCACAGAATATTTGAAGTTCCGAGTACCTTACCTGCTTTTGAACTTCTTTAGCTTAAAGTCAATAATCGTGTCACTCGCCTGTGAAAGAGCAATTAACAGAGCAAGGAAGGAAGTGGAGGGAATTTGGGGGGGCTTTAATTTGTTTTCACACATCATGGTACATTTTTTGGTCATAGGCGATAATTATTAAATCAAATGGAATTTGCCCAGTGGTATTTCACATGACACCACTGCCAATCACTGCAAAGCAAACAAACTCTTCAGATGGTGAAGGGAAAGTTTACTCATCTGTCCTCTGGTGAGCTGCCTGCTGTGAACTCTGAATGGCACATCTGATATTGCTGAAGTGATCCATGGGCAGCTGAGTGGAGCATGTACCAACTCAGGGCAGTGTTTTCCAGTTTAGAGGACTCTGAACAAAAGAACTTGGACATGTGGGTACAGCTGGGTATGCACTCGATCACTGTCCAGAATCAAGATGGCTTTCTGAATCAAGGCCATATCTTTTATGAAAAGGTACTTCTTTGTAGGAACAGAGAGCCTCATTTCCTTTCCACGTGAACACTTGATCCATGATAAATGTTTATAATGTTCCCCTTCACCAAGTTTCTTAACTGCCGAAGAATAAATATTTAAAGAATCACAAATACTCTAATCAAAACCACGTAAGATGCTACAAGAGTGTTCCCTATTGTATGAAAAAACAAAGGAGCTGAAGCTTGCAGAAAACTTCATTTTCCTGGTTTGAAAGCTGATCTACTGTACGATACAGTATGTATTATCTTTGTGCAATATTTTTAAAGCAATGCCTTAAATGCCATTGGCTTAATTCTTACCATATTACTATAACAAAACTATGGAAACCCTGCAGAAGACTGATGGAGAAGAGTTTTGGGGGTCTCATCTGAGGACTGAGTGCTTTGGCTTCTATTCAGTGGAGTCTTGGGGATTAGACCTGTGTTTAAGATTAAGGACATACCTAAGTGCCTCGCTGGATGGCAGCCAGAATGTTCAGCATCTCATAGGACTGAGCCCTTTGCTGGCAGGCCGAAAAGACTTTCAGTACTGAACAAATTCTTTAGCTGGAGTTAAAGTTATTGTCAAAATAAAAAGGCACGTTTCCCAATTGCAGTCTGTAAATAACACCTGTATACTTAACCCCAGAAGCAGTGGGTCACCTAATGGAAACTGCTCACAGATTTTTGAAGTATAACTGTGCACATAGAGTTGAGCAACAAGACTCTTGCTTTTGTCACTAGTGTTAAAACCCTCACTGAATGGAAGAAAATGGGAGTATTGCCATTTTCCTCCCTTATTACATGACACAGCCAGGTGTGGTGCCTCCTCCTACCTCTAAGTTTGACTTTAATATTAAATTAAATGTCAATTCCATGTGGCTAGTGATCAGATTATCCAATAATGCCTGCTTAAAGAAAAAAGTGGAAATAATGTTATTTTAATGCAACTGATGCTTTCTGAACTTTAATCAAATGGCACAGAAGGATGAAATTAGCCAGACACAAAAATACAGCAATTCAAAGGTGATTTGAACACCTTTGCGTGAGTGAAATTCTTCCTCAAGTTTAAGTCTCCTCCCATTCTTTCTCTCCCTACAATTGCTTGTATCAAATACAATTGAAATAAAGCTTTCCTGCTTTAGAAGAGCATCTATAGGAAACTGAACCATGGTAACTCTTGACTCCCACAGATCAAAGATTGTTTCCTCATTTCCTCTCCGTTGGCATGTACTGGTATGGGAAAAAGCCCTGGGGTATGATCACAGTGAATGGTGAGAGAGCTGCCCCTCTGGGCTTTCCAGAGGCATTTCTGGACTCCCATCACCACCTGTCTGCTTCAGCAGCAGCCACACAGTAGATATACAGACAGCACCTGACCACCACGGCTGCAGCTTTTTGGGCTTTGGCCCTATGCACAAGCCTGAACTGCAATTGCAGCCATGTGCCAGACCACCTGCAGGCCAGCACCAATTTCTGCAGAAGCAGAACATGATGAGAGCAATTTGCACCTTGCATGTTCTGTATGTTTGTAATTAGTAATGAATTAATGCAGAACATTCCTTTGCGAGTCTCTTTTTGGCCAGCAACAGACATGTCCATGTATTTGAGCCAAGGGGGAGCGAAATGCATTGTTGGCATCAGCATTTACTGTTTTTGTATCTCCTTCAGCCTCTGGGTTTAAGTGCTATGCATGAGTGAAAACTGACTCTTATCATTAATTTTCACCATAGCTACCAAGAAAAAAGTAGTATTTTTCTACAGTAAACAGCTACAGATGCCAATTCAAATCTGGAAAGGGAAGAATTAGTAGAAGGAGGTAAAGAACTAGATGTATGCAGGCCTTCCTGATGGAACTGTTAACAAAAGCACAGCCCCACAGCAGAATTACATTCCTCTCTGCTCTGTAATATATAAATATACATTCATCCTCTCTCAAGATACAACAGTAAATCAAACAACAAAAAAAGATGAAAAATTAGCTGAACTGAAAAGTAAGCATGGTGATAGTGAAGGGATCAGATGTGTAACCTTGCAAACATTCAACGACGTCCTATGCACAAGACTACTGCTGTTTTGATTCTACGTTGTGTCTGCATACGAGCTTTACCTCTACTAATTTTCTGGTTGTCAAAAACCACCAGAGGGAGCCCTCCACCTCTCATAAGAAAAGCACGCTGGGGTTGACAGTGCAGAAATGAAATAGAAACTAAGCTGCCCTCGAGTTTCAAGGAAGTACGGTAATTTCTGATTCACTAAGATCCACATAGGTGCAAAAGATCTGGACAGGGACATTTGGCATGCATAAACCAGCTAAAAAGAGGAAGAGAGAGAAGGGAATGCCACCTTTGGTACTTTGCTATTGTTTTCCTTCAGTTTGTTCAGTTTTCTGTAATTCAGCTGATATTAAGTTTGTGCTAGGAAGTTGTGCTCAAGCAAACTGAGGAAAATAAAGCTGTGTGCAATTACTTGGGGCACATTTTATATAAAAGAGTAGAACTGTTTTAAATACCCTTTTAAATTGTGATTATGATAATGATTAACGCAACTCACAATAATTCTAGTATGCCAGAAGATAAATTTTAAAGGTGCAGGTGAAATAATGTATGCACCCAAATATCATATGATATATGTCACTTAGGAACATGCTTTCCAACCCTCTGTGTAAGGCTATCAAGTGCATGAAAATACAAATTCTGTTAATTACAACATGGCATCAGAACTGCCTCCCACTGTCACTGGGGTCTACTTCCTTGCAAGTGCAGGGACTCATCTGGGGTAATCTCTGGGTGTTTGTTTGCAAGAAAGCACAGGTAGCACCATGTCATGAAGCAACAAGGTGACCCTAAAGGTGTCTACACTGTGTTAGTGATTGCAGTGACTATCTTAAGGAAGTACTTCCAAATATGCCAAGGCATACTCTGTGGTTTGCTACCAGATTGACTATCAGTTGGTCACTGGTTGATATAACTAAATGCTACCTTGACTAAAATGTGAAATAAGTATGGAACTGTGAGGTGGTCCAAATGGACTTAGCAGACAGGATGATCAGACAGTTCTATCAGAAAATGATTCCTTTCCTGATGCAGAGGTTCTCCCAGATGCTCAGCAGGGCTCTGACTAAAACAAAAGTAGATTCTGGGAAAAGTTCAATAGGCTTTGCATGATGATGCAATATACACTATGCTTATTGTTATTATTATTATTATTATTATTATTATTGCCTAAGTCAATAGCTTCCAGATCCAAGCCCTAGTTTCACAGGAGAAAATGAAAAGCTTCAAGTGCAGAAAAGATTGAGAGGAAGATGAAGCAGATCCTGACACAAACCCTTTCTTTGAATTGAGATTAAATAAGCTCCAAGTTGCTATAGCCAGGAATTGAATCCTAATTCTGACTAACTCCTGGGGAAGGCTCTGTAACAAACTGCTCTTTTTTTCTGGGCACAGAATAAAACACATCTTGCATACATCTTTCCCTTGAATAGTCACAGGCTTTAATTACAACATTTTTCAAATCAAGCTTCAACTAATAACTGGCTAAGGCTGTCCGTAAGGCGATGTGGGCCTTTGTGACACTTTATTTCTGGAGGTGCACACAGAAAGTAATTACCTATGGCTTTTGCAGATGTAATTGCAGAGCATTATTTTCAGCTTTTGCAACAAACTTTTCCCATTTGTTTTAATTCCACTCTTGTGACCTCAGCAATAAAGGAAATCATTCTTTCCCAGTTCTGGCTCTGTAGTTCTCTGGGGAAGAAGATGCTTTAAACAATGCCTGAAGTGCTTAACTAATATGCAGTTTTGTTTACATGCACATTACAAATGGACTAGTCAATGCCACAGAGCAAAAGCCAGTAAAATGGTTTGGCAATTCTTATGCAGCACACATCTTGATTATGATAGAGAGGGAGTTCTGCAGCACTACAGATCTCAGCACAAAAAGGATCTAGTTCAACATAAGACCTAAGTACTCTCTTCTGATCTACCTTGGGCTATAGAACAGCTCGTTAGAAGTAAGTAAATAAAAGGAATTAAAGGTACTGTCATTTTTTCTCTCCTTACTTCCTCTCTAGGAGAGGCAACACAGAATTGCAGACAGTTTATTACTTGGATCAAGTAGAGATCAGCTAATTTAAAAAAAAAAAAAAAAAAAAAAAAGGTATTATTAGAACATCATAATTAAGAGGGGAAATTGTTTGAAAGCCAGGAAATTCTTCGTTTATTTTTCACATTTAAGGCTTCCTCATTAGGAGAGAAGTCTGATTCTTACAGAGGCTGCACAGGTTACAACCACTGAGGTACAGAAGATGATGCAGTGAAAGAGCTCAAGCCTCGGTCAGACTTTCCAGATGCATCCCACAGGTAGCGAAAGGACACCCTTATGGAGGAGCTCTGTGAGGAGCCAATGCAGAAGTCCCAGAGATTACTCTTGTGTCACATCTCTCATGAACCCTCATAAAATCTAACCTACATCTGCCTTTATTGTTTTAGACTGATGAAAGATGTGCCTTTGCAAAACATAAAGACAAAATCTTCTGGTTCCTTTCAGGGCATGTGTAGGGCCGCTGCTCCAGCCCCAGGCTCTTTCCTCACCCCCTTCCCACGGCGCTGCACAGTTGGGGATCCCTCCTGCTGCCTCCTCAGCTCTGCTCCCTGCCCATCTTTCTTTGAGCTTGTGAGTCACTTCCTCTCCTCAGATCCCACCTTTCAAAACTTCCTTTTTCCTCCTCAGGGTATGTCCAGAAGCCTCTTCTGAAAGGCTCCTAGACCTTTCAGATGTCGCTGGGAAGTAGCTTGTTCACATGCCTGGTGACATCCAGCCAAAGGAAGCTGTCACATACGTGTGCTGTCCACCAGCCTCCTCTCACCCTTCCCTTCACCATGCTGCAGCTGTGGGACAGTGCTAGGGGCTTCTTGCACCCTCCCCTGACCACAGGTGTGGAGTAGGAGGAGGGACGTGGAAAGGATAGAGAGAACCAGCCTGCCCCCGTGCCTTCTTTGCAGTGCTCCCTGCCTTTCATGACAGGGAGGGCTCACCCATTCCTGCCTCTTGCAGGCAACCAGTGCTGGAGGAGATACAAAAAGAGGAGATGGGGTTGTGTTGGGGGCACCTGTCAAAGTCTGAGTGGTGGTGCAGGCATAGTTAGTTCTCTGGGAGGTCTCTGTGTTTTATCAGCAAGATAATCACCATGGCCGATGACTTATTCTGCAGGCACGGAGGCCAAATCTGCCTGTACTCAGCAATTTAACGTGAAGCTATTAGTTAACTCTCCTATCTGTCACTGCTTTTTAGAGATTACGTTGTTGGATCAGTGTGCTTTGAGTTCCCCATCCTTCGAGCTGCTTAGAAGACTGTGTTTTCTGCTATTGGACCTCTGAGACCTTATGACCCAGCATTTTGCCTACCTGTGAAGCTGTTATCACTTCTTTACAGGGCAACACTGTGTGGGCAGGAAGCACAACATTACTGGGGCCAGATTCTCAGCTGCTTCAAAACAGCATCTGGAAAGTGGGGCTATTCAGATTAATGCTTAGCCAAGAATTCAGCCTGTTGAAATTAAAACAAGAATGTGCTTATGGAAGAGATCGGTCATTTGCTTTACAGCAGGGAGCTGTCATCTTTCGTTCTAACTTCAGGCCACACTAATTAAGCCACTGGGCAGACAACTGCAGTAGTAAAGAAAGGGAAACAATATGGTGGTAAAATGTACTGTCTGCTTCATTAGTATCTTCCATTCTCAAACATTACAGTATTTTTTCATGGCCAAAGATACTCACGCAAGAGGAAGGGAACAAGGAGAGAACAAACTCTGCATGCAAGTCCACATATATCACTTTGGCTACTGAACTGAATTTCTTTTGATAGGCAGATTGCACTCCTTTTCAGCCTGGCATGTCTTGGGATGCACTTGCTCTGATACACTGACATTAGCCCCCTGACATCATGTTCACTTTCTGAGTTATCAAGAAATACCAGTAGAAAATTGCTGTTTAAGGAGCATCATCTATATCTTCTTCAAAGCATTCCAGTTGCTAATAGGATCCAGAGGGAAGACAAAATGAGATTTATGTCACTCTGTTCTCTGTAACATGAGAAGGGGTCTCTGCCCCAAAGATTCACTTTCTTAAAGTCCATCCAAACTGGAGAAGCACTTGTACAGTACCAGCTTATTTTCCAGCCATAGAAATACAGATTAAAGCAACAAATGAACAGCCCTGAACTGTCATGGAGAGTATGTGATCTTCCACTACTGCTAAAGGGAACGCCCTGGAAACAGGCCACGCTTCCTGCTGTGAAATATCCCCAGAGGAAAAAGAAAGCAGAACCCAAACTACACATAGAGGATGAATTAGTGACACAACATTCTCACCAAGGCCCTGTATGCCAAACCATAGACAATCTGTTGTTGTTTTTTTTTTTACAACACAGAGCCCTTCTACCCATAGACCATATTCTGCTATGATGTAGGACGAGCTGGTCATTTTTTTCCCATCTGAGAATAAGAGAAAATTCCTCAAACTGCTGGGTTTCAGATTACTTGGCAGTAACAATATGTTCTCACTTTGCTGAAAACTTTGCACCACACATTTGAGTTACTATATGAGGTCTTATAAGGCAGAAAATTAATCTGTCAAGCAAAATCTGCATGACATCTAGATAGGAATCAAGAAGTAGCAACAGCCAATACTTGCTGCTGACTAATGTGGGGTTGGTAATGCTAAATAGAGATAGGAGTTAAGCTTTCTAGGGGAAGAAGTGCCATTTTTATATAGACTGATTACTAAATAGCCATAAAATAAAATAAATACTAAATAATCATAAAGTAAAATAGGAATATAAACCTATAGGCTGGATGTGGCTCAGGGCAGCCTGGTCTACTGATTGGCAACCCTGCCCATAGCAGGGCAGTTGAAACTAGATGATCATTATGGCCCTTTTCAACCCAGGCCTTTCCATGATTCTGTGAAGCCCTGTCCCCTACACTTTTTAAATGCTTTTATATTCACAAGGTTTTTATACAAAAGATACAATATGAATGACATCTTACCACTAAATCTAAAATAGAGTTTCTTTTTACCAATATGTCATTGTAAATTTCTTATCAAAGATTAACAAAGAAAAGGATTTCTCTCTTTCAGATCAGGAGATCAGATTTGGTAATGCCTGTACTCATTCAACTTTTCATTCCAAACATCATCCATCATGCTGTACGTCCCTTGCACTGGACTGCAGAAAACATACCACAAATTCTACTTGGAATAGTAATGCATCTTGAACAAAGCTGACTAAACTCAAAATTAAGTTTTCAACAACTGTGTGTTAAAAAGAAAATCAATTAAAGAAAAACAGAGAGCTCTACTGAGCAAACATCCCGAAGTTAAAAAAAATATGTTTTGATTGATGAAGGAAAGAGCCATGACATTTTAGGTGGCCTAAAAGAAATATCAAGGATCATATTAAAAAGAAAGCTGGCATTGTATTAAAATATTACTATCCCGAGGGATAACTGGAACATACTGAAAAAGCAGGACACAGGCTTGGCTTCACCCTGCTCTCAAAGCAGTTCATTAAATCTTGCTTTCTTTATCTCATGTCCCCAAGAAGGGGTGTTTACCTTCAGAAACATCAACTTTCTTGGTTGTGAGGCAGCTCTAATCCAATATCTTGATCCTCCCGCAATCGATTAATGCCTTGCTAATCCTATCCTGGCCAGGCACGGTGTTTAAAACTAAATGTATTACATTATCTAGAAGAAAAGTATTCAGGAATCTAGGTCTGAATCCAAGATACTTTTACCTCTATAGAGAGGTCAAGACAAAACACTCAGTAAGATTTACTGAGCTGCAATATCCACAAGAAAACAGCAAGGTAAGCTCTAAGGAGAACCAATATCTTTCATCAAACCAACTGCTACAGCTGGAAAAAGCAGGCAATGTTTCAGGCACAAAGACCCAATGCAGCTATGGGCAACATTCGAAATGTAATTTAGATTAGCCCTGCAGAGGAAACAAGCCTTTCGACACTGGACATTCACAGAGTTAACCCTTTTTCAGATAATTTTTTTATACTCTTTGGAAAGCATTTTAATGTTGTAATTAGAAAAGCATTCCCGGCTTCTGTTTTAATGACAATAAAACCCCAGATACCTCCATAGGATCTCATATGCTAGAGCTATTAATACAAGGACATTTGTCAAAATCAGACATAGTTTATTGGAAACTTCTGTCTCATTTCACAGATTCTCAGACCAAACACATTGATTCCTGAGGATTGGCAGCTCTTTTCTGACAGCTTGATATCCATCCTTACAGACAATGGGCATCATACACTCTCATGAGAAAGGGTTGGTCAGTGAAATTGCTGTGCAAAAGGCAACTTCCTAATGAGTAAAGCTGCCAAGTGAGTGACTTCACTTACGTATTTTGGGTGTTACTCCTTTCAAAACAATACCACTTAGGTAGAGGAAAGCAGCAAATCTTCTTTTTTGAGCATATGTATCAAAAACTCCCAACAAAAAAGAGCCTTCATAAGGAAAACCAAACAGCTAGTTGCATTTGTATTTTCTTGTCTACAGACAGCCTTGCCAAAAGAAAGGAAACAAGGTGTACTCACACTGAAAAGAAACAGGCCCCTTCTTCATGGCTGGGGCCTCTGAACTTCTGCTGGCGAGGCATGAGGTAGTCATGGCTTGGGATCTGAAGAAAAACCATTGGGACTTTTTTGCCTTTCTTCCCTCTTGGGGAAGCACAGCTTCCTCCTCTCTGGGTGGCCTATCCAGTGACGAAAGTTTTGTTCTTGTGCTCCTGGGTGACCCAGGAGTGAACCAAGCTCGTTAAATGTGCTTGACTTTCCTTGTGGGAGGAAGAAATAAAAGTGGAAGTTGGGAGATTCAGGTATGACACCGCATTTCTATTACTGACAATAGATGACGTATTTTCTACTTTCTGTAGAAATCAACAATATTTCACTCATGTGATGCATCTTCCTTCAGAGACCAGAGTGACTGTCAGATCAAGCATTTCAAGACAAGTCATTTCCAGAAGAGAGGAGTTAGACACACTCTTGATCATGTGCTTCTGTTTATTCTGTGTAAGGGATCTAGGACACCTGTGTTAGTTTTAAAGCTACTACATGTACAGCACTTGACTGCTATATTTTGGCAAGTCCCAGCTGTTATTTCACATGTGTGAACTAAGAAATTACCCAAGGTAAACACAGACTTAGAAGAAGTATCAAAAACATTTACAATAAAGTGCAAGTATGGCCCAGTATGTCAGCCTGCTAATATACACAGTGTGCTGGCCACATTCTATTTTCTTTTAGAGCAGCAAAGAAAAAGAGATGTAACAAAGCCTGTGTGAAGCATCATAACTGGTTACCAGTCATTTCTCCTAAAACACCAGTACAAAAGTAATTCTTCTAATGCTTAAAAGTTTTTACCAGCCAGGCTTACCCAAAAACGGGCAGCACTGCACAAAACATTTTTTCTTTCTATTCATCTGACAGCATTTAATATAAAATCAGTTTAAATCCAGATTACTTACATGTGTGCACATGCTCCCGCTCCTCTTATACATACACAGTGTTAAAAGGACATCACTGATGATCATTTATTTTTCTCTGCTCATGCTGCATTTCATAATATCCCTTCTCTTGAAATACTGCCAGACAAGATTGTCTTTAATACACTTCACTGGCGTCAAAGGAACCTCAGGAAATGAGGACTGAGGTGAACCTAAGACACATTCTGTGCCACCGGTGCTCTGATTATACTGCTTTGAACAGGAGGTACAGATTTGCACTCCTGATGTCCTGCCTTCAACAATGTATTCAGTCCACTTTCCATCTTCTCTGATTAAAGCCAATTATTTTGACCTCTTCTGTTTCTTCTTCTCAATTCTATTATTACCTACTCTAGCCCACCATCAGTTTTGAGTCATGCCTCAGAAACTCTTAGATTTCACTAGAAACGAGTTTTACTAGAAAAACAGGGTTTCTTTATCTCCATGATTTCCTGTATATAGGTCATATCATTTCTCCTGTGATCACCAGCTCTGCAAATACTACTCTTAGGTGTATGCTTTCCTGACATATCCTGACATAACTACCTGGTCTGTGAGCCATAGTTTTTATTGGGCTAATGAATAAAGAAATAAGAATTCAAATTGCAGGGGTCAGATAATATACTTTGACGCAGCAACCTGAGCACAGAGTAATGCTTTCTGAGATTGATTCTACCAGATTGGAGCCCAGTGAATGGGAGAAAAGCTTTGTAGTGGAATGAGACTGAGGGACCAGAATTGACTCAGGTTCTGTAGGAATGTTTCACAATGTTTTAATTCATGGAATCATAGAATAGCCTGGATTGGAAAGAACATTAAAGATCATCTAATTTCAACCCCTGATGTAAATGCGCCCTGTTCTATTCAAGATATACAATGGATAAATTAGCTTGCTGTGTAAGAACTGTGTGCTGCTTTGTGATCAAATAATTTCTCACTCAAAAGCTTAGAGGTGAATATCATGTTTGTTCCATGTAGGACACAAAAATGTTAAGCTTAGTCATCACATCTCTCTAATGATAGGAGCTTCAGACTCAATGGTTTGCTTACATCAGTCACTGATCATTCACTGCTCCCATTCATCATAATCCTGGATTGCTCACATTCACTCAGCAGCAATTCTGGTTGACTTTCATCATTCACATGGAAAGCATATACCAACAATTAAATCTCTCTGCAGAAGGATTCAAACTCATTTGAAGGTTTATAAAAGCACTAAGGGGAAATAAAAAGCATGTATATATTCTGTGCGTCGATCAATAGCAATGAAGAAACATGAAAGTCTCTGATAACAGTACAGCTCATTTTGTCAGTGATGAAATGTTAATTTGATGAATTCAGCCACTTTCTCATTCTGATGTCAGACAATGCAGTGCATTTTATAGTGACAGGTCTAGAAATTCTTGGGAGCTGCATGGAAGATTTGTCCAAGAACAGGCAAGTATCAAAAGAAAGTAGTTCTGGAGATACAAGGCCTTATAAGGACTCTTTCAAGGGCTCAAACCAATACAGAACTATCAGTGCTATGAGAGATTAGTACTACAAGTTAGGAAAATAATATTACTGCTTCATCTTAAAAGAAGCAATCTATCTTTATTTCTCTTTAAAACAAATTAGGGATCAGACCACCAGCATTTCTACCTTCTGCTTTTGCTCATGGTATTCATTGATTATAAAAAATGTTGACATTTCACTTCAACTTTATAAAAAAATTATTCCTGCCCCCTAATGGATGTGTTATTTTTCAAATGCATGACATTTCATCACTGGTGTTGTTGCTATGATGGTCTAAGGATATAACTAAGGCCATGTTTGTAGAGAGAGGCATTTTCCTTTATTAGGTTGAGTAAAATATCCGAAAAAAAAACTGGCAAGCTCCTTAATTGCATCAAGTTAAACTGTGGAAGTTGATGAACTTCATATCAAAGCTTCCACTTCTGGTCCCCTTGTACAGACTTGCTGTGGGAGGGTGGCACATAACCTGCCCATCATCTGCACTGCACAAGGGGAGTTCCTCATTATGATTCCTACTACTGAAAAATTTGAGGATTTCTATTCTCAGAGACCAAAGTGGGCTTATTTTATTTTTTCTTTTCTGAGTGTCACACACAAAAGAGCTTTTGACAGGATTTTTACTCAAGCAGTGGAAAGTTTGGCAACATACATTTGCATCTTTCTAAATCATCTGCTGGCAAGTGACATCTAATGGCAAACAAGATCCTCTCACTGAAGCCTCACTGCTTACCTTGCTGGCTGCCAAGTAGTCCTCCTAATGTCAGTGGGATCAAACTCAAAGTATAAAACTTAGGATGGACTTGTATTTAAAGAACTGAGACCCAAAAGAACAAAACTGCTGTCTTTAGAAATTCTGCAGATGGCATTTCTCATACAAGCATGTTTCTTCATGAGAAGAAAAACATATCTGAATAAAAAATTTTCAACTGAGGAAAGTTCTCACCTGTTGTCACCTTTTAATTCCTGTTATAATTTTTCTTAGATTCAGCTGCACTTACAAGCTCTATATAAGACAGAGCTTTGGGTCCCAAAGCCTAACTTTGTACCTTTGCTCTGTGCAAGTAAATAAATAGGAAGAGAATTTAGATGAGGGGCAGATATTCAGCAAGTGCTATTTAGGTATGGACTTTTCAAAATAAAAGTACACAGTTTGGAGACTATTCTGCTTCTATTCTAAAGCAATTACAGAGCTCATTTCTTAAGTATTTCATAAGGAATTCTTGTGTACTAATCCAGCACAAGAGGAATCTCAACTGACCAGCAACAGTGAGTGGAAAAGAATAGAAAATCCTCTGCATTTGAAGTGAATGCAGATATGTAATATGCTGTAAAAAAACCCAAAACACTCCACCCATCATCAGCCCAGAAATATATGGACAAAAAGGGATTAAAACTGCAAATAAATTAACCATGATTTATTATATTTCTCAGGGATTAACATAGGACTAATATGCTGGAATGCCTATCTTCCACAAAGGTGGAAGTTTTTTTACTATTCATCTCTTGTTAGGCTGACAACAAGGCAGTTCTTAGAGTATTCAGCTGCAGGAAGGAAGATGAGAACAGACACTCACCTCTGGTTCTGAGATATGTCCCATGAGGAGCCATATTACTACAACAATACACACTTTCACTTGGATCATACAATAGATGAGAAAGACTGAGTGACCCTTGGGAAAGGAAAAGCTGTTCCTCAAAGTTGTTTTGCGTACTGGAAAATGTCTAGATTTTCCTTTGGTTCCTTGGATAGTTGCTACGTGAAGATTCAGCTGGTTAAAATTTGAGAACTTTTTACACACCATATAGTCTCCACAAAGAAATGGACACGTGCATTCGCTCTACAGTGACAAAGAAGACTTTATCTAAGGATGACATGTAAAGCCATACATACTTTTTATCTTTAAAACATTTTATGTAGATAACATTAGCAACATTTTTCTGTTTATCATTCCTTGAAATGCACACATGCACACCTTTAGTTTGCACATTGGTATGTATACATAATACATGCATACACAAATATTAATGTAAATTATAATGCAATTTATATGAAGAAACATGTCTTCTGCTCTGATCAGTTCTCCACAGTGTAGGCCCATGGTTCTGAATGAAATTATATGACCCTGAAAGAGGACGTGAAACAACACAGTGTATGATGGAGAAACTTTGGTCCTTAATAACTGTTGTCTCTTCTACAGCCTCCTTTACTCTGTCTCATCAATCCTAGCTTTCTGTGAAATACTATTATACAAGTACGTATAAATCACTATGGGATAAGCTAAGACTCTTAAGCATCCTGAACATAAAGACATGACTTAATCTATGTCCATCCAAACACTTGAAAACGAGATGGGCCTTTCACATTGCCTGCAATGAGTGTTGCATTCTCTGAGTTGCAAGAAACTGTTGCAGTAAAAACACAGCTGAAAAGTAGGTCATGATGTTCTGAGGGAAAATGAGGCTCTAAGAACACAAATACCTTTTCCAAGCTAAGTGTAATTTCACTGATCTATAAAATGCTTGTAGCATTAGTGCTCATCCGTCTTAGAGTGAACTGTTGGCTTGTATGCAGAAATACATACCTTAATACTGTATATTCATTGTGTCCAGGTATATTTTTATCACATGCTTGGCTGACTAAGTCGTTGTTTTATGATCTGATAAATTCCGGATTCATTGACAGGTTAATGCTAATGGCAGCCAGCGAAGGGCTCACAGTTTGCTCTCCTAATTGTCTCTTTCCCAAAAAAGTCACAGAACCACAAGAAGGGTGAGCAGAGAAGTGGAAAGACAAATGTTGTACACGCAACCCAACAGCAAAAGTGTGCACATTTGTTGCCTGCAGTGAGTGTTGGATTCACATTCATACTAGATCATGTGAAACTGAGAGGGAGTGGTGCCAGGCCCTCAAGTCATTCTGTAACATAACAGGCAGATTACTCTAATACAAAAAATGTAAACCATGATAAGTGAGAGCAGATTTTAGCTATGATAGTATATGTAGACTTCAACGTGTGAATTAATTCTTCAATGGAAGTCTGAGCTGTTTTTATTGTTGATGGGTACATCTCTGTTCGTCTTATGGTTTTAGAAAAAATAATAATATAAAATAAAAAGTATAATTTTACTAGGTTGTTTTTATTCTTTGACTCAGATTCCCCTAGATGAAACATTTTGACAGGACAAAATACTGTATTCTGATTTAAAACCACTGAAATGTTTCAGTTCCAGCTGAAAGAAAGGTAGCACAGGACCAATTAAATATCTGAGTTTTTTTCTATTGGTTTACTTATTTTCCTTTGAAGAGTCACAAAGCAAAAGAAAACTCCTGTATCTTAACTCAGAATATCCCCAAAACCTAGCTAAAGGAAATGGACCTGGACACTTCTGAGTATTCTAATAAACTGTTGAAAAAAGCATGTGCTTTGTACATACGTATGTCTTACTGTGGTAGTTCCAGATGCGTAGTGTAGGACCACCTGGAATAACAATGGAGCCACTGCAATCACTTTGTGCATCTGCAGCCAGGATTGGGTCCTATCCACGTACAAAGAAACTTTTGCTTTTGGAGATGTTCTTCGCCAGCAACACCTTCTCAAAAAGCATTAGTCACAATTCCGAAGCTGGAGTTCTGTCTCATGTCTGTTTGGCGCAAACCTACTGTAATTGACTGGCACTCCTGATTAAAGCTTCTGCGTGACAAGGAAACCCTGTAAAAGAAAGCCTGTCTGTAGATTTCCAGCTAAATGGTAGATTTTTATACGTATTCCTTATTCTAGCCTCCAGTAGAAATCAGATTCCTTGAGTTATGGATAGTTCCCAAAGCCAAGTAGAGCCAAATTTCTGTCTTCCATTACTCAATGGGAAATGGGAGAACATAAATGCATGCTAAGTGTTCCAGTTAGCCAACATCACATCTGACCCCTTTTCAGAAAGATTGAGGGGAGGGAGTGGGTAGAGAAAACACTATGATAAAAAGCATTTTGCAAATGTCTTACAAGAGCATCACCCCCTGAATGGGGAAAAGGCACCCAATATTTAGCTGGCAGCTACGTTAAGTTTGCCTATTTAAATGACTACACTCTTCAAAAAGACTCCCAAATATTCCATTTTTTTTTCTTATATTTCTTTCAGTGACAAAGCCATATATTTATATGTTAAAAAAGCCCTTAAAATGTCTGTTCCAAGCCTTCCAAAGTATTTTTTTTTCTACTTTTTAATATGATTAATAACTCTAACAGGTATTCTCCAAGCCAAACAGCTGGGTTATTGCTCAAGAAACAGCTGTTTCATTGCTAAATATATCCTTATTTCAGCAGCCATCAGCTTGCTAACGCTTTGCTGGTTACTTCCCTTTAAACATTTGCTGATAGTGAGAAAGTCCTGGTATTTAATCATAGCTGGTGCTACAAAAGCCGAAAAGCCGAAGCTACTCTGAAAAAATAATACACAGAAAAAACATTGACAGGAGGCTTTTTTCTTTGAGGGCAGGGAGGTTTTTTTTTGTTGTTGTTGTTTCAGTGCCACACATTAGGTTCCAACCAGATGTGCATATGGATTAAAAAAAATAATAAAACAAAAAAAAAAATACAAAAAATCCTTTTTATTCAAAAATGTCAATATCGTTTAACAGCAAATGTAATATAATTACAGCATTTCATAAACATTTAACAAGACGCAGACATTTTCTGCAGGAAAATATTACCAGAGTGAGCCTTTTAGCAGTTTAGCAGTTAAATTAGTAATTTCTTTTATAACATCTGGTGAGCAGTCTCTAATTTCTAAAGTTTTGGAACAAAAAGACATCGGGCAGATTTTGAGTTATGAATAATTTGCCAGTTGTTTACCTTTATGCCAATCTAGTTCTCTCCTGCATAGATGCAATCGAATATGCTACAAATGTGTTTTCCATAAAAATCCCTAAAATGCGAGAAGGGGAAGGTAGACAACAAATTTAAGCAAATCTGGGCATTCGCAGGCACTGCCGTATCTGTCACTGTGCTCACAATGCTCCTGACACCTGATGGAGCCTGGGGGCCTGCTCTGAACTCCTGAACTTCTAGAGTGTCTCTGTGCCGGGACTCAGGCCAGAGCAGTTGACCATAGTGGAATCTTTCTATAAAATCGGTGGATTTGGGATCAAGTCCAATGAGGAGCCCTCATGGAAAGTGGAGTTTCTATGCATGGTTCTGCCCTAACATACCAGTTCTTCTTGCTCTGTGTTTTACCTAACTTGGCTGAAGATCTCAGACCTGTCTGTCGCTATCACCTCCCCTTCTCATTTCAATCACTTCACTCCACTTCAGGCAGGGCTGTAGGGTTTATAATGATAGCCCATGACAGGAGGTAGGTCATCTCACTATATTTGCTCCTACCTACTTGAGGACTAGACAGGTCCTGCATTTTGAGACTGGAATTAGTACTACAGCCCCTGTAATCCTGTGCATTCAGTGAAGACCACCAGGAACTGATGTATGGCTAATGCTTCACAAACCTCATGTTGGAAACTCCGTGATAAATCTTTCTGTAATTTGTTGATTTCCAGAACACATTTAATTTACTGCCACTTACCTTCATTGGGTGATAATAAAGTTAATAAAATTTACCGTTTGACATCATGTCATCTATCAGTATGCAAAAGATCCAAGATTGTTGCCCTTCTCGGATGAAAGGTTTAATTATTCACCCGGTTCTAAATGTCACAATGTTTATTATTTACCCCCTAATAACAAAGATTTTTAGACACTTTCCTAACAGTACATGTTTTATACATGCTCTTACAATTTCTACAAAAATCTCCCAGACTTTCCAAGAATGACCCTTGAAAATGTCCCTCCTGTTTTTCCTTTTGGATTGCATTTTCTTTTGTTTTGTTTTTTAAGTACCAATGTTGAAAGACTTTTTTAACACCCATTAAGGAATTCTTGTCTGAAAATAATCATCATGGACTCATGGCACAGAAGAGGATTTCTTCTTGTGGATGCTTTTGTTGTGCACCATGACAAAGCATGGCTAGGTTCTCATCTGTTGGATATTCTCTATTCATTACAATTATCTGAGACTGGTGCAATTACTGTCTAGATGGCATCCGGTGTAAAGCACAGTCACGAAGGTTTAATCTGTCAGATCCTTGCTTTCTCTGTTTTTCCCCCCACAAAGTTCAGAGGAGACACAAGTGGGTGGGTGTCGTGCCTTGGTAGAGCAGCTGGGGCCCTTCCAGTCCCCTTCCAGCTCATGCAAACATAAACGCTCTCAAAGAGACAGAAGAGACAGAATCCTCAGCAAACTTTGTTTTGCTCTCAGTAACTCCGTTTTCCATGTGTGGGAAGGGAGTAAGATGGACAATTCCTTCTATAACCTACAAGGCCAGCAGCAATTATATTGCAGAACAGAGCGATGGCAAATGCCAAGAACTATCAGGAGTTAGAGGTATTGCAAACCACTTAGAGAACTCATGCTACTTGGAGTAGGAGGTCACAGCATCCAGGATCTCAGGGTAAGGCTCAAGGGGACATGCGATGCAAAGGACCTGTCATTTGTCAGTGAAAGAAATACAGGATCTATTCAAACACTGCACTGAGTTCACTTCAAGTCTTGCTCTGGTGAGGGCCTTCTGCGCATTGCAGCTCGCAGGGCTCAGCCTGCTCCAGCCTACAGGAGCATACCTATTGCTTCTTGGTGTTCCAAGAAAAATAGAATTAAATTGAATACAGGATGCATAATTTTGTAGGATGGGAGATGTTTTGATGGAAGTGGTGGGCATTTTTAATTTCCTGGCATTTCTCTGCTGCTTCTCAGGGCAGAGCAGAGCAGATCTGGGATGTGACACCCTGCAGTAAGTGCTCTGTCCAGCTACAATATAAACAGAGACTTTTGCTGCACATTCTAAAGCTGTAACATTAAGGAGAATAATGGGCGATGTTTTTAGATATCTTTGTGTAAACAAAGAATTTTATTACAGTGAATTACCATGTTAATTTATGAAAAGTAAACAAAACCAAGTGCAAAACTGATTCAATGTATACCCTAACTTCCCTGGTGTCTAATGAAGTGACAGTGATGAAATCAAAACAAATATCTTCGTGCTTCATAAATGCAAGGAAGAATTCTTCTGTATTTAATCACTGGCTGAGTCGCTGACAATGCTGGCACACCAACACCACAGGTTTTAAAGTAAATAGAAGTCACTTTTTCTGGTGGCTGAGGGCACAGGCAAACTTGCTGTAGACCAACATGAGCTGTATGATAACAAGGATGTAGGAAACAGCAGATAAGGCTCAGAAGTGAGTATTCCCACCAGTCTACCCTTAGTTGGTATAGCTTACCATCACCATTCTGATTCCCCAGTTCATCTGTAAGCTTCCACAGAAACAAAACTAAAACAAACACTTCATCTTGAATGCCTTCCCTGGACAAAGAATTTCCTTTGGTTACAAGGTTATGTTATTTCTGGAAGAAGACACTGAAACCTGTGCCTATGGATGACAGTGCTACCACCACCCCACATGTTATTCCTCTCAAGTTTATGCCCACGGTGGTGTGAACCAGGTGCAGGTCCCCTGATACATAGGTCCTCTTGAAAGCTATGTGATCACAGGAAACCCTGTAGCCCAGTGTTTTTTGGAAATGGCTGTAGCCACCAGATACATTACATAGGCATAAATCCAAAGGTATGGGCTGGTGATGCACAGCCTCAAAGCAGTTAATTTCAGAAGTCTCCCTGTGCTATCGAGCTGTTTGATAGAACTTCTCAAAGAGGTGAATCTTTAATAGGAATGTAACCCGCATCTCCCCGGAACAACTTGTATGCAGGTGTTGCTCTTTCCCTTTATTCTCTGAGATGCTCAAAAGGTGATCATACACTGGTTTTTAAACAGAGTTGGGGTTTGAGTGTCCACGATAGTGTGGCAAGCAGGTTAGTGTGTGTTGGTGTTACAGTGCCAGAGGAAGACTTTGGCAGCTGCATGTTGGAATCAAGTTCCACACATGGATAGAAGTCAGAAAATTGGGTTCTCCAAAACCAGAGCCAGACCAAGTCA